>NC_046155.1:91989800-92304800 GCF_011064425.1 Rattus rattus
ACAGAGCAACAGGGTGACAGGTAAGCCTGGTGGCCGCCAGGGGCAAAATCGGCAGTGAACCTAGGTGTGTCTTGGATCAAAATCTGTCTTTCTAACAGGTACTGGCATCTGAAAAGTCGGTGCAGCGTGTTTCTTGAAGGCAGTGCTGCTCGGAGCCATGGGGCTGTGGAGGGCTTCTGTGGGGGCCTTGCTTGGTGCTCAGCATCCTGAGAGTGCGGAGGCTGGGAGGGCACAGGTGATTAGTGAGTCTGGCCGGCCTACCTGAGCATGGCTTCATTTCCCTATGCGGTGTCTGGCAGAGGCGTAGTGAGGCATGTGTCTTACCTGTGGCTACAGAGGTTATTCTAAGCTGCTCGGTGGTTTGAGGTTTCACGAGGGCGTCGTAGTAGTTTTGAAGCTGTGCGTCCCTGTTTCTCTTGAGGCCTTCGTGCCATCCTCCATGTGATTGGCAATTGGGAACAGAGCCCGTCTATCCAAACAGTGTCCGAAGCGACTCTGGCAGAGGCACTTTAGGCTGCCTAGGTGGCTCCCACTGCTAGGCCAGAGAGATCTGGGGCTCCAGTGGCAGTTTCATGGAGCCCTGGACAAGGGATGAAGAGTTAACAAGCTTCATAAACCATGCAGGTTGCTAAGCACCGGACTCAAGATGGCCATGCTCATCTGGTGGCCTGAGCTGACCCATGCCTGATTCTGGGATGTCTCTCCTATTCTCATCTGAAGCCAAGGTTGCCGTGGTCCTGTTGTTTGTGCTGAGGGATAGTTACCCACACTGGCCCTCCTTCCTTTTTCTGGGCTCAGCACATACTCCAGCCCCAGTAGCAGCCCAGACTACATCTTGGTCTTTTAGTTGAGTTGGGAGTCAGAGGAGGTAAAATGTAGCCTCTGATTCAGTGCCATCCATAGGGTTCCTGGGTATCAGGGCTTCCTTCTCTGTGTTGGGAATCTATCCATTTGTCTGTCAGAGGGGAAACTCACCACAGCTATATCCAGAGATTTTTGGACTTTCTGCCTTCCTAAGCTTCATGACAAAGGGGACAGAGTTCTCAGAGGAAGAGAACTGTCCAGCGTGCTGGTCATCACCAAGAATGCATTGTAACCACCTGAAGAGTTAGTTTTGAGTGTTGCTTTCTGGACCCCCTGAAACTCCGACGTTCTACCCACTGGCCACGCCCCAGCCCACATCAGGGTAGTTAAAAGTCCCCCTTTGTAGTTTGGATTTGTAGCAAAGAATGCACCTGTGCCTACATTTGTTTTATTAAGGCACAAAAGCCTCATTCTGTTTCCTTTTCCTCAAATATTATATTTCTTACACCCTTAAGCACAGCTGGAGAATTTCATTTTTCAGAGCTGGGTATAGGCTACAGGTATAGTGGGATCATAACTGCGTTCTGATCATTATTATGAACTATTTTGTACACAGTGAAACTGCCTAGTTAATTAAAATAAAAATATATCATTTCTTTATTATTGAATTAGGAAAGAATATAGCATAATGAAAAGGCCATGGTTTTGTGTGTGTGTGTGTGTGTGTGTGTGTGTGTGTGTGTGTGTGTGTGCCACACACACGTTGAAAGGTCAGAAGACACTGCATTGGCAGCCCTCATTTTCCAGCTTGTGTGAAGCAGGGCGTTACTGTTGTCTGTGACTGTGCTGTACAGTGCAGACTAGTGCTGTGTGTGCTTCTGGGGATGCTATTGTCTCCCTCCACCTACCTACCTGCTGCTGTTCCGAGGTTACAGATGCTTCACAACGCACCCAGTGTTCTGTGGGTTCTGGGAATTTGAACTGGGTCCTCATGCTTGCATGGCAAGTGTTTTACCACTCAGCCATCTTCCTGGCCATGAGGACATGGTTTTAAAGGCAAATGGACTTGGGTTTCCATTTGCCACAGGCTTGGATAATTTAACTTCCTTTTTTATTGGATATTTTATTTATTCACATTTCAAATGTTATCCCCTTTCCTGTTTTCCCCTCTGCAACCCCCTATCGCCTCCCTTTCTTCTATGAGGGTGCTCCCCTACCCACCCACTCCTGTCTCCCCACCCTGGCATTCCCCTACACTGGGGCATCGAGCCTCCACAGGACCAAGGGCCTCCCCTCTCACTGATGCCCAAGAAAGCCATCCTCTGCTACATATGCAGCTGGAGTCATGGGTCCCTCCATGTGTACTCTTTGGTTGGTGGTTTAGTCCCTGGGAGCTCTGAGGGGTTTGGCTGGTTGATATTGTTGTTGTTCTTATGGGATTGCAAACCACTATAATTTAACTTCTTGGAACCTCAATCTCCCCAATAAAATGTGGACAAGACCGATTCTTAAAAGTTGATTTGATGACTGAATGAGATATCACGTGTGGTGGCTGGTTGGAGAGTGGTGTTAATCAGATGCCAATTTCTATCACACTTCTTAAGGGCAAGAAACATAGCTATTTAACTTTTGAGACAGACTATCCTGAAACTTGATATGTAGCTTAATGTGGTCTTGAACTTGAGATTTCCCTGCCTCAGTCTCCCGAGTGCTAGAATTACAGACTTACATCATGGCCTCAACTCTCTTACCACACTGAGTGAATGACCATGGCTTTGAGATCTGTCTTTCCAGGCCACTAGCTCCATAGGGAAACCTCTGGTCTCTGTTTCTGGAGACAGAAGACCCATCTCTTTGTGTTATGGTTCCCTGTGTCTCAAGAATAATGTTTTTGGTTGTGAAAATAAGTGACCAAGCCTGTGAACTAAATTAATTCAATAGTAAAAACACACAGTAAAAACAGCTGGGCTTGGTGACACACATCTGTGATCCCAGTACTCTGGAGGTGGTGGCAGGAGAATGGATGGCAAGTTCAAGGCCAGCCTGCTCTACACAGAGGAATCAGGCAGGCCGAGGCTACATAGTAAGGCTCTGGCTTTAAAAGCTCCACATCCCTCATGTAGTTTAGTTGGTTGAGTGTCTCCATAGCATGCATGATGCCCTGGGTTTAATCTCATTGGCGCTGCATAAATTAGGCATGGCATCATACACTTGTAATTTCAGGGTCATTCTTGGCCCCATTTTGAGTTCAAAAAGAGCCTGGGCTACATGAGACTCTTTTCTCAAAACAAACAAATGGGGGTGAGGGGTCCTTCTCTTCAATATAAACAAACACTATAAGGAAATAGCATTTTACATATGACACAATTTAAATATGTAAATAGTGAATCTTTGAGCAGGGCAGCTGTCCTCCAGCCTTGATAGTTAGCAGCCCCACCTCAGAGGATTAATCCCCCACCTCCAGCCCCCCCTCAGCCACAGTCTGGTTTTTGTTTTGTTTGTTCGACACAGTTTCTCACTGTGTAGCTGAGGTGGCCAGAAGCAAACCAGTTGGCAATTGTTCTGCCTTGATCTCTCAAGTGCTAGGATTACAGGTGTGCCTGGTCCACCTGACCTTCTGACAAGGATGATAGGTCGTGTGGTTGTCATTTGGCTAACTGTCCTCTCTTGTCCTGCCTCAGGGAGTTTCCCTGACGCTCTACTGCTAAGGGCACGTGAGAAGGGTTGTCTAGTCTCCTGCTGCACCTAGTCTCCCTTCTTCCCTTTAACAACTTAGTACAGAGAATGGGGGTGATCACCCATGCTGACGGTCAGGTAACAGCAGCTGAGCCTTGTCTGTGAGTGTGAGTGTCACCTCAGGATGGCTTTCTCCCACCATTCACAAACTGCCAGGTGGCTTCTTCTTCTAAAAGTGGCTGTGAGTGCAAGGAGTCCACACGGAACATACCAGCAAAAGAAACCCAATTATCCAATCTTGTAAAAACCACCAGCCATCCTTTAATGCCAAATGTGGATTATTTCCGTGTGCAGACATATGAGCAGGTAGTTAAAATGCACCGCGATGCTTATTAAACTGGAGTTACTAATTAACTGATCCTAGGGGAAATCAGCCCTGTTTCTCCAAAGTGGAACATTTGAGCAGGTTTGAAAGGATGCATAGGAGTTTATCTGAAAAGGACAGAAGCAAAAACAAGTATTTCAAGAAGGAACAGCATTTTCCCAGACAGAGCCATGCAAAAGTTTGGCTGTTCCAGCGACAGCAGAGATACTCGGCATGCCAGAGATAGACAGCATTTGGCAATGAAGCTAGGGCTGAGACTGGAGGGAGGTAAGGCCAGGTTAAAAATGAATACCAGACAAAGGCTTTGTCCTTAAGGCCAGAAAAGCAGATGATGTGTCGTGAGGCCTTATTGGAATCATCTTTCCCGCTTTGATGTGTGACTGTTTCTAATATGTGAGGACTTGGTACCGGGAGTCGGGAGTTCTGTGAAAGTAACTTTCAGCACTCGGAGCAGCTTTCTGTTCTGAAGGTGGCTCTGTCTAGTAGATGGAGTCATCTGACAGCCCAGATGGTGCCACCTGTGGAGAGTGTCGGCCAGCAGGAAAATACCCAGGGGATTCGGATATAATTCTGCCGCTCAAATCTTAGTGTTTTCTGTGATGTTGTGGATTTTCCAGATAGTAATAAAGAGCTTTTTCTGTAAAGCCACTCCAAAAACGTGGTGGTTAAACCAAATTTCTTTGGCGTGTGGCTCTCCAGGTTGGTGATATGGACTGGAATTTTCTGGATAGTCTGGGCTGAGTTTGGCCAGTCTTGGCTGTACTCCCGTGTCTTTATTGGATTGGTAGAGCACTTGGTCTGGCTGGTTTAGGGTGGCCTTATAAGGAATGCTTGAGATAACCACGGCCTCTTCCTCAAAGCCTGATGTCTCTCAGCAATCTGAGTCCCAGGTTCAACTTTTCACAGAACAGATGGAGCATTCTAGGAGCAAGAGGAGAGTTGCACAGGTCCCTGAGGTCTAGTCACAAATTCAGTGGATGGAGATGAAGAGTACGCTCTCTCCTTGGTGTGTGTGTGTGTGTGTGTGTGTGTGTGTGTGTGTGTGCGCGCGCGCGCGTGCACGCGCATGTACAGTGTTCATGTATGTGTGGGTGGTATGCACATGTGAAGATCACAGGCCAACATAAAGTGTCTACCTCAGTTCCCCTCTATCTTATGAGTTGAGACAGGATTTCTCACTGAACCTGAAGCTAACCCAATTTGGTTAGGCTAGTTGGTCAGAGAGCTCCAGGAACTCGTTTTTGCCCCTCTTTCTCCCCACTGAGCCATCTTCCCATTCCCAAGAGTCCATTTGATGTTAGGATCACAAGAGAGGCCAGGCCAGTGGTAAACGCCTTTAATCCCAGTACTTGAGAGGCAGAGGCAGAGGCAGGGGCAGAGGCAGAAAGGCAGGGGCAGAGGCAGAGGCAGAGGCAGAGGCAGAGAGAGGCAGAGAGGCAGAGGCAGAGAGGCAGAGAGGCAGAGAGGCAGAGAGGCAGAGGCAGAGAGGCAGAGACAGAGAGGCAGAGGCAGAGGGGAGAGGAGAGAGAGAGGCAGAGAGCAGAGAGGCAGAGAGAGAGGCAGAGGGAGAGAGGGAGAGAGAGAGAGAGAGAGAGGGGGAGAGAGAGAGAGAGAGAGAGAGAGAGAGAGAGAGAGAGAGAGGGAGAGAGAGGGAGAGAGAGAGAGACAGAGAGACAGAGGCAGAGGCAGAGGCAGAGACAGAGGCAGAGAGGCCGAGATACAGAGGCAGAGAGGCAGAGGCAGAGGCAGAGGCAGAGGCAGAGGCAGAGGCAGAGGCAGAGGCAGAGGCAGAGGCAGAGGCAGAGGCAGAGGCAGAGGCAGAGGCAGAGGCAGAGGCAGAGGCAGAGGCAGAGAGGACCTCTGTGAGCTCGAGGCCTACCTTGGCTGCATAGTGAGTTCCAGGCCAGCTAGGGCTATATAATGAAAGTGTGTCTTTAAAAAACAAAAGGGATCACAGGAATCCTCTCCAGGAGAGGAAGAGGTTGTGGCACTTTCTCAGTGTGCTCCATTCTTTATCTGCTTTTCATCATACCGTGGAGAGGATGTGAGAGACATTCTCAATTCAAAGTCAGCATTTAAGGAGGACTATGTTTTCTCAAATATTATTTAACTTAATTCTCCTGGCAACCCTAGTGTGTGTGTGTGTGTGTGTGTGTGTGTGTGTGTGTGTGTGTGTGTGTGTGTGTGTGTGTGTGCTATAGCACACATGTAGAGGTCAGAGGCCAACCTGAAAGAACTGCTTCTCTCCCTCCGTCTGTGCGTTCAGAGGTTACCGCGAAGGTTGTCAGGCTTGGCTCCTTTCTCCACCGAGCCTGTCTCTCTGTCTTTTTGCCACAGGATCTTGCTCTGTAATCCCCACTGCCCTTGAACGTGCGTTGCTTGTGCCTCAGATTCCCTAAGCACTGAGAGTATAAATGTGCGTCTCCATTCCTCTCTATCAAAGGCTCTCATTTTTCTTGTTTCTTTTACATACAATGAAATGGGAATAGGTGAGTCAGTTGAGATGAGGCACCTTGCCCGAGGTCACTGGGTGGCCAACGCGATATTTGCGCTTGCATTTTTCTGGGTGCCTTGTAGAGCACTTGCCTCTGTAGCGTTCTTCTCTATGTTGATGGGAAGAGAGAGAAGACCGTTAGAGCATTATTACAAGTCCTGTTATTACCAGTTCCTTTTTACATCAGCCTCCTCCATGAACACAGATACTTTTCCCTCTTCCCATTCCCAGAGCTTGGCTGTTTTAGAATGGGTCTGAAGAGTCACGGTTGTCTCCAGGGTGGCAGCCTCCTGCTGCCTGTGTAGTTTAGATGTCCACTATGCTGAGGAATGTGTTGGAAACTGTTGTATTCCTTTGGGAGAGGGAGTGAGTCGGGCTGTTCACAGGTGATGCATGTAGTGTACCTAACCTGGTCTAGGACTGTAGGTGGAAACAGCCCAGCAACAGGACTCTAAGCCCCAGAAACAGACTTGTTGGTTAAACCAAGAGATAAATACCTCCTACGAGCAGGCAGAACAGGTGGATGTAGATCTTCCTCTTGCTAGAGAACTTCTGGAAGCTCTAGCTTTGAGATCTCTGAAGTAATCTGGGTAACATGGTAACCTTAATGACTACTGCTGTCCTCTGGGCTATGCTAACCCTTCCAAGACCAGGAACTGGGACCTTGAGCTGTAGAATGAGGAACTGGAGCAGCAGGAGGCACCTGATGGTCAGAAGGAGAGAGGCCTGAGCTTGCAATGGCCTGGCTCCTGCAGAGGAGAGGAAGATAGATTAAGTAAAGACTGGAATGAGAAGAGGCTAGTCCGGTGCTCTGTAGGGCAGGCCTCTGATAGGATGGTCATGTTCATGGTAACTGCAGGCTGTGCTACTGAACAGGGATCACAGGGGGTGTTGCCCATATCTGGGTGCTGGGTAGTAGAAAGCCTCCTAGGCCTCATTATAACCTGCTCTGTTGCCTTGACGCCACTGTCTGTCTTTCCCCGCTAGAGCTCATCTCCTGCCCTGGATGTCAGCGCATCTATCTTACCAGAGATGTAACTGAACATATTTTTCTTCAGTGCTTTAATCCTGGGAAACCCACAATGGCCAGGGTAAGTCAGGACAAGGAAATTTACAGATGATGGTTTACAGAAATTGATGAGACCCCTGTCTATAGGTCTAGCCTCTGTCCCTGACTTGTGACTCCACTACCAGCTATTCTTATCCATCCATCTGTCCATCCATCATCCATCTATCCACCTACCCATCCATCTACTCACCCATCCATCCACTCAGGAGGAAATAAAAAATGTTCAAATTGGGAGAAGCAGAGCAATTCTCTCCTATGTGAAATTACATGCTTTGAGTGGAAGGTGAAGGTATCTTAAGGCACATTAATCTATTTCAGTGTTTTCTTTTTTTCATGGCTCTTACTGAAAGCATCAGTACCAGGCCTTTCTTTATCTTCCTCCTACGTTGAAAATTCACACACCAGCTTAGATGTAATGGGCTTTTAATCTTGTCTGTGATAGTTCAACCTTTCCCCCCTGTTTCTGAATTTTGCATTACTTACCGACTAGCTTGCCTTCTCTCTCTCCTGGCATAACCTTATCACTGCATTTCATTCATTTACTAATTTATTTCCTTGCTCTGCATCTAATTCCTACTGACTGTCTTACACTCTGGGGCTTATGGTACTAAGCAGATAAACTCCTGCATTCGACTTCTAAGATGTTCATAGGAAGATTCGTCAATCTTTCTGGGTTAGTGGCTTCTATGAATTGGGCATGGATTAGGTAGATCGTTGGTCTGCGTATTCATAATAGTTTCCACCAGACCTAGCATTACATCTGCCGATAAAACAACCAACATTTGGTCGAGGTGAGGAGGAGGTGTTAGGTCAGGCAGACTCCAGGTGTGAGGCATAGCCCTGAAGCTGGCCCTGTGAAGCTGGCCCTGTGAAGCTGGCCCTGTGAAGCTGGCCCTGTGTGCTCTCTGGCCCTGCATGTTCATCACCCTGGATACGCTGACGTTTTAGGCCTTCTCCCCTTTGAAGAAGTCGAATGCTCTGCTTTTGCTTGAGTTTTACCCTTCCCCTCATCTACCTCTGCCATTGAGGAATCAACAGCCATTTCCTATCGGTGAGAAAGTTCCCAGCCATTCTTAGGCCTAGTTCTTGGAAACCTCCTTCTGCAAATGTCCATAGCACTTGTCATGTGCTATTTATTGTCCCAGCATTAACCATCTAAAGGGTGTCACCCTGCCCATTCTGTGCATGCCTTAATGGAGAGCCTTGGTTTACTGGTTTTCCTTAGCTTTAGTAGAGGATAGCCACTGTCCATTTAGTCACAGAGGGTGCTTTTCTGCACAGACCGAGACAGGCAGCCCTCCCGTAGACTGCTCTCCTCAGTCCTGGTGAAACAGTCCATCAGGACCCTGTTCCCTAGAGCACGCTACTTGCAGCCGCAAGCCTCCGCAGTGAGACGGTCACTGAGTTTTGGACTCTCTGCTTCCAGAGCTGCTCTGAGTGCAAGGAGAAGCGGGCGGCGCACATCCTCTGCACGTACTGCAACCGCTGGCTGTGCAGCTCCTGCACGGAGGAACACCGGCATGTCCCAGCCCCAGGGGGCCCACTCTTTGCAAGGGCACAGAAGGGATCCTCAGGTACCAGCCCCCTACCCTGCTTCTGTGTGGACCCCTCAGGTGCCTCAAGAGTAGCTCTCTGACCTCCTTTCCCAGTCAAGGGAGACAGTGGGGATGATTTTTGAGTCTTTTGGAAAGGGAGAATGCCTCCTGCAGAGTCAGAGGGGTGACTCACTCCCGTCTTTCACTGGAGGGCTGGGGGTGGGGGAGATGTGGGGTGGGTGTGTGTGGGTGAGCTGGTGCTCGGAGCATGGTCTTGAATCATGGAAGCTAATCGAGCTCCTACCTTCTACTTCTATTTAGAGCGATATGTCCCCCACAGAGACTTAACAATCCCGTCCACTCTTGTCCTTTTGTCCATCCTGCACTGTTTTATGCAGCAATCTTTTAGGAAGTCTTCTTTGTCTTGAGGAAGAGGTTTTATGTTTGTCAAGCCCACGGGAAGCAGAGTTGGTTGCTAGCCTGAAGCCCAGCAAGGCTGAGTAGCTGGTCTTAGCTCCATCAGCACAGAATCCTGGTTCTGACGTGGCTCGGGTGGCTTGGGAGGGTTTCCCATTGTGCCAGAGAGGCAGGGCAAGTGCTCTCTTCACCTCTGCCAGGCAGAGGGACTTAGGCCGAGAGTGGGAGGTTTCTGGGCAGCTGAGCAAATCTGTCCAGGCTAAGCTTGACTTCTTCCCTGTGCCCTGAGTCTCACCAGTCCCAAGAGAGACCTCTCCTGTTCACATCTCCTCCCTCAAGCTCTGTGCCTGTGCCACATCCCTCAAGGGCTGAGCCTCCAAGGGCTCAACAAAACTTACAGAAAGGTGTTCACGAACAGAAGCTCACATCTTCTATCTCCTCTGACAGGGGTCAACGGCGGCTCTGGGGACTTCGCCTTGTACTGCCCTCTGCACACACACGAGGTGCTCAAGCTCTTCTGTGAGACATGTGATGTGCTCACCTGCCACAGCTGCCTGATGGTGGAGCACAAGGAGCACAGGTGGGGCTGCCGGGCTGTCTGAGTGGGGATGGGAGGCTCTGCATTGCTCTCTGTGAGAGTTCTGGCCTGCGAGGTACCAAAGCCCTCTCTCTCCCTGATGCAGGGAGGGTATGGTGGCATTCTGCAATCCCAGCACTTGTAGGGCTGAGGCAGGGTGGGGTGAGTTTGGGGGACAGTCCAGGCTACATAGGGAGCCAGAAGATAACTTGATTATACAGTGAAACTCTCTCTCAAGAAACAAAACAAAACACAAAGCAATCCTCTCTGCTAACCCAACCTGCAGCACGGGCTGAGGTGTCTCCTCTCTCGTGGGACTTATCTAAATTCCAAGTCTGATGGACCGAGAGACTTCGGTGCTGCCTTTGACTCAGTGTGTGATCCCGGCCTCTGAGGCTGAGAGTTCACTGTGCTCAGGGGAGGAGCCATAACTCCTCAGCTCTTGCCTTGTCTCCTCTCTTAGGTGCAGACATGTGGAAGAAGTTCTACAAAACCAGAGGATGCTTCTGGAAAGCGTGACTACCCAGGTGGCACATAAGAAGTCCAGCCTGCAGACATCGGCAAAGCAAATCGAGGACAGGTAGCCCAGGCCATAGCTTGCTAGTGCTGAAAACATCTGCTCTTTCACCTCTGGCAGATAAGCCTGTGTAGCCCTTTATGTGGAGGTCTCAATACCAGTGAGGTGTGTGTGTGAGCTATCGGTCAGTGACTGGGGCCAGGCCATTTCAGGACAATCAGAGTTAGTATGGGCCAAAGTTCTGTTCTTTATGAATCAGCTGGAAATGGGTACTTGAGAGCGAGCATGCACAGTCCATAGACTCTGGAGAAGGAAGTGCTATTTACTGTGCGATAGCAACAAGTTAGTTATGACCTGTCCATTCTTGTTTCCCATGTAAATATGTAAGTGGCATGTTATCACTGTATGCTATCACTGGTATTCGGAAGAGTAGGGATTGGGAACCACTGGGTTGGGAAACATATTGTTTGGTTGTAATTCTTTTTTTTATTGGATACTTTTTATTTACAGTTCAAATGTCATCCCCTTTCCAGGTTTCCTATCCATAAACCCCCTTCTTCTATGAGGGTGTTCCCCCACCCAACCACCTACCCATTCCTGCCTCCCTGCCTTGACATTCTCCTACACTGGGGGGTGCAACCTTGGCAGGACTAAGGGCTTCTCCTCCCATTGGTGCCCAACCTCTGCTACATATGCAACTGGAGCCATGAGTCTGTCCATATATACTCTTTAGATGGTGGTTTAGTCCCTGGGAGCTCTGGTTGGTTGGTATTGTTGTTGTTATGGGATTATAAACCCCTTCAGCTCCTTCAGTCCTTTCTCTAACTCCTCCAACAGGGACCCTGGTCTCAGTTTAGTGGTTGGCTGCGAGCATCTGCCTCTGTGTTTGTCATGCTCTGGCAGAGCCTCTCAGGAGACAGCTATATCAGGCTCCTGTCAGCATGCTGTTCAGCAATATTGTCTGGGTTTGGTGGCTGTATGTATATGGGCTGGATCCCCAGCTGGGGCAGTCTCTGGATGGCCTTTCCTTCAGTCTCTGCTCCAAACTTTGTCTCAATATCTCCTCCTATGAATATTTTTGTTCCCCCTTTTAAGAGGGACTGAAGCATCTGCACTTTGGTCATCCTTCTTCTTGAGCTTCATGTGGTCTGCGGATTGTATCTTGGATAATCCGAACTTTTGGGCTAATATCCACTTATCAGTGAGTGCATACCATGTGCGTTTTTTTTTTTGTGCTTGGCTTACTTCACTCAAGATATTTTCTAGTTCCATCTATTTGCCTATGAATTTCATGAAGTCATTGTTTTTAATAGCTGAGTAGTACTCCATGGATACATTTTCTGTATCCATTCCTCTGTTGAAGGGCATCTTGGTTCTTTCCAGCTTCTGGCTATTATAAATAAGGCTGCTATGAACATAGTGGAGCATGTGTCTCTGTTGTATGTTGGGGCATCTTTTGTGTATATGCCTAGGAGTGGTATAGCTGGGTCCTCAGGTATTGGAATGTCCAATTTTCTGAGGAATCTCCAGACTGATTTCCAGAGTGGTTGTACCAGCTTGCAATCCCATCAACAATGGAGGAGTGTTCTTCTTTCTCCACATCCTCACCAGCATCTGTTGTCACCTGAGTTTTTGATCTTAGCCATTCTGACTGGTGTGAGGTGGAATCTCAGGGTTGTTTTGATTTGCGTTTCCCTGATGACTAACGATGTTGAACATTTCTTTAGGTGTTTCTCAGCCATTTAATATTCCTCAGCTGAGAATTCTTTGTTTAGCTCTGTACCTCATTTTTAATAGGGTTATTTGATTCTCTGGAGCCTAACTACTTGAGTTCTTTATGTATATTGGATATTAGCCCTCTATTGGATGTAGGATTGGTAAAGATCTTTTCCAAATCTGTTGGTTGCCATTTTGTCCTATTGACAGTGTCCTTTGCCTTACAGAAGCTTTGCAATTTTGAGAGGTCCCATTTATCAATTCTTGATCTTAGAGCATAAGCCATTGGTGTTCTGTTCAGGAAATTTTCCCAGTGCCCATGGGTTTGAGGCTCTTTCCCACTTTTTCTTCTATTAGTTTGAGTGTATCTGGTTTGATGTGGAGGTCCTTGATCCACTTGGATTTAAGCTTTGTACAGGGTGATAAGAATGGATCGATTTTCATTCTTCTACATGCTGACTGCAGTCAGCACCATTTGTTGTAATTCTTTCAGTTAAGGCTTCTCTTCATTTTACCAATGAGGAGACAGAGGCTCAGAGAGTTAGGTGACTTACCTGAGCTAAGGACTGTGGTAACCACAAAGCCTATAACCTTTATCTGTTAAAGATTCTTCATGAGATAATAAATGAGGCCCTTAAAGATATGTAATTAATTGATTTAGTACTTCACAGAAATGTGCAATTGAACATTTTCATCACCCCCAAAAGAAACACCAAATATGTCATTGATCATTGCCCTTAGATACCCACTACCCTTAGTACTACGAGTCTCAGTACTCCACTCTTGGGCACTCTCTCTCCCACTTCTTGGAGCACCTTCCTTTTGGACAATATGTCATATGAAATCGTACACATATATCCCACTGTGCTACCTGGTGAGCTACTGGGTGGGCTTGACTGCGGACTTGAGGTTTACCCAGAGGAAGCCCATTTAGACCAAGGGGTCTGGGAGGGACACCGAATAGGGCTGAGGAAAGGTCTCCTTTTCTTTGGTACCTGCTTGTCCCTGACTCAAGGTACCCCAAGTGCTTGCTGTCTCTCAGCAAGCAGGAATGGGATCCGCGTGTTCTGTCTCATCATGTTTCCAGGATTTTCGAAGTGAAACATCAGCATAGGAAGGTGGAAAACCAGATCAAAATGGCCAAGATGGTCCTCATGAATGAGCTGAACAAACAGGCCAATGGACTCATAGAAGAGCTTGAGGTATGTGTGTGCACCTCAGGAGCAGAAATGTGTGTGCATGCAGATATGCGGCCTTTGTAGCAACCTCAGTGCACACTGTATTTTAAACTTTCTGGTCTGTATGCAAGAGATGTAGACATTCATTCATTCACTCACTTATTCATTCATTCATATTTTGTATTTATCACCATTCCACATTTGTTTGTAAAAGTCTCTTACCATCTCTTCCCCCATTCTCCATCAGCAAACAGCTCCAGGCTGTTTTCAGAAGTTCTCTTGTCGGATGCCATCAGTGTTCATACTGATACACAGTGGTCACTAGACTTCCCAAATAGGTCCACAAACGACACTGGGACTCTGTCTTTTCTCTGTGTACCAGGGCATTACTAATGAGAGAAAGCGAAAGCTGGAGCAGCAGCTACAGAGCATCATGGTTCTCAACCGTCAGTTTGAGCATGTGCAGAATTTCATCAATTGGGCTGTCTGCAGCAAAACCAGCGTCCCCTTCCTTTTCAGCAAAGAGCTGGTAAGAGGAACCCTGCCCCTCCAGCTTGTCGGAAAGCAGATCAGAATAGAGCTTGCATCACAAGGGGGAGGGACCATCCTTGGAAGTGTATGGTTTGGGGAGGAAAGAGGAGTAAGATAGTAGGTCCAGCAATCTGTCTCACGCAGCCATGGTTTGGGGTTAGTAAGACAATGTCATTTTCTACCAAGTTCCATAGCCCAAGGGACCCAGTTTTCTCGCTTTCTTCCAGATATCCTAGCAAGGAAGACCTGTAGTTCTCATGGATTCAGATAAAGTCCTGGGCACACTCAGTGTGCAGAGATCTCACAGAAGTCTACTAGGTCTAAGTTGAGAAACAGGAGAAAAGCAGGTGTTGGAGAAGATTTAAAGTCTTGGGCTTGGGAGGATGGTGATACCCTGGAGAAGGAGGAGGTGTTTGTTTGTTTGTTTGTTGACAGAGCCTTGTTAGGTAGCTCTGTGCAGTCCTCAAACTTGAGATCCTCCTGTCTCTTTTCCCTGAGTGCAGCACTCCAGGCCGGAGGAGGATGAGATTTGGGAGGGGGTTGTATTGACTCTAAGGTGACTGGAAGGTATCTGAAAAGGGATGTGGAAAGAGCTGGTCTGATGGAGGAGTCTGAAAGTCAGAAGGAGATCGGGGCTGGAGATTAGGATGTTGTGGCAGTTACTGGGACAATCACCATGGCAGCATCATGGAGGAGAGGAGAGATCTGAAACTAGGGCGTGCCATCATTTCTATAAAAGGGAGAAGGCTGAGGAGCACACCTAGAGTCTAGAGGTCAGGCAAAGAAGCACAGTGCGCAGATTTCAAAAGAGCTCTAACTGAAGTGTCTGCTGGCCGTACTACAGAAGTGAGACAGGAAGGACAGGGACAGGCTGCCCCAAAGCTGTAGTCCCAAGGACTCTGGTGATTGTTTTTTTTTTTAATGTGCATTGGTGTTTTGCCTGCACGTATGTCTGTGTGGGAGTGTCAGATCTTGGAGTTACAGACAGTTGTGAGCTGTCACTGTGGGTGCTGGGAATTGAACCCTAGTCTTTTGAAAGAGCCATCTCTCCAGCCCTGCCTGGCGATCTTATAAGGAAGTTGCAGCAAAGTAGAGTCAGAAGTCAGATGAGGAGCTTGGGCATGGGAGGTGGGGGTCAGGAAGGGAAGGGAAAGGAGACAAGGATGGAAAGCTGGGGGGGACCTTTGCCTTTTGTAAGCCTGGCAGACTTTTGCACTTACATGTGGGAGAGGTTGACAGTAAACAGGTGGGTGGGGTGCACTCTGAGAAAGCTGGCAGAGTGCGAGGCTGGCTGGCCTCAGACAAGGGCAGTGCACACGGTTCAGGGTACAAAGCAGAGGGATTGGCATTTCGGAGAATTTGGATTTTTGTCATTTCTGAGACAGGGTCCAGGCAGGCTTCAAACTCACTTTGTAGCTCAGCATGACTTGAACTTTTGATTCTCCTGAATTGTATTATGGCCGTGGACCACCATGCTGGGCTTCTGTGGTGCTGGGTATTGAACCTAGGGTTTCCTGTACACTGGCAAACTAACTGAGCTACATCCTCCGTTCCTGGAGCACTTGCTTTTTGTGGTCTGTTTTTCCCCCTGTCAGTTACAAGGTGGTAGATAATAAAAAGGTTAGAGAGAGGGTGAAATGTCAGGGTGAACGACCTAGCATGGAAGCAGAAGCTGATAAAGAAGTTCCCAAGTCTGAGGGAACCCTCCAAGGGAGCCCCTGAACTAATGTTCACTTACATGGTCTTAGACCAGGCTTTAGGATGCCTGGATTGACCTGAGGTTAGCACTGGTAGTGGGGAGAGACTTAGGACACTGTCGATATGGGACCTGAAGGTAATGGGGAACTGGGAAGCCTGTGGACTGTAGGAGAGGCACTCGCAGAGATTGGGGAGCATGTCTCAAGGCAGTAGGAGTGCCTTAGAGTCAGGAAGTGGGTTGTAGGAGTTTATGGCCTCCTGGGTAGAATGAGTCCAGGTGATGAATGTGTAGGTATGGGGACTGAACTGGAGCAGATGGAAATTGATTGGCATTAGAGAAACCAAGAATGATACAAGTAACTATGTGCACGCAACAGGTTGCATTATGGGATATATCTGTATTTGCGTACATATATGCATGCAAAAACAATGATGAAAAAGAAACCATGGTGAGTGGTGGTAGTGTACGCCTTTAACCCAGCACACTTAGGAGGCAGAGGCAGGCTGATCTCTGTGAGTTCAAGGCCAGCCTGGTCTATAGAGCGAGTTCCAGGACAGCTAAAGCTATACAGAGAGACCCTGTCTAAAAACCAGAAAAAAAGGAAACCCAAACCCAAACCAAAAAAAGGTGTAAATTTTAAGGAGAGCAGGGAGGGGTATATGCAAGGATTTGGAGGGAGGACAGGAAAGGGAGAAATTTTGTAATTAAAATATAATCTCAGAAACAAACAAAAGAGATCAAGACTAGGAACTGGGACTAGAGCTAACTGTAGAGTATTTGCCTAAAATGTTCAAAGCTCTGGGTTGATACCTATCACACCGTAAACCAGATGCGGTGGTACGAGCGGGAAATGAGAAGTTTAAGGTCTTCCTTGGATAGGTAATAGATTTGAAGAAGACCTGGAATATGTGAGACCCTGTCTCTAAAAGAAACCAAACCTAAAAAAATAAATCAAAGACTTAAGAGGTCAAGATGTCGATTGGGACATATCTGGAAGCAGATGGCAGCAGGGTGTGACTGGATACTTGCCAAAGCCCTAAGTTATGGGAGAGTATGGAAGGCCAGCAGGCAAGAGCCGCGTCAGAGGAAGATGGCAGCCGGGTGGGATGACAGGCTTTACATGCTGGCAGAAGCAGAGCCATGGCTAGCTCAGACAGGGTCTGCACAGCTTTGAAGGTAGGTGACGGTGGGATGAATGGAGCAGCCTGACTATTAGAAATCACTTGTAGCCAGGAAGAGATATGAGTGCAGGGGTTCCAGAGCTTTGGAAAGAGAAAGAGCACTGTCTGGGAAGATTGGGAGATCCTGGGGACACAGAACTGAGACGGTGGAGGATGACTAGGGACCAGAGGGACACGACCTGGGCCCTTTAACCTGTCCAAAGCAGGAGAAAGTAGGACTTGCCACGCAGGCACACACATCTAAATCTGTGACCTTGGCTCTGTTGCCAGATTGTGTTTCAGATGCAGCGGCTGCTGGAGACGAGTTGTAACACAGATCCTGGCTCTCCTTGGAGTATCAGATTCACTTGGGAGCCCAACTTCTGGACCAAGCAGCTGGCTTCCCTTGGTGAGCTGTGGCCTTTGGCCTGGGCATAGGCAACCTGCTGTGCTTTCTCAGTGGGTCAGCACACGCCTAAGAAAGTGCTGTGTGACTGCCATTGATCACCAAGCCAGTCAAGCCTTTTCTTCAGTAGAAGTGTGTGGGGGTGGGGTGGGGTAGGGGTGTGTGTGTGTGTGTGTGTGTGTGTGTGTGTGTGTGTGTGTGTGTGTGTGGTGTGTATATGTGAGGGGGTGGGGGAGGAGTTGGGGGTAGGGTGGGGTGGGGCATGGGGCAGGTAGGTAAATAATGGCACCATGGGACTCTGCAACACCACCTGAGATCTTAGCTTCTTGTTCTGGGTGAATGTCGCTCCTTTCATCTTGGTGGTTTTATTGTGGGGTAGGGGTGGGTGGGTGGGGTGACAAGACAGTGATGTTCCTTCTCCTGAATGCTGTTTGGCAGTTCAGGTGAACATGTCTCTTTGCTGACATGGGGCATGTGTGTGTGGTACAAGCTACACACTCCTCCTTTCGGGGTTGAAGTACAAACAGAAGATTGATGGCTGTGTGCACTTTTCTTCTCTGTTGCAATTTCTGTCTCTAGGCCTAGTGTAGACAATATGAAGATGTGCTTGTTGACAGCCTAATGGCTTCTTAAACCAGCTACCAACTGCCACTTTGATTTGAGGCTGTTGATCTTATCGTGATTTTTGGCAAATCAACGATACTAGATTTGTTTTTGTTTGCTTGTTTGTCTGGACAGGTCGCATGTAGCTTAGGCTGACTGAGGGTGGCATTGAACTTGTAGCTCTCTTGGCTCTACCTCCCCTCTTGAGCGCCAGGGTTACAGTGTGCACCACCATATCCAGTTTATGGCTCTGTGACCCGAACCCAGGTCTTTGCACAGGTTGGGCCACCAGATGAGCTAGGTTTCTAGCCCCAGATTTAGGTTCTTGCTGCCCTCTCCCATTTGATTTAATTCCGCATTTGCCCTAGGCGATGTCTGGTGCTGAGCACTAAAGGACCAAAGGTAAATCAGACAGCTCCTTGGTCTTTTTCTCAGCAACCCCAAGGGCAGTGCTGGTGTCTGCCACCAACCTGGCATGGGTCTTGTATTACGTTGTGCAACAGTTTCCCAGATGTGTGCCTAGAGGCTCTCTGTGTACCCTTTACTATTTTCCAATATTCTTCTTCCCCAACCCTATGTGGATTCCTTTAGCGCGTCTCCATTGGACTGTTAGACTAAAGAGCAAGTGGATTTCCCAATGGGGTTGAAAGGTTGATCATTTAGTAAAGGGTGACCCAGTTCCTCAAATACCCGTGGCCCCCTAAAGCAGGCTCCCGAAAGTGTCCCTCGCAGCATTGTTGACCGAGTCTGGGAGATCAGGGGGAATAGAAAAGAACAAAAGGGAGCAGTCGTGTCTTACCTTCGGGAATCTCTCTATTCTCGACCTCCAGGCTGCATAACCTCTGAGGGTGGACAGCTGACTCGGGCAGATGCTGCGTCTGCCGCTTATGGGAATTTACAGGGGCAGTCATCCTTTTATCAGAGCCACCAGGCCCCCATGGCTCAGCAGGAGGCGCTCAGCCATCCCTCACACAAGTTCCAGTCTCCAGCCCTGTGCTCCTCATCTGTCTGCTGCTCCCACTGCTCCCCAGTCTCGCCTTCCCTCAAAGGCCAGGTCCCCCCACCCAGCATCCACCCCGTTCACAGTTTCCGGCAGCCTTCTGAGATGGTGCCGCACCAGCTGGGGTCACTGCAGTGTCCCACACTGCTGCCCAGGGAGAAAGAGCCAGCCTGCAGTCCTCACCCACCCAAACTGCTGCAGCCCTGGTTGGAGCCACAACCTCCTGCAGAACAGGAGAGTACATCCCAAAGGCCAGGACAGCAGCTGGTTTCCCAGCCCGTGTGCATCGTTCCTCCACAAGATGTGCAGCCAGGGGCTCATGCCCAGCCCACCATACAGACACCCTCCATCCAAGTTCAGCTGGGCCACCATCAGAAGCTGAAGCTCAGCCACTTTCAGCAGCAGCCGCAGCAGCAGCCACCACCCCCACCACCCCCACCTCCGCCCGCCCCCCAGCATGCACCTCCACCCTTGCCTCCGTCCCAGCACCTGGCTTCCAGTCAGCACGAGAGCCCTCCTGGGCCTGCCTGTTCCCAGAATGTGGACATTATGCACCACAAGTTTGAGCTAGAGGAGATGCAGAAGGACTTGGAACTTCTCCTGCAGGCCCAGCAGCCTAGCCTGCAGCTGAGTCAGACCAAGTCTCCTCAGCACCTGCAGCAGACCATCGTGGGGCAGATCAACTACATCGTGAGGCAGCCGGCACCCGTGCAGTCCCAGAGCCAGGAGGACACCCTGCAGGTGAGCTGTCATCCCAGGACTTCCCCTGGCATCCAGGTTCCTCCATCAAAGAGTGGTCTTCAGTTCAGCCCTCACATTTGAAAGCTACCCCGACTCTCTCTGCTCAGCAAAGCTGTGGCAGACATAGTGGTGCACGGTCTGTATAGAGGTCTGGGCGCAGTGTTCTTTACAGTGGCTTGGCTTAGCCCTATCCCCAGGGATGACATTGGGGATTTCGTCCATAGATAGTACCTTTGAAAACAAAAAGATACTTGCGAGGGGCGAGGAGAGAAAGAGAGGGAAAGAGTGGGGGGAGGAGAAACGAGAAAAGTGGGGAGGGGAGAGGGGAGAGAGGGTGAGTTGGGAGGAGAAGGGGGAGGGGGAAAAGGTGAGGGGGGAAAGAGAGCAGAAGGAGTTGGTTTATGTAGAAGGTAGGGGCTTAGCATCGGGCATCTTCCCTCATTGCTTTTTGCCTACCACCACCACCACCACCACCACCACCACCACCACCACCACCACCACCACCACCACCACCACCACCACCACCATCACCATAACAGTCTTATAGAACCTGGGTCTTGCCAATTTGGCTCAACTGGTTGGCTAGCAAGCCCCAGGGACCCATTTGTCTCCATATTCCCAGCACTGGGATTATCAGCTCCCACTGACCTTTCTTGACTTCTTTTTATGCGGGTTCTGGGGACCTGAGCTCAGAGTCTCAGGTATAAGCACCATGGTAAGCACCAGTGTGACTCAAGCCCAACAGATGGTACTGTCAGAGTGGTGCTGAACCCCTGCCAGAGTCAGGATAAAGGGCAGCGATCTCTGCTGTGCCTGTGCAGTGTTTAAAACTCCCTTGCTGGGAACTTAGGCAAGCTTAGTGGGGAAAGTGGGAGAGCTCAAGGAGTGGAACGAGGGTGGCATCAGACATCAGTGGGTGGCACTTTTACAACATCCCAAGGATAGTTTAAACTTTATTTCATATCTGCAAAGCTAGATATGCTCTTTTTGTACACATGCAGAATATCACGTCAACAGCTGTGTACTGTAGGTGGTGCCACCCGTAGCTTGTAGATGTGGAGTGGGGTTGGTAAGGGCCAGCAGTTTGCCTAGAGACCATACAGTGTTGAGAAGAGGCGCTAAGCCTGGGGTCTGGGTCTGCAGATTTGTCTTTAATGCCACAGAAGAGGCTGGATCTCTCCCTAGGGAATGCTGGAGTATCGAATGCTGACCCTGCTTTCTCACTGAAGATGACTGAGTTTGTTTACTGCTTTGGGATCTTTGCCGTTCCACGTCTTAATTCTTAGTTACTGACTTTTCTCTAGACCTCCTGGCCAGCCTGTTTCCCCACCCCTGGCCACATTTCCCACGGTGCTATCCCCTTTAACTCCATGATTACTCATCTTCAGAGAGGCTCTGGAGACTTTTGTTTCATCGTAAAACATAAAGCTTCACATTCATGCTTCCTAGATAATGTCTCCGCTGTCAACTCCTGAGGCCTGGTTCCTCTGAAGAAGTAAAATAATCTCTGTTGTGGCAGAGCAGAGTGCAGGAGTCAGAGAGGGCCACAGGCTGACAGAAGTACAGACTGTGACAGACTTGATGCTTTCTCGGTGGTACGTTGTGGAGTGCTTGCTATCAGGCACAGACTCTGGGCCTGAATCCTAGCACTGTAACAACTGACAGTGAAATAAACCCAGATCCAAACCACACTAACCAACCAGCTAACCAACTAGCCAGCCAGCCAACCCAGAAGCATGTGTGATGGTTGTTAAAGTGATTAACGAAGTTAGCTCAAAACTCGCGCACGCGCGTGGTGTGTGTGTGTGTGTGTGTGTGTGTGTGTGTGTACATGCATTTGTCTGTGTGTGTGTGTGTGTGTGTATGAGTGTGCATATGCATTTGTCTGCATGTGTTTATATAGGCCAGAACTCTGCTTTAGTTTCTTTTAAAAGATTTGTTTATTTCATGTATGTGAGTGCACTGTCGCTGTCTTCAGACACCAGAAGAGGGCATCAGACCCCATTACAGATGGTTGTGAGCCACCATGTGGTTGCTGGGAATTGAACTCAGGACCTCTGGAATTGCAGTCAGTGCTCTTAACCACTGAGCCATCTCTCCAGCCTTCTGCTTTAGTTTTTGAGATAGGGTCTCTCTCCTCTCCTCATCTCTCAGAGAGGATTTCTTTGTGTAGCCCTGGAACTTACTCGGTAGATCAGGCTGGCCTCAAACTCACAGAACTCTGCTTGTCTCTGCCTCCTGAAATCAAAGGCATGCACCACCACAGGGTGGCTAGGCTGACTGGCCTATGAGCCTTTCTCTGCTCTCTATGTTAGCTCTGGAGTTCATTCCCAAGTTTTATGTAGGTTCTGGGATCTGAACGCAGGTCTTCTGCTGGTATTCCAGGCACTTTACTGACTGTGTCATTTCTCCAACCCAGACTATTTTTCTTCTTGAGAAAATTTAAGCCATTCAATGTGTATAAAACAGCTACAAAGGGTAGGGCCCATTAGTCCCTTAGTATTCTCTTTGGGGAAATCCATCCAGGGTTGTTATTTCTTTTCTAGGTTACAGAGGAACCACCAGCATCTGAGGGCCCAAAGCCAGCTCTACCTGTTGACAAGAATACTGCTGCTTCCTTGTCCCAGACATCTGGGGAAGAAACTCCTCACAGTGCCCCTCCAGTGGACGGCAGCTCCCAGCATTCTTCTCCGAGTGTGGTGAGAAAGGTACTAACAGCCTGACGTGGGATTTGCTGTCAGCCCTGACACCAGGCAACTAGAGAAGGGTGATGGGATTCGGGGAGGTGTGTCCCTGTTCCAGCCGGGGAAGCTACCTTTGCCCCTAAGTCAGCAATGAAGGTCTTTCCCCACCCCCACTTGCACTCCCACATGGGCTTGCTGGGCTTCACTTAGAGTGGAAGGGGAAAGAGTCAATTTATTCTATGCTCAGAACGGAGTGTGGCACTTTACCACCCAACTTTGCCTTCCTAATGGCTGTCTGAGGTGGGCCTCACCACCGAGTAACTAAGGAAACTGAAGCCCTATGGCCTGTGGTTGCCAGGAGAGCTAAGCTTCTTAAGAACCCAAGGTGCAGCCTTTATCCTTTCTGCAATGTAAATGAGGGAAGATATTTTATGTGACTCCACTACCCAAAGTTATTGGCCTTAGGCTAGAACCCGTGGAATTGGTTAGGTGCATGGTCGGCATAGATGTCCTTACAGAGGCAGCTGAGCACCTGCAGAACAGACGTGGAGTCCACCTGAAGATGAGTTATCAGAGGCCTCTTGTCTAGTCGTCCTCTCGTTTGCAAGCATTCACTGGCCCTGGCAGTGCCCAGCTCCTGACAATTCCTGAGCTCTCTCTGCCTTCTTTCCTCTCTGTCCTCCTCCTAGGTGGACTGTGGTTAGCACTGTGTCATGCTCTGTCCTCCTCCTAGGTGGACTGTTGTTAGCACTGTGTCATGCTCTCTGTCTTACCTGTGTCCCAGGGCCCTGTTTCTTTTATTGCCTTCCTGAGGCCGGTGCCCCCAGTCTTCCTGGTCCTCCCTCAAGTCCTGGCTCTAAAGCCCTGTTGGCCAGTCTGTACAACTCCCAGCTTGCCCATCCGTCCCCTAGTTTCCCTCTGGTTTGCAGCTTGCTTCTGCTAGTTACCCCATGCACCCCCCCATCTTCTTAGGAGTACTGTGCTTTAGATCAGTCGGCCTCACCGTGCTCAAGAAGTGCTTTAGAAAAGGAGGCAAAGGTAGAAATGAATGTTGACTAGAAGCTTCAAGTGACTCTCAAAGACCTGACACTAGTGGCCTTTTGTCTGTGGCTGTCCTGTTTTACCTACTATGTTGAAAATGGTTTGGTCTACATGTGCTGCAAATAGGCCTTGTGTAGGTCTTAGTAGCCATCTAATCCACCTATTTGTTTATTCATCCGATATTAACGAATTTTACACACATTCACACAAGTGCACACGTGCGTACTAGAATTTCAAATGTTGTAGGTGCTCAGCACATACTGGTGTGCAAGGTGGTCCATCTCACGGTGGAGTTGCTGTCTGGTGACAGATAAACCGTCACCAACAGTAAATTGTGATGGTGGGCCACAGCAGTCATTGAGGTGCACCTGCCTGGAGCACTTACCTTGGAGAGAGGAGGCTGCTCACAGGACACCTCCTGGATGTGAAGGAGTTGGGCTAGTAGGGAGAAAGGTTACAGTGGAAAGAAATGGCAGCCTTGGTAGGTCAAAGCTGAGAGAAAGCCGGGGCTCTCACAGGGGTTTTAGATGAATGGGCTTGGCAGGAACAGGAAATGCACTTGGGAAGGGGAGTGGCTGGAAGGCCTTGCCTTTTATGCTTGGATTTGGAATTCAGTGTTGGGGTTGGGGGATTGACTGAAGGATTTTCAGGTAAGAGGGATATTTGAGAGGTCACTTCAACCAGAGGTCAGTGGTACAAAAGAACAGTACTGAGGAAGTTAAATAAAGATAGAGGCTGTGGGAAGGAAGAGGAAGCCAAGACTTCAAGGACCATCAGATATCAAGAGCTTTGAACCCAGTGTCTGATCAATGACAGGAAGTGAGGCAAAGTCCTTTGGCTCAAAACCCCAGTCTGTCTTGGTCCAGGGAATGGGAACATGTGAGAAAGAAGATCCTGACAGGAAGGAGGGATGTCGTTTTGAATTGCCAATGCTCTCCCTTGGCAAACACATTAGAAGATGAGCCAAAGCAGCCATTATCAGTTCCCAGAATTCATCAGGAAGCCAAGGACTTGCTGGTGCTTAAGTGGTGGGAAAACCACGCAGGAAAAACACTGCTCTTGTTTGGGATGGGGGCAGGGGTTGGGGTGGGGTGCACAGCTGTGTTCTTACATATAGTGTGGAGGGAAGGAGGGGACCACATTCAAGCACAGAGACTGTAACCTGTATGAGCGACTCTAGGGCTCTTTGAGTAACAAAGGGAAATGTTCATCCTGGGAGGCTGCAGCTTGGCAATGGAGTTAGTCAGCTCTCTAACTTCTTGTTCTGGACTGTTCTCAGTCTCATGACTGGCCTGGGCCCATGTTATGATTAAGGTAAGGGGCAGGCAGGTGGGGTGGTACTGTCAAAGGTGTTTTTATAATGCTTCGTGTCTGAGGTCCCCAGTAAAGGGCTGTTATTGTGGTCCAGAGGAAGCTTTGGGATGGCAAAGAGACCACCATAAGGAAAAGTGCTCTAATTTGAAGGGATTGTTGCACTCTCTGTGTGCGTGCATGCGTGTGCATGTGTGTGTGTATGTATGTGTGTATGTGTTTTGTTGTTGTTTCAAGACAGGGTTTCTCTGTGTAGCCTATGCTGTCCTAGAACTCACTCTGTAGACTAGGCTGACCTCGAACTCATTGATCCATCTGTCTCTGTCTCCTGAGCACTGGGATTAAAGGTGTGCGCCACCACTGCCAAGCCTGGGATTTATTGCTTTTAAACTGGGGTTGAGTGAATAAAAGATATGAAACTCGAAGATACCAAATATTTTGAGCACCTCACTATTGAATGATAATTTATGTGAACTTAAAAACAGTTTTCCACAGGATTTTTTAAAATGACAATTCCACTTTGTGTCTTTGTTTATCCTAGCAATACTATGAGGAAGCCACTTTCTTATTTCCCTTTGAAAGATGTGGAAACTGAGACACACAGAGATTAAGTGACCCATCTAACAGTTACACAGTGTCTATGGGCAATGTTAGAATCAGAACACAGGCTCCTGACTCAAGACGTTCTCAGAGATTGGGTTCATTGGCTTCTCTGTGCACTGCAGTGGGAGAAAGAGGACTCCATTTTGGCCTCTCACCTACTGGATTTTGTCTTTGAAGTTGCCTGGGGCTTTGCTGGAGAGTCCTTAAGACCTGGCTTCCTTTGGCCTTTGTCGCCTTTGGTAAAAATGTTTGGGTCTGCAGCCACTCCTCAGCTTGTGCTGCCCTATGGGTTCCAGGGAAGCGAAATGCCACTTGGAAGGCCCTAGGCCAGAGGAATCTGGCTGCAGGCCTTCCGGTGTGCATTCCATGCCAGCTCTATTGCCACTAGGACTTTGATTAGAGCAGCGCCCGTGCTGATGCTAAATGACCTCACAGTGAAGACGTTGCAGCTGAAGATGAGATATGGAAGCTTAGAACAAGTCTTCTAGAAGGAGAAACCCTGCACTCTCATCCTGTCCCACTACCTTCCAGGCACCCAGCAGGATGTTTTGACTTTGATTCCCAGGCACTGGCTGTTGCCTAAGCTTCCTAATCTTAGTTCAGCTACTCTGGAAAGTGCCATGGTCTCAACTCTACAACTCAAGCTCCTTACAATCCCGGTGAATGTGGAAGACATTTTTGATGGCTTCTTTTCATACTTCTGAACTAATGATTCTGTGAAGAAAACCAATGAACTTATCTTTGGAGCACTCGCAGGGGGCCATAGGCAACACAGAGCCCAGCCCAGTCCCTCATCGCCTGCAAGTGAGCTCTCTGCTGAGTAGAGTGCAGCCCCAGTTCCTCTGTAAAGGACTTGAAGGTCACTGGGGTGCTGCTCATGGTTAAAGTGGAGTCTGGGTTGTATTTCCTGTGACCAGGTTATTGAGATATGCAAATGAACGAAGGACAATGGCTGAGGTGGAAAGCAGCTATGCCATTATCAAAGCATGCAGACACCCGAACTCTCTTTTTTAAAGATTTACTTATTTTATGTATATGAGTACACTGTCGCTGTCTTCAGACACACCAAAAGAAGGCATAGGATTCCATTATAGATGGTTGTGTGAGCCCCCATGTGGTTGCTGGGAACTGAACTCAGGACCTCTGGAAGAGCAGACAGTGCTCTTAACTGCTGACACCTCTCCAGCTGACGCTGCCTCTCCAGCCCCAGACACCTAACTGTTAACTCTTATAACAGCTCCATGAGATTTACATCAGCCTGTGGAAGAGGACATTCTAGCCCAGAGATGAGAAATGACTCACTTCTGTCGGCCTGGCATATATGAGAAAGTACATCTTGTCTTCACATCCCTGAATCCACTGTTGTGGACCAGATCCTGGATAGTCAACCTCAGCAGTGATCCACAGTCATGTAAAGTGGTCCTGAAAGTAGTCAGTGTCCCAGGTCCTGGTCAGCACCTGCAGAACTATGCTACAATCTGCTCTCTCCTTTAGGAGCCAACCCAAACACTTCTCGCTTGCCCATGAATGTATCCCTTTCAGAAGCTCTCTCTCTAGTTCTCATAACGTCCTTCTGGACCAAGCCTAAGACTCTTGCCCACATCACCTGGTCCACAAGGAAACAGGCGCTTACTTATTCACAGGCTTGAGGGGCTCCCCCAGTATCCTGAGCAGACTCGCCCAAGCCTCTAAGGTTTTAGTGAGTTTCACTCTGCTGGCTTTCATTGCAGACGTACTGAACTCCACTTACGCCTTTCCTCTTCCTCCCACCTCAGTCTCTAGAACCCTCTCTGCTTCTTTGCTTTCCACAGATGATCAAGGCCCTGGGTGCTTTTTCAAGTCTTTTATCTCCTTTGACCCATTTGACTCTGGTCAGAGGGAGTGCCCATCAGAGTAGCTTTAATTAACAGGGGACTCTTGAGATGCGTGAGCGCTCACTGCCAGTGAGAACAATACTATTATTAAAGGTCGACATGTGAAAGGGATATGTGACACCAGCTACTAGACTAGGTTAGTTGCTTCCTCACCTGCCTTGTTGGGCTGTTCTGTGATCGCCTACTGTTAAAAAACCAGCCTGCCTATCTGAAGCTGTTAAAGCACTCAGATATTTTGAGCACTTATATTCATAAATCAGTTTACCTCTGTATGGTAAATTACCTCTCCTTATCTGTAACCCCAGCCAGAGGGAGAGCGTTCAGTGTGTGTCTAGACACAGCTCCCGCGTCATTGCCCTTTCCTACGGTAATCAGTCCAGAGCCCTTTGGTGATATTAACCAAACAACCTGAAGTCAGAACCTCTCTCTCTGTCTCTCTGTGTCTCTCTGTGTCTCTCTGTGTCTCTCTCCCTCTCCCTCCCTCTCCCTCTCCCTCGGTGTGCGGCTTGGAGACAGGGTCTCTCTGTGTAGTCCTGCTGTCCTGGAACTCTCTGCAGGCCACACCGGCTCACACTCAGGAATCAGGGATTCTCCGGCCTCTGCCTCCTGAGTGCGGGGACTAAAGGAGTTCACGGCCATGATCGGCCTAAGAAGCGGCTCATTCTCTACATTCAAGCAACAAGGAGATTAGAAGTAGGGAGTTAGGATTTATATGATGCAAGTCCCCAAGAAAGAAGACGACAACTTCACCTGAAGAAAGGCCACCATATGAGGTTGCTGAAAGGACACGTTAAGCTTCCACTCTGAAGAGACCCTGAAACCATCACTGGACTCCGCCGCATTTTCAGCCGTTCATTTGTGTGTTTGGTTCCATTTGCTCTGCTTAGTGAGACTGTCATAGTTAAAGTTTTAGAAGTCATCCCACCCAAAAGAATGGCTGTTTTGTTTTGTTCTGTTTTCTAGACAGGGTTTCTCTGTGTAGCCCTGACTGTCTTGAAACTCACTCTGTAGGGCAGGCTGGCCTCAAACTCAGAGATCGGCCTGTCTCTACCTCCTGAGTGCTGGGATTAAAGGCATGGGCCACCACTGCCCAGCAAAAATAATGTTCTTAAACTAATCTATTTTGTTGTTAAAAAAAGTATGTTTCAGATAATGGGGGATGAGTCGATGAGGAACATTATGCCGTGTACTGCTTTATCTGCAGAAATGTTATCTTGCTGGAAGAACCAGAGACATAATAAACTCAGGACATGTATGCTATGTGTCTGTTTATTATTTCACAATTGCTTCTCACTAGGATACTGAATTTCTAGCCAATGGCAAAAAATTAAGATCATCCAGCAGACTTCCCAGGCTAGACCAAGATTCCTATTCTTGAGCCTAGATGGACTTGGGAAATCTGGGTAATCACTGTGTCTCAATTTTCCTTCTTGTTACAGTGAAAGAACAAAGCTTTCTCTGAATTTTGAGAATACCATGTGGCAAACACTAGAACAGTATTGTC
The DNA here is from genome assembly GCF_011064425.1 of Rattus rattus. Taxonomy (NCBI): domain Eukaryota; kingdom Metazoa; phylum Chordata; class Mammalia; order Rodentia; family Muridae; genus Rattus; species Rattus rattus. The sequence goes on from NC_046155.1 coordinate 92,018,326, forward strand.
AATACATTGAACTCCAGAGGGAGACGTAGGTGGTGAAGTGGGAGAGGGCGGGCAGCAGGTTACAGGAAAACCACTAGACAGGTCAAGGGCTGTGTAAAGAGCTGCATGGGTGGTTGCAAGAAAAGACAGACAGGGAGATCTCAGGCAGTCAGGACAGATGAAAGGACAGGAGTGTTCACACAGGCAGACAAAACGGAGGAGCTAGGCCTGGCATGGAGCCCAGGTGCTTGCTTAGCGTGCACAGCACCCTGAGTTCCATCTTTAGTGCCTCGTAGAACTGCGTGTAGTAGGGGAGCACTTGAAAGGTGGAGGCAGGAAGATCAGAAGTTCAAGGTCTTCCTCAGCCACATAGCAAGACCCTGTCTCAACAAACAGACGGATTAGTGAGATGTGGAGGGCAAGAGTCCCTGACACACGGGTGTGGAGGAGGAGGAAGTGAGGAGCAGGTGAGCTGATGCTAACTTAGGGCATTAAGAATGGGTTCTTAGTCTCAGGGTGGTCGCCCCTCGTCCTCTAAAGACCTGAGTTCAGCAACAGCACAAATGTTTCTTGGTATTTTGACTCTTCCTTTCTGAACTAGAAAATAGTTGACTTTCACTTGCAAACTTCAAAATACATACTTTATGAGGCCTGAAGATTTTATGTGTGGTGAAGGTGAGGTGTCCGTTTCCTGTTAGCAGTTCAGATTGGTTAGTAGGAAGCCATGCTCTTGTGAGGCCTTATGGCAGGAATCCACTTTGGTTCTTTCTTGCTTGGCCTCTGAACCACACTGGGTACTGCAAAGTGTACCTTGCTTCCTGGCAGAAGCTCTTTCTGTGAGTGAAGCCCTGGTCATTGTGAGGCCATATTCCCAAGCCCTTCTCCAACCCGGGGTGCTCTTAGAAGCCCTGCTCTCCTCCCTGGCTCTACTCGTGTCTGTGGTCCTGCTCTAGCTCCACTCACTTGTGGCCCTGACAGCAGAATATCACGAAGCTCTTGATTCTCCACTTCTTGCATATGAAATAAGTACATTTTAGTTTAGTGGTAGGTGGCACTATGTTCCACAGAGACAGAAAAGTATCAAAAGTACTTAACATGGTTTAGATAGGTCCCAGAAATGCCATGTATGTGCATATGTGCATGCATGTATGTGTGTATGTGTGAAGTTATTTATTTTATGTATAGGATATGGGCTTAACTGAGACAGTGCATGTAAACCCCAGCCACTTACCTTACATGTAATAATAATAAAAATAAATAATAAACGAATCACTAGACTTCAGCTCTCCAGGCCAACCCGATTCTGGGGAAGACGTGCAGAGTCAGTTGTGAGCAGAACAAAGCTGGTGTTTACCCGGCTCAGCATTTCTAGACTCAATAGTAGTCCCTCAATACTGTTTTGAAATTTCGATTAGCTCATCATGCCACATATTCACTGGGACACTGCTTTAGGGTCTAGGAATAAAGTGGGTAAACAAGGTACACCAAAGTCTATGCTTTGAGGGCGTTTAGTTTCACAGGGGACAGCAACTGGTCAATACATCACAAAAGGACCGGGAGGCTGAAAGGACCAGTATTATGGGAGCATCATGGAGTGGGGATATGGTCTACACTTGAGGATGAAAGAACCTTACAACAACAACAACAACAACAACCACCACCACCACCACACCCTGGCAGTGGTGCAGAGCTCTATTTGGCAAGAGGACAGGGAGCTAAAGCAAGAGAGATGTTCTGTGCAGAGAAAGCAGGCTCTCTGGAAGGGGGCGAGGGCTGCCAGGGTCCTCTGATTTGTTTCAGGAGCTTAAAGACTGTGTCTGAAGGCCTGGGTCACGGAGTGGCACCGGGTGCGTTGTTTGATTCGGGGCTGTTAAGGATGCGGCACAGGTCACCTGGGTCTTGGGAGTCTCTTGGGCATGTTTGTATTCATCCTGAGGGACTGAGCACGCTGCAGGGTTTAATGAAAAGTGGTGTGGCCTGATGTGTGTTTCCAAGTGTGTCTGCTCTGAGGAGGCCACTCCTGTTGTCTAGGAGACAGGAAAGTAGGTTAGGGGTTGGCACTGCAGAAGAGAGGGAAGTAATGGGTAGATCTGAATTACAGGGCCTAGTGTTAGCTTGGGGGCAGGAAGGGGTGCCCCTATGTTCCCTCCTCACATCTGACTTTCAGAGCTGGGCCACCAGGCATGGCACTCATGGGAAGGAAGATCTTCTTTCTTTACTAGGGAAAAGCTTTATTATCTTTATATTGAAACCTGAGAACGTATTGAAGTGTTTACTGCCCTCGGGAAATTTGAGCACTTCACACGTGGGGAAGAAAGACAGGTTTGGGACATTGATCTTGAGAGTCTAGAGCTGCACACTCTGGTGCTTCCTCTTTGATTTTTCAAAAGCAGACAAACTGCTGTAGATTCAATCTTTTTTTTTTTTTTCTTCAAGCACAGACTTGTTAAAGTCCTGAATTCATGAAAGTTACATTTAAAACTGGTCTCCTGCTTTCTCACCTCCGTCAAATCTGTTTCTTCAAATCTGAAAACCCATATACAATCAGCTACTGAAATCACCCCCGCCTTCTCCCTTTCATTAATGTTTTAAGTCACCTCTTAGGCTTCTGGGTAGTTAGATTTCTGATTGGAACAGTCTGAGCCCATTTGATGGCCCCACACCTCGGGCCATGTTAGGAGTCACTCTGAAGTTCCTTTTCTGTGGTTTGGAGCGACACTGGCAGGTATACCAGGGCTAGAAAAGACCTTCTGCTACCTTGATGAAATCCGTCATCCAATGCTAGTACAAGCTGAAGCTTGCTGCAAGTTCTGGAGTTGACCTGGGTTCCCCTGGACAGAATGAGATTCTTTGGAACTTTGGGCTTGCTTTCCAAGGAGCAGTTCTGAAGCAAATTACAGCTTGATCCATGAGATTCCTTAAAGGGAAGGAAAAGGAGCCACAGATCGTGTGCGTCAAGACTAGAAATGTGAAATTAGAAAGTCCCAAGACACCTTTGCTTAAGTACAGGACTAGACTTGGGAGATACAGGCCATGGGACATGTAGTCCAGGTCAGATGGTCAGATGGTCAGATGGTCAGATGGTCAGATGGTCAGATGGTCAGATGGTCAGATGGTCAGATGGTCAGATGGTAGGGTCTCTCCTTTTCTTCTGTCTCTGTTGCTTTTAAACACACACACACACACACACACACACACACTCACACACACTCACACACACTCACACTCACACACACACACACACACACACACACTCACACACACACACACACACACACACACACACACACACACACACACACACACACACACACACACACACACACACACACACACACACTCACACTCACACACACACACTCACACTCACACACACTCACACTCACACACACACACACTCACACTCACACTCACACACCCCTTAGTTTGTGCCTCCCTCTACTCCTTGGTGGTGGGAACTGGGACAGCCCTTCACGTGCTGCCTTAGCTCCCAGGAGCAGCCCCTAAACGCAGGCAAATGGAAGTTCAGAGCTCTTGAGGGATGGGTCCCCCCCACTTCTTACATTCCCAGTTGACAGTTCAACTCTACCTATGCCCCTTTCTGCAGCACGCCACCTCAGTGAGCATCATGGGCTTCTCCAACACTGTGGAGATGGAACTGTCATCTACGAGGCTGGCGAGGACCATCGAGCCACAGATCCACAGGGTGAGCAGCCTGACGGCTGCTCCCACCCACACAATTCCGAGCTTACTGAGTGGCCCCTCACAAACTGTGTCCAGCCTGATGAGTGTTTCAAACCATGCCATGCCAAGCCTGACGGCCAGCCACCTGCAGCCTGTGCCAAACCTTGTGCGTGGCACCTTCCAGTCCACGCCCAACCCGAGGGGTGATTCCTCCCAGGCCATCACAAGCCTGGCGAGCACCCACTCACAAGCTGGGCCCAGCCTAGTGTCTGGGCACACCCAGGCTGTGCCAAGTCTGGCCACTTGTCCTCTGCAGGGCATGCCTCCAGTTTCTGACCTGCATGTGGAGCCCAGATCTGTATCCAGTCCTGGGTCTGGCCCAGCTGCAGAGAGCCTGGGACCCAGGGATGGGGCTGAGTCCTCCCTGGGGAATGCCTTGTGTAAGGTAGGTCTTAGGAAAGTGCACTCACTTTTGTTTATGATGATGCAAAAGGGTGGCCACTGGCAGCCTCTTATCTTAGCCTTGACTTAGCAGTTCTACTGACGGCCACAGTGTCAGGTTTGATTGTTGACTTTTCACCTTTGACAGCTGGAAAGTGAGGATGGTACCCGTTTCACAGACTCAGTAGGACAAGGTCCCACAGCCCCCAGTCTGGATGGTCCCAAGGATTTGGCTATTCCCTCAGAACTGGAGGAACCAATTAACCTGTCTGTGAAGAAACCTCTCTTGGCTCCTGTGATCAGCACAGCTGCTGCCCCGCAGCAGTCCCGGAACCCGAAAGGTGAGGCTTGAGCGAGTCATTGCCATCGGCCACAGCCCCGAGCAGCTCACTCAGCACCTCCAGGCGTGGTGCGCGGTCGGCCTCAGTCTGGGGAATGCTTATAAGTCTGAGTTTGCTTCTGTCCCTCAGAAGTAACCACATGCTTCTGCGTCCCTAACCCTGGGCAGCACTGGTCTGTGTGTGGCCCCCTCGCTACCTTCCCTACAGAACACATCCTGGGGAGCCCAGCTTTGTATGCAGGCACAGTGGAAGGAATCACTCCAGAAGAGCTAGCCTTGGCAAAATGTTGAGTGAAAGGGCACATCTGATGGATGTCCTTTGTGAAATGGGTATCTACCATCTGCCTCAGTAAACAGGACTCATTAAACTACTGCATAGGGTTGGGGGACAAAAGAGCACAGTGAAATCACTCAGCTACCCATTCTATAACAGCAGCAAGAGTTTTCCAAGTACTCATCAGTCATGTGGATTTGAGCAATGCCTCATAGTGAAGGGACTTTGGACCCCTGGATTTCTTCTTAGGGAGTTGGTTTCTTTCCTTCCATCATGTGGTTCCTGGGGATTGAACACAGGTTTAATCTCGATAACAAGCACCTAAACCCATGAGCTGTCTAGCCAGCCCACCGATTTCCCTTTCTTAAAGTGGTTCAGTGTTTTGTTTCATCTGATAAGGGCTAATCAAGAAGTTAGAGTGAACTACTGGCCACTTAGGACTTTTTCTTGTATGATATTATTATTTTGAAATGGATCAGTCTATTTGTAGGCCCTCAATACATACAAGAACAACAATTCCACCCACTAGATTATTTTTCTCTTTGTATTGACAGACCAACTGAAAAGTCGTTGGTCCTTATTACATAGAGGAATAACCCTATTTTCTGTGCAACTGAATGAACATTTTAGACCCAGCTTTGCCCAAGGAGAGTGAGTAGGACAGTGCTGATAAACGGAAGCTCCTGTTTGTGCCCCACTGCTGTTCCCCACTCATCCGTGTTGATTGCTGTGCGCTGGCTTCCAGGGGAGCTGCAGTAGCAGAGGTTGCAGAGAATGACAAGAGATAACATTAGTGATGGGAAACAGGCGATTTCTAAGCTCTTGGCTGTTGCCTGTCAGCAGCCTCTGAGAATCATCTGCCCTCTTCTTTGCCAAAAGGATCATGGGTTTCATTCTCTCTCAGGAAGGAGACCCATGGTAGCATTGTCACCACCAGGATGAACACATGTTGGTAACAATTGCGTGGCAGGTGTGTGACCAAAAGTTCGGAGGATAGAGAGGAGTGGAGGGTCTCAGTGATAGAATCTTGCCACAAATGCATGTCACGGCTCTTTCATTTGTCTTTTTCTTTTAGAATATGAGAATTTTGAACAAGGAGCCCTAGAGCTGGATACAAAAGAGAATTCGAACAGCAGGTAATGGCTCTTGGCCAACTTTCTCACCCTCAGCTTCCTGTCCTGAGAGGTTGGCACAGGAAGTAATCCTGTACATGAACTAGAAGCAGAGTTTTGTCTATACCCATTGTCACCTCCTGCCCTCAAGTGGGTCGCTGTGGTTGGACGCCTGTGACAGTTGTGGGCAGGCATCGTTAGGTAGGCACTTGCTCTTCACGGAGCCCTCTTTTGACTACAGATGGTTGGAGATCTTTCCGGTGTCTGACAGGATTGGCAGGGTGGAGCTTCACAAGGGGCAGAATGTGGATCTGGAAAGGGTTAACCGAGGAAGCCTTGAATGGCATTCTGTTGTGGGATCATAAATGAGCTATCTGTGGCTCCTGCTGAGACCCAGGGTGTCTCTTTTACTATAGCGCTATTGGCAGTGAGCCCAAGATCCCCTACGTGCGACTGGAGAGGCTCAAGATCTGTGCTGCCCCATCAGGAGAGATGCCTGTGTTCAAGTTGAAGCCCCAGAAAAATAGCCAGGATGGGAGCTTCCTCCTGGTGATCGAGTGTGGCGCCGAGTCTTCCAGCATGTCCATTAAGGTACCACCCGGGTGTGCTTGGTCCAGGAGCTCCTCTTCTTTGCTGCTGCTGGGCTTTTTGTGATCTCCAGTGGGACTGTAGCTAGCCTTGTCCTATGCTGCATGGGATCTGTGAGATACAGCAGGGTTGAGCTGGGATTTGGCTGGTTTGTGGCCCTGGAGTAAGAGGTCCTTGTAGCAAGTGCTCCGTTGCTGTCCGTCTTCCCATCCCCAGCCCTGCCAACCACTTTTCCATGCTGTACTCCAACTGCTCAGACTCACTTCTTCCCCAAGGTCAGCCAGAACAGCCTGCCTGACGCCAACCAGGGCCCAGGTCTCGGGGGAAGAAAGGTCACTGTCACATCTCTGACTGGGCAGCGGCCGCTAGAGGTGGACAGCACATCTGACGAACACAGACTCATTCCCCGAACTCTGGGAGCCAAGAAGTGCACCCCAGCTCCCATAGAGAATGAGGACTTCTGTGCTGTGTGCATCAATGGTGGGGAGCTGCTGTGCTGTGACCGCTGCCCCAAAGTGTATCACCTTTCCTGCCACGTGCCAGCCTTGCTCAGCTTCCCAGGGTGAGTCATGCCATCACCTGGCTAGCAGCATTAACTTCAGGGTCATATCATGATTCTGACCGGGCCCACGGCACTCCCAGGATGGGCTTACTTGGGCCTGAACCAAGTCTAGATCTGTGAGGCTGTAGACTGTGCAGTGGTGCTTCTGCAACAGATTTGTCTCATGCTTGGCCCTGCTCCCTGCTATCTCCTGTGCTTTTCTGAATTCATGCCATCTTCATTTATTTCACTTCTTTCAAGCTTGTGGCTAGTAGGCATCCAGTCATTGATGCAGGTCTGGGGACACAGTTTCTTACTTCATCATCACCCCACTTCTCTATGCCTATTCTGGGCAGAGGGTCAGGGAAGGATGCTGAGTTCTAATATGGCTCCACCTTCTGTGCAGGGGAGAATGGGTGTGCACCCTGTGCCGCAGCCTGACGCAGCCTGAGATGGAGTACGACTGTGAGAACGCACGCTACAGTCATCCTGGAGTGCGGGCACTTCCTGGCCTGAGCATGTATGACCAGAAGGTAGGGAGGGTTTGGGGAAATGTCTTCTATGTGAGGCAGTCCCTTGTACCTACAGAGAAGTCTTTTCTCCGAGAGGATGGCAAGCCTTTTTTGGGAGGGGGGTGTTATTGGTCAGCTTCCCATCATTGTGACAAAATAACCAGGAAAGTCAACTTACAGCACAACAGGCCTATTATGACTCAGGGCTGCATTTCATGGTCACTCGGTCTCATTGTTCCCAAGGCTGTGGAGGGGCAGGAACATTACAGTGGGGAGCATGTGGGAGGACAGAGCTTACCTCATGTATGTCAGAAGGCAGGAAGGGAGAAGGGGCTCCGGGGACAAACTGTACCCACTTCCTCCTACTCGTCACCACCTCTTAAAAGTTTGGCAGCTCCTATCAGTCCAGAAGTGGACTGATCCTTATGTAAGGCCAGAGTCCTGATTAAGTCACCTTCCAAAGGCCCTGCCTCCTAACTGTTGCCCTGGGACCAAGCCTTCAACACAAGAGCTTCTGGCATGCGTGCGTTCATGCATGCGTGTATGTGCTTTTAAGGTGCTGTCATGAGCCAAGCCTGATGACTTGGCCTCTGGGAATTTATATGACTGTTCCTTTCCAAATAGTTTTCCACTGGCCTGGGAGCTCAAACTGCCTTCTTAGGGTGGCTGGCACCCTTGGGGTCAGAGCCAGACAGTTACTCAGGTTACCACCCTTAGTTTTCATTGAGGCGGAGCCAGGACAATGTGCCCCTTGCCCCTTGTGGTTTCTGCAGAAGTGTGAGAAGCTGGTCCTGTCCCTGTGCTGCAACAGCCTCAGCCTGCCCTTCCACGAACCTGTCAGCCCCCTGGTAAGGAGGCCCCTGCTGGTTCTGCCTGCTTTTTTCCTTTCTGCGGTGGGGACACCAAGGGGACATGGGCATTCCTGTTTCTTCCTCTCCCTCCCTGCTACTGCATCAGACCTGACTTAGCCAGAGACATGTCTTCCTCTTTCTCTGCCTACACTTTGTTTCTCATCTCTTCTGTACCTTCACTTACACTCCAACTCACTCTCACCTCTTCTTCTCTGTGTATTCCTACACTAATTTTCTCTTCTTCTTCTCCTCCCCTTCTCTCCTTCCCTAAGGCCAGGCATTATTACCAGATTATCAAGAGGCCCATGGACCTGTCGATCATCCGGAGGAAACTGCAAAAGAAGGACCCAGCTCATTACACCACTCCAGAGGAAGTGGTGTCAGACGTGCGCCTGATGTTCTGGAACTGTGCTAAGTTCAATTATGTATGTTGGGTTTGTTTTCACTATTTCACAGTGGCTCTTAGATGGGCTTAGGGTGTGGGTAAGAGAATTTGGAAGCAGATCTCTGGAGTTGTCTGTGGTTTAAAAGCTCTCTCCCAAATGTGGGCCCTAAGCATGGACTTGGATGGGGGAGTCGGTGAGGTGCTCACAACTGGTCAACTGTGGGTATCTACCTAGATGGCTGCCAAATGGGTTATCTTGAGTCCTAGGAGAATGAGCCAAGTTCCAGGTCTCTCAGGATGATATTCCATAGGCCAGCCAGGCTTGTACTTCCTGTGTCCTTCCTGGTGGAGGGCATAAGAGGAGATGGCCTGGTAGAAGCAGGCTAGAACACTGCTGTCTCTCCTCCTTAGCCTGACTCGGAGGTTGCAGAGGCTGGCCGCTGTCTGGAAGTGTTCTTTGAGGGCTGGCTCAAGGAGATCTACCCAGACAAATGCTTTGCCCAGCCCCAGCAAGAGGATTCAGACTCTGAGGACGTATCTGGCGAGAGTGGCTGTTCAACTCCTCAGGGCTTCCCATGGCCTCCCTACATGCAGGAAGGCATCCAGCCCAAGAGGCGACGGCGGCATATGGTAAAGAGCTTCTGCCAGCCAGTGGGTAAGGTGGATGGGTGATGACGTTGGCAAGGGGGCACCTGGGAATCATATGGAGAGCACAAGATGAAACTTCACTCTCAGCGATTTAGCATATGAGGTAGGTAGGGTGGTAGAAGCCATTACTCCAGCTATCAGTGAAGCCGGGAATCCTGAGGGGCCTATGTTCCTGCCCAGGGTCCTCTGGCAAGCTCACAGATCTATGGTACACAAGTGTTCTGACACCCAGCTCCATACTCATTAGACTACTCTACGATCGTGATACCCATAGAAAGAGAATTGCTTGCTATCAGTGCCTACCTTGGCTAGAGGAGAACAGAAGGGACCCTTTTAGGTCCTTGATATAAAAAAGGGAGCATGGGGGTTGCTCACAACAGAGAGACTTTTAGGACTTTCTGGTTCGTCTCACCTGTGTATTCTTGTGTCCCTCCCTCCCTTTTCCTCTTCCTTCCTCCCCTCCCTACTTCCTCCCATCTCTCTTTCCAACCTTTCTTCCTTTTTTTTTTTTTTTTTGAAAGAAGCTTTCTCGAGACTGGATTGGAACTAGCTATAGAGGTCAGGCTGGCCTTAAACTTGTGACAGTCCCCCTACTTCTTCCTCCCAAGTGTTAGGATTACAGGCGTGTGCTACTCCATGCAGCCATTCTGTTAAATTTCTCTGAAATGTGCTGCTGGCCTCCTGTGTGCCGAGGGCTGGTCATCAACCCCTGACTATTGCAACACTTAGTACACAGGGCCCTCGGTGAGCTCTGTGGTCGCCATTCCCAGGGTAGAAGGCATTAGCTCTGGAGGGCCCAGTCCTGACCCTGGTCTCCTGCAGTTTAATAAATCCAGATCTGAGTGTTCCGACTTACCTTTTATCTCAGGAGAATGAGAAGACAAAGAGAGTGTCGTTCCGTCTGACCAACAGCATCTCGCAGGTGTGAGAACTGGAAGGAGGTGGGGCACGCTGGCGGCTGGTGTCCTTGTCCCCGAGACCATCCCTACCCATCCTTCAGCTCATCCTCTCCAGAACGTGGCTGTGAGATGAGTCGTGCTGAGCGCGACGCTCCCTTCATCATTAGCATCTCCAGTGTTCATTTGGGAGCCATAGTGCACCCACCATAAAGACGATTTCAGTAAAACAGGGAAGGGGGAGATGGTCCTCATTGCCAGAGTAACCGACACACAGGTTCTATGCCTCTTCAGGCTCAGGAGGACCTGGCTTCCTTGATGAGCTCTCTCAGCTGAGTAGAGCACACTTGGCTCACCTCTCTGCAGCCAGGGCTCAGGAGCACCGTGTGTGTCTGAACTCCTGGCTTAGACACGGGTACAAGAAAGGAAGTGAGGTTTGGATATATGGCAGGCCTGTGGTCCCTGTCCCAGCACAGCCAAAGATTGTCACTGTTTGCCTTTGCTCGTCCTGTGGGGACAGAGGCACCTGCCACTGGCAGAATAATGGAGGCTTCTCGAGGCCCTAGGTCTCAATCGGTGCCTATTTGGGTTCTAACGGTTTTCAGGGTACTTGCTTTTCATGTCTGCTTTCCTGAGTAGGACGTAGGTGGTCACTGTGAAATGCTGTGTGTGGTTTGACACTCTTGGCTGAGCTGGGTGGCAGTTTTCACTCACACCCCAGAAGATGCCAGCTTCAGAGACTGTCCCTCTGTGTCCTGCCTTCCCAGAAGTGACTGGTGTGTGTGTCAGTGGCTCTTCCTCAATCCCCTCTATTCAGACATCTGCATCTTGAGTTCTACTTGGGACAGATGTGATGAGGTATCTGCTGCAGGGACTGAGGTCCCTGGCAAGAATGACCCACAGCCAGCGCAGCATGTCAGGCCTCTCCGGCCTATGATCCTAGATCTCTTTTTTATTCAGCCAAAGATCAGAACTGTGGCCATGCTGCTCACAGCTCAGAAGCAGCCAAAACTCTGTCACCCTTTGTTGTTGGAGCTTGGAGAAGGCTGGAGTGACTGGTAGGAGTCTGCTTAGGCATTAGTAGGCTGAGGGTGGAGAAGGAGAAAATTGAGAGGTGAGAAGCCTTAGGTAACCTTGAGGATACATTGGGGTTGTAGTCCTCACAGAATGCAGAAAGGCTTTCTGGAAGCCATGGGACTGAACTGGTGGCAACAGAGCCACAGGCACATTGTGGGCGGATCACTGTAGCATGGCAGGGTGTTTGAGAGGAAGCCTCTGAGACACATACAGGGACGGGCTTCTTCCCAAGCAAGGGCTTGGCTGAGGAAGGACCTACTAGATTGTACTGCTGATGGGCCTGACATTTCAGTGTCCTGAGGCGTAGCGTGGCTGACTTCAGGGGATTCTTGGGCTGTGGCTTTGTTTTTGTGAAGAGGTGTAGTTTAAGGAAGTGATTATTCATAGGGCTTTTCCTGGGAAGCAGTTTTCTTTTTACCAAAAACTTTTTTTGCGGGTGAGTCAGTGAGAGCACCCGATCCCTATTCCACCAGGCTGAGGGAGCTTCTTCCCTTTGAAGCAAGCCCTGCCCACTGTCTTGTCTTCAGCAGTGCTGCTGCCAAGCTGTCTGCAGCAGATGGGCTTTCTAGTTCCAGTTCTAGTTTGCCTGCTGTCTAGTTCCAGGCAGCCGAGTCTTCAGTTTACTCTTAGGTAGGTAACCTTTGAAAGCAGTCTTCGCTCCTTGTGCTCACAAAGGTTTTTGGTTGGGGCTTAGGCTGTTTCTCTTGAGTTTTGCATCTTTTTCTCTGATTGGTCTGATGAAGTTCCTTCAGTTCTTACCTTCCTAATGCCTGTCACTGGGCATCCTTCCTTTTGTGGCCTGTATTCCTACTATAGTCTTCATGGTGTTTGGCACTGGAAAGCCACAAACACTGTGATAGCTTGAAACCTAACAGCCTTTCCTAGAGCAGTGGAGACTGTGGCCATAAAATGGAAATGCCTGGTTCAAAGCTTGGGTTCTTTCTCTTGGTACTCATCGCTAGAGTGTGTCCTGTTAGAGCAAGAACCAGCCTCTGGGCCCAGAGATCTTGGATGTGTGGTGGGCACTTCTCTTCGCCCCTCTGTGGTGAGATACTTCCTTTGGGCATTTGAGCAGGGCAGATAGGGAAGAGAGATGCCTTTTTTTCTTTAAGGATGTGAAGCACTGGTCCATCATTTCTTCCCTATACTTGTTAGTTTGTGGAATTCCTCCTGGGACCAAGGTTAAAAGTTTTTTTTTTTTTTTTGCATGCAGAAAACAGAACTGGAAGTTTAAAAATTAACAAAAGCAAACACCTGTTCACTAAGTAACTCTGGCTCATTTTCACTGGATCCTGACTCATTTTCCCATGGTCTCATTGTAAAGTCAGCTAAGCTGTTTGGTCATGGACAAAATCAAGCAATGGGAATGCACTGAGTTCTGGTTGTGTGCAGCCCTAGAAGATAAGAAACTTGTTTCTGGCTGTGCTGAGAAATGCAATAGTAGGGCAGCTTCAGGGGACACAAAGGGGATTTTAGTACAAAAACTGATACAGGATGCACTTGCAAAGCTTCTCCCACAGAATATGGGCATTTCAAACCTCTTGAATTCTAGCAACAGGTACATACATGACTGCTGTAGGAACACAGAATGGCAGCTACCTGGCCTCCTTGCACGTTGCTCTATGTGAGACATTGTTGGAAAGCCAGTCAATGTTGGCTTCCTGTCCCTAGTTTAGCCACAGGTCTTTGTGTGCCTCTTGATATCTAAGTCCCCCTTTTTGCTAGGCTCTGCTTCACCTCCATTCCTACTGCATTGGTCACTTATTGAAGCACTTCTGAGCTGAGGGTTTGCCTCTGTGGCTCCTTTCTCCACTTCACTCACTCCTAGGCGCTTGCCCTCCCTTTGTCCATCTCCATGGCTACATCTACTACATCTCTTTCTTGTCTCTCAGACTTTCAGTCCTATCTAGGATTCCCTCCTCTTCCCAGCCTGAATCCAGGCCCCAACCTCCCAGCTTCCTGCTTGTCTGTCTGTCTCTGTCTGTCTCTGTCTGTCTCTCTCTCTCTCTCTCTCTCTGTCTCTCTCTCTCTCTCTCTCTCTCTCTCTCTCTCTCTCTCTCTCTCTCTCTCTCTCTCTCTCTCTCTCTCTCTCTCTCTCTGTCTCTCTCTCTCTCTCTCTCTCTCTCTCTCTCTCTCTCTCTCTCTCTCTCTGTCGTCTAAGCATGGCAGGTGTGGAGCTGCAGCCTCAGTATTGATTGGAAATTCTTGAACTTGGTATTACGCGCCTCTGATACATGTCCCTTATCTTTGTTGTTAGCCGATGACAGCTGCCCATCTGTTTTACTAGGAGCGTTGCTAACCAAGGGCTTCCTGCCCACTGCCTTTCTTCCTACTGACCGGTGTGTGTGCCGCCTCCTTCCCTTCCTTCCCTGTACTTCTAGTTCTGTATTTCCTGATCCCAGCTATGCTCTCTAAAGGTTCTGTTTTTCACTTCCAGGGCTCTGCAGGCTCTCTCCATTGCGTAGCTCTCTCTACACAGCCTATCAAAGGACTTTCAAATTAAAACAAAACTGTCACATCTGTGTCATAGACCTATTCCCTTCCCCATTATTCTTTTAAAATAAACTATTTGGCTGGGTGTGAGGGCATACATCTTGAGTCTTAGCACTCGGAAGGCAGACTAGTAGATCTCTGGGAGTTCAAGGCTAGCTTGGTCTATATGTGAGTAGACCCTGTCTCCGAAAAGGAGGAATACTTTTCGATTCTTCCTCTTCAGTCCTCTCTAGGTTTTCCTAAGTGACCACCAGCTACCAAATGACATGCCTTTCACTTCTCAGCTGCCTTGAGCTCCTCACAGAGTCTCACCAGCCCCTCATTCCCTTTGAGCAGCTCTCTCTTCATGTCTTTTAGGACATCCGAGGTTGCTACATTAGCTTTATCTCAGACACAGAGTCTGTGCTTGTTGGAGACCTAGACAGCAGAATGTGCCTGGCTGTCATCATTTTCTCCTCCTCAGGGCTTGGGTAAGCGAGGAGAATCATAGCTGCTCCTGTCTTTCATGAACCCCTTCTTCCTGGATTCGGCTCTCCTCTGGTGAGCATGTTCATGAGCACTTGCAGAGAGTTCTGTGTCTGAGAACAGGAGAACAGAGAGAGACACGCCTGTTTGTTAAGAGCCCCCATGTCAGTCAGCTTAAGTGGGAACTGGATTTTGTAGCATGTAACTTGCTGTCTGGCTCAGCTGGATTCCCACACTGGTGGCCAGCTCACCATTATGATCCATACCAGTTGGAACCTGCCTCAGTCAGCAGGGAGTTGAGGATCACGGGAAAGCACGCTTCCATGCATGGTTCAGTGCTGAAGCCAGGAGAATCCTGCTGAGGTGGGGGTCTGTTACCATGACCTTCCTGAGGGAGGGGGAGACTGGGCAGTGCTGTGTTTCTGAGCTGAGCCTGGCTCATCTGGACCCCTCCCACAAGTCTTTCTCATCGGTGTTGATCATTCCACATCTGCTTGCTTTAGATGTTACAGGAGCTGGAGGTACAGCTTTCTGGTAGTGGCTTTCTTGGAGGTCTTGTAGAAGGACGTCTGACTTGAGTTTGGGAATCTCAGTTTTGGCATTGTCAACAATGGGAGGTGTGACCTTGGGTACAGTTCTCCCATTTATAAAGTTAGGGGTCTTTCAGAGATTCTATAGTTCTAAAGATGACAACTATAGTTCTCACTCTGAATCATAATCAGACCACATAGGTTCAGAGGAACCCTGGAAGTGGGGACACAGCTAGTGAAGTCCCAACCAGGCAGGGTAACAAACTCTACAGGCCAAATTGCGCTGCTTTGGAGGATGTCTTCACTGGCTGGCTGCTTCTTGAGCCATATGCCCATACCTCAAGCTGGACGAGTCTGGGTGTCTGGACACATTCCTCCTAGGCCTGGTCATGTGATCCAAAGTGGCTAGGGGCAAAAGGAAAAGATTTAAGGGGAAGCATAATTGATTTTAAATGGACCTACACATTCAAAATCAAATAAAAATAGCACTTTCCTTTACCAGCAACTGCGTCCTTGAGTGTTTTCTAGTGAAAATTGTTGAAACCTGAACCCTGGGAACCTGAATTTCAACATCAGAAACACATGGACTACAGAAGCCCTTGTGGAAGGGGTGTGCATGAACACAGCCTAATTTCAAAATAGGTAGAGTTAGGAAGAAAACATTTATGAAAACCTTCTTCTCATTGCTAGGCAAAAGCACTTCAAGAAAGTTTTGTGTCTGGTGTGGTGGTGCACATCTATAACTCCAGCACCAGGGAAGCTGAGGCAGGGGGATTGCCTAGGCCAGCCTGGGCAACATAATGAGACCTTGTCTCAAAACAATAAATCAAATGACACCCCCCCACACACACATAAAAGCAACCCCCTAAGCTGAATAAAGGTATAAACAGAATCAAAGTGAGCTTTCTGATACAGTGACTTTCCTCATCGTCCTGTCTGCTCACGCTATATTCTGCACTTTGGTGGGGATTGTTTGTGGTGAATGTAAAGATTTTTATTCATTTGGAGTGACCTCTGAACCCTGTGCTAGTTATTGTTACCTTGACCTTTGAACCCCTGTGCTAGTTAGTTTTTGTGACCTTGATATAAACTAGAGTCACCTGGGAAGAGGAACCTGAATGGAGGAAAATCTCTCCATCAGATTAGCCCATGGACAAGCCTGTGGGCCGTTTTCTTGGTTGATGATTGAATTGGGAGGGGCCTAGACCACTGTGGGCAGTGCCACCTCTGGGCAACTGGGTTGTATAAGAATTCCAGCTGGGCAAGCCATGTTGAACAAGGTGGTAAGAAACATTCCACCATGGCTCCTGCTTCAGTTCCTGCCCTGACTCCCCTCACTGATGGACTGTGAGCGGGCTAGGGTTGGGGTGGGACGTAAGACAAGCAATCCCTTCCTTCTTGGTTGGTTTTGGTCAGTGTTTTATCACAGCAATAGAAAACAAAATGGCAACTCCTTTCCTAGTTTTGGTGGATCCCCTACCTTAGGGATCTTGATGGCACAGCTTACTCTTCACTGTGAAACCTAAATAAGGGACCAGGAAGTCTCTCGCTATGTAGAGTGCTTGCTATGCAAGTGCAAGGACCAGCATCTGAATTCCAGCCCCCATGCAAAAGGTGGGTATGACAGCCTGTGTCTGCTATCTCAGTGCTGAGAGTAGGAGCAGGGGATACAGGAGGATTTCTGGAACTTATTGGTCAGCCAGCCTTCCAGAATGGGGAGCTCCAGGTTCACTGAGAGACCCTGGCTCCAAAAAAAAGGGCACAAGCTGTTGGTCTGGCCTCCACACCCACGTGAATACATACAAGCACACACGCGCGTGCACACACACACACACACACACACACACACACAGAGTGTGGGGAGGGAAGAGGTCACACCGAACACCTTAGAATCTTGATTTCCAAGCATCCCTTCAAGCCATTGGTCATAATTTAAGGAGTAAATAAGGATCTGGATGCGTGGCTCAGTGGTTGAGAGCCCATACTGCTCTTCCATAGGACTGAGTTCCAGCTCCCAGAACCTACATTCAGCCATTCATAACCTATGGGAACTGCATCTCCAGGGTGGGGTTGTGGCTCGAGGGAGGCGGAGTTCCCATGGCAGCAGCAGTGGATAAGAACCAGGTTCTGGTGGCGGCAATGGTTCGTTCAGCAGAGCAGTTCTATGCGTGACTCCATGAATTGTTCCTGGCCTTAGTGGAGCTCCACGCCTAACTTTCCAACAATCCTGGTCTTTGAAACCATCTAAAAAGCCCCTTTAATAAATCCCTTTTTAAAAAAATCTAAATTAGTAAGAACTGGTTCCTATCCTTTGCTTAGGACTAACCATCCTGGTGCAGAACTGAAGGCTTAGACTTTTTAAAACCTACTTTTAATAAGGGTGATATCCCTTCCAGCCCATCATCCAAAGGTGGGGGGAAAAGATGGTAAACAGGACAAGGGGATGTGGACCTCATTAGAAGGAGTTCCTGATTTTAATCTGTTTGTCAGGATACCAGCAGTCCAGTCCAGTAGTGTCAGGATAGCAAACAGGAATTAGCAGCAGTGGCATCATGTAGCAGACATGCCAGTCCTCTGCTGAATCAGCACGAGTCAGCAGGAGCAGCCGGGACGCAGGAGAAGTCCTCTTCTGTGCCTCTCTCAAAGCAGCAAAGATCAGTGAAGACCAGGACGCGCGGCCAGTGGAGCGTTGCAAAGCTAGCTATGCAAGCACCCCATCACTGTCTGTTGAGTGTTTGGAACATTCTTTCCAAACGTCACATGTCCCCCCGTGAGTCTTTGCCTTAGCAAAACACCACGTGAGTCTGTATCACCTGACCTATACAGAAACTTCCATTTTATAGAAATCCTGAGAGTCTGGTAAAAGCCATGGACCACTTTTCTGTGCTCCAGATCTATACATCCTATGACAGTTGCACACACACTCATATGTCCCAATGTCACTGAACACACTAGCCCTCTCCACAACATCATCTTGCCATAGCAGCCAGGCAAGGGGGGGGGTAGGAAGGTAGGGGTGTGGTGTCAGGTGAGAAAGCTCCTGCGCCTGGAACTCTCAGCCCTTCCTCCCAGCCCTGTGCAAGAGCCCGACCCTTTCTCCTTTCCTGTGCTGCTGCCCGTTTCCATTCATTTCAGGGTTATTTCTCTAGGTCCCTGGGACAATGAGCCTTTGCTCGATGACTTTTTTTTTTTTCAGAGCTGGGGACCGAACCCAGGGCCTTGCGCTTGCTAGGCAAGCGCTCTACCACTGAGCTAAACCCCCAACCCCACTTGATGACTCTTGATTCTACGGCAAGCTCCTAGCTATCTCCTCTCCTGCCCCAGCACACAGCAAGCCCTCTGCCTCTACACCAACTGTGGATTATGTAATAATAGTATTTGGAGAGAGAGAGAGAGAGAGAGAGAGAGAGAGAGAGAGAGAGAGAGAGAGAGAGAGAGAGGAGAGAGAGAGAGAGAGAGAGAGAGAGAGAGAGAGAGAGAGAGAGAGAGAGAGAGAGAGAGAGAGAGCTGTTCAGGGACCAAAAAGTCCCCCCAAACAATAACAATTAGAAAAACAAAGGCTGGTGAAATGGCTGAGTAAAAAGGCTTGTCTTGCGTTGAGTCCTCTCGACTCACATGGTAGAAAGAACTGGTCCCAAAAGTTGTTCCCTGGCTTCCACATGCATGCTATGACATGTATGTGTATGTACCCACTGACTGACATACATACCCACACACACTAAGTAAATGTAATTTTAAAATGGAAAACCAAGTTTTCCTAAACTTCATGGTAGTGTTGGGCTATAATTCAGCCACATCACATAGGAGTCTGAAGTCTCCTCTTTCAAAATGTGTGAGACTGAAATTGTTCCTGAGCATCAGACTAAGTAAGCATCTGGCCCGTGTGATAAAGTTCTTGGTTCATAGCCCTGTTGCAGTGTGACGACCAGCCTGTAGATGGCGCCCGAGGCACTTTCTTCGCTCCCCGGAAGGCACGGAACGTTTGGTCCCCTGGAAGGCGGAATGTTTGGTAGGGTATTTCTAGGGAGAGACTGATGAGCAGCAGGGCACTAGGATAGTCTTAAATTGGCTCCCCACGACTCTTCATTAGTTTCGAGGAAGGGAAAATTACAGAGTGAATAAATCAGATAACACCTTGACTGTGTGCTCAAAATTGCATTACCAATCAGTAACCAACCGGTGGACACATGTGTTTCCCACACAGGAATGTACGGTGTCTTGTGGCTGAGAGTAAATGACCTGAATTTAACCACAGAGAAACATTAGAAAGAGAAATGGTATATTAGGGCTGGAGAGATGGTTCAGTGGTTAAGAGCACTGACTGCTCTTTCAGTGGTCTTGGGTTCCCAGCAACCACATGGGACCATGTGTAATGGGATCTGATGCCCTCTTCGGGTGTGTCTGAAGACAGTGACAGTGTACTCATAAAAATAAAATAAATAAAAGAAAAAAAAAAGAAATGGTATATTAAATGAAGGCAGGAGGCAGGACTTTTATAAAATTTTTTTCAAATGTCTAATCATGTATGTGTGTGTAAGTGTGGGTGTGTGAACGTGTGTGCACATCCTTGAGGTGGCCAGAGGTGTTGGCTCTGCCTGGAACTGCTGATACAGGCTGGAAATTGAATTCTGGGTCTCTGGAAGAGCAGAACATGCTCTTAACTGCCGAATCATCTCTTTTAGTCAAATTATTCCTGTTGTTAGGGGCAGATTAAAGTTGGAAAAATGTTCCAGCCTAATGGAGGATAGAGACATGATGACTGTTGTTAGTTTTTGTCAACTAGAGTCACCCAGGGAAGATGGAACCTCGACTGAGGAATTGCCTCTTATCAGATTGGCTTTAGTGCTTAGTGATTAATGATTCCTGCGAGAGGATCCAGCCTATTGTGGGCAGTGCCACCCTTTGGCAGGTGGTCCTGGGTGTATAAGAAATCAAGCAATGGATGCATAAGCCATGGAGAGCAAGCTGGCAAACAGCACTGCTCCGTAGTCTGTTTTCACTCCTGCCCTGACTGCCCTCAGTCATGGGCTGTGACCGGGTAGTATGAACCAAATAAACCTCAGACCGGTCTCCTCAGATCGGTTTTGGCCAGTGTTATCACAGCAGGAGAAAGCAAATTAGAGTAACAACTGAGTGTGACATCTGACTCCAGACTGGGTCTTGTAATGGAGGAGGAAAATTACCCTAAAGGATGTTATTGGGTCAATTTATGAAAAAATGATTCTTCCCTCCACAAAACAGCTTCGATTCACCTCTAAGTTCTCTCACTGATCTCTATGTCTGGCTTTGTGCCAACGTGGCCGAGTCCTGATTACTATAGTTTTATAGTTAGCTGTGAATTTGAGAAGTGTGAATCCTCCAGCTTCCTCCTCCTCCTCCTCTTCCTCCTCTTCCTCTTAAGATTGGCTGCTCTGTTCTCATTTCATTTCCATTAGGATTTTAGTGTGAGATATTAATTTCAATAACAAGAGACTAAAACCTTAGCTAGCGGTAGGTTGTCTTTGTAAATCTACTCAGGGAGCACTGCCATTTTAATCACCCTGAATGTCCAGTCAGATGACTTAGTGTGTACTAACCTGAACTCTAATTAGTTTTATCTGATGAAGAAGGCTGGGCCTGACATTCAAAAACTGACCAGGGACGCAGAGTTTATGAACGGATATTTATGCCACTTTGAATCGTGAGGACTCCATTTGTAAAATCAAAGCGCAAAGACTCTTAGACTGCTAGAGCCTACTAGAAATTTAAAAAAAAGTTCTATTAGGAAAGACTTACATTTTCCAAATACAAGTGCCATGGGAAAAAAAATAATAGAGCATATAGTAATCTAAACATCTGAATTTGTCACATCAGAGAAATCGAGTGGTTTGTTGTAATGCCCAAGTATTTGCTGTTGTGTTTTGTTTTTGTGCAGTGCTGGGGGAGTGTAGAAAAGTACTTTAGCAACGTGCTAAGATATTTTGAATAAAAGATAAAGTTTAATGCATAAATCAGCTGGGATTGGTGACATAGCTGTACAGTCTCAGCACTTGGATGGCTGAGGCAGGAGCATTAGGAGGAGTTAAAGGTCAGCTTCAATTACATAGTGTGAGGCCAGTCTGGGCTATAGGAGATCTCTGTCTCTAATAAAACAAAAACTAAACACACACACACACACACACACACACACACACACACACACAGAGCGAGCGAGCGAGAGAGAGACAGAGAGACAGAGAGACACAGAGAGACAGAGAGACAGAGAGAGACAGAGAAGTGGACACACACACACACACACACACACACAAACACACTCTTCTAAAACAACACAAATCAACCGTTTCTCGACTTAAGAAGTATACTTCTCTGCCCCAACCCAAACTCTGGTACCTTTATCCACAGGGTCAACAAAGGCTGGACCGAGCTGTGCTAGTTACTCCTGTGTTTGTTCTCTCGCCACGCTTCAGTTCTGACGTCTCTTCCTTAAATGTCTGCAATTTGATCCTCCACAGTAGCTGACACTACCCTGGAGTGTTCACGTAAATGCATATTATACTTTCTGCCAATGGTGGCGTTAACAATTACGGGAACAGGAGGAGAGCATATTGTAGAGTTGAGGTGATCCCTACAATAGAGCGAGGTCCTTGGCAGAGTTTGTTGTGTTAATGGTTATGGTGTTGCAACTCTTTACTGAGGAGCTCGGCTCTGGTAACTAGTCATAATATTTAATGTGGCTGCTTTGAGCTACTTGAATACTCTGAAAAATGTTTTTGCCTGGTACAACACCAAGGTTTCCTAAGAGGACTCAGGATGCCTCTGTGCCGGTGTCACAGACTTTCAGGTGCATCACTTTCCTGTGTACCTTCACTGGCTTTTCCTTGTTAATGTTAGTCACATTTACACATTGGAAATGCACACTTGTCTATCAATCCACATATTTACCCATCTATCTACATTTTACCATACTGTATAAAAATACTCACTTCCCCTTTCCCCTTCCTTCTATTATAAAGAAATGGTATGTCAAGGTCAGGTTCTTACTATCTTGCTACTTCTAGTAAGGGCAGAAATTGAGACTGGCCTTGAACTCCTGATCCTCCTGCCTAAGCCTCCCAAGTACTGAGGTTGCAAACCTATGCCACCAGGCCCACTGATCTATACACTACATTTTATCTGTTATTCAAAAATATTTTTTTAGCAAAGTGCTAAATACCCCCAGCATTGAACAAACAGAAAAAGTAGTTAAAAGATTCCATATCGTGGGCTGGAGAGATGACTCAGCGGTTAAGAGCACTGACTGCTCTTCCACAGGTCCTGAGTTCAAATCCCAGCAACCACATGGTGGCTCACAACCATCTGTCATAGAATCCAATGCCCTCTTCTGGTGTTTCTGAAGACAGCTACAGTGTACTCATACATTAAAAAAAAAAAAAAAAAAAAAAAAAAAAAAAAAAAGATTCCGTGATCGCAAAAACATACTGCTCAGTTTACTATTCGCTAAGACAAATGCAGAAGTGTTTAGATTATGTCGTATTAGGATGGGTTTTTGAATGAGAATGGGAACTTATTTGAAAAGTATGTAATTCAAAATATAACGTTTCCCTAACGAGGTTTGCTTTGGGTTTCTGTTAGGCTCTACCACTTTAGATGGTGTCTATGCTGGCAGGCCATGAAACAGGGTAAGAGGATAGACTGGGCATGGAGGGTGGGAATCCTTTAGAGAGGAGGTCCGGGTGGGCTTTCTGAGGAGGAGGCAACTGAACAGTCTGAATTATGAGAAAGCAGCAGCCTTGGGGAACTATGGGAGCAGAGCCTTAGAAGCAGAAAAGACAGGAGGGGCAAAGTGTGTGAGGTATCGTAAGACAAACATCAATACAACAGACAAGAGAAAAACATCAGACGAGAACATGGAAGAGAATGAAAGAGAGAGCTGTAGACAAGCTATTGAAACTGAACTGCAAATCTGAGCCTATCTCCCGGAATCCGTGCTACAAAGGGAAATGAAGTTGATCTTGCGGTTTTCTCCCTCCACAGGGATAAGACATGACTTTTTTTCCTAACAGAATTGAAAGTGTCTTGCATGGACTTCCTCTATGGGGCACAGAGTATGGCAAGGGCTCTCACCTACAGTTATTTCTTTATAGAAGTGGGGACGTATCCTAACTTTTTGGGTGGGCCTAGTTTAATCATATAGGTTGGTTATTTATTTTGTATCCCTTGGACCAAACCCAGGGCCTTAGACGTGCTAGGCAAGTCCTCTATTGCTGTGTTACACCCTCAGCACTCACACTGGTCCTGTAGAGCCTAGAATCTTCTCCTGATGGGATTAAAGGCCAACAAAATCTCAGGAGTGTTTCTGTTATTAAGGACATATATGGTGGGTGGCAATATAAAACGTATCTCTCTTAGTGGCTTAGGAACCAAATCAACAACAACAAAAAGGAGAAATCCTGGTTTAGACAAGCTGGGAAGATTCTGCTACAGGGCTGGGAATAATCATTCTTAGAGCTGCTTTAAAGTCAGGCAGAGTGGTGCATGCCTTATATCCTAGCCCTCAGCAGGCAAGTGGATCTCTGAGAGTTTGAGGCCAGCCTGGTCGACACCTAGACACTCTAGGACATCTAGAGTTATATAGTGAGCCTTGTCTCAAACAAAACAAAACCAAACAAAATCCCACCAACAACCACAAAACAAACCCTCTAACAAATGCAGAGACGTTATGAATATTTTCCTTGCTGTCAGGGAAAAAGCTCTATTCTTATTTAAAATTTATTTTTATTATTGTGTCTGCACATGTGTGCACGTGTGCTTGTGCCATGGTGTGTGTATCGAGGTCAGAGGACAACATGCAGGTCTTGGCTTTCTCCGACCTTTGCATGGGTTCTGGGAATGGAACAGGTTGTCAGGCTTGATGTCTTTATCTACTGAGCCATGCTTGTTAGCCCCTAATAGCATTTTTAATACAAGCAAATGGAGTAAGGCTGATGCTAAAGACTTGTAATAGGTGAAGTTACAAGGGTGAAGATAAAATGGTATATTTTGCTTTAAAAATCCCAAAGGGTGGCAGGCGGTAAGATGACTCAGTGGGTAGAGGTTGCATATATGTAGACTAGGACTTGTTTGAACACTATGGCAGAAATGCATGTTCATATGCACACAAACAAAACAAACAAACAAGCAAACAGATGTGTGTGTGTGTGTGTGTGTGTGTGCGCGCGCGCGCGCGCGCGCGCGTGCGCACACATGCACATGCTTAGGCTATAAGTCAGCTTTAGTGGTATTGATCCAAGGGATTGTATACCTTGGTTTTTGACCCAGGGCTCCTCACTGCTCACTGGCCTGAAACTTATCAATTAGTCTATGATAGCTGGCCAACAGGAAAACTCCTGTGTCTACCTCCTCAGTGATGGGATTATCAGTATGTGCCTCCATGCCCAGTTATTTTTTAAATTTATTGTTTTACTTGGGTTCTGAGGATCAACCTCAGGTACTCATGCTTGAAGTAAGTATTTTACCAACTGAACTATCTTTCCAGACTACAAATACACTGTGTTTTGATGGTCTGACCCAACTCAGAATTAAACCTAGCCTACTGGTTCCTCATCAGTGCTAGAAACACACACACACACACACACGCACGCACGCACGCACGTACGCACGCACGCACGCGCGCGCGCACACACACACACACACACACACACACCCCTACCTTCAAAACTGGGATCTATTTAATCAGAATCTCTGAGTGTATAACTTGTCAATCTACATTTAAACACAAAATAAAGCAAAACAAAAGGAATTCGCTGTAGATGTCTCTGGTGTTGAGCAAGCTTGGGTGTCACTGACAGACTGTGAAGGAGAGGACTCACCTGCATGCCTTTCCAACAATTCTTCCTACCAGTGCTGTCCCTTAACCAGGCTTTGTCAGATGTTTGAAGTTGTTTTTTGGAAGGGTTTGGAGTCTAAAAGGCTTCCTAGTGGTTTATTAAAGGCAGAACCGTGCACTCCATAGTTCAGTGAAGCAGGTTTATCTTCTTAAACTCATGCTCGGACTTATCCTTGGATAGGCAATCATGCCATCTACCTATAGGGGGAAGGGGGGACATACAGAGTGCAAATTCTCACATCTATTCCAGACTCTTGTTAGACCATAGTTCTGTAATTTTCCAGAACATTGCTTGGCCAAGATTCCAAAGTTCTATTAATATAGTACATGGCAGGAGTATTTGTGCTTGAGAAATGGTTTCCAAAACGAAGTTACCAACTACTCATGACCATTTTGAGCACTTTTTTTTTTCCTATGAAAGCAACAGGATTAAGTAGTTGCCAAATGTACACCTGTAAGCAATAAAATTAATTGCTCTGCTGTACTGTTACTGGCTATCAATCACCTTAATTTTAGAAGACATCTGCCTTGAATAATTATGCTAGTCCAAGTAGAGTCGAATTTCTTCCCGACAGCTGCTGGAGAGCAGGACCCCGCCCACAGAAGCCATTCCTAGTTCAGGTCAATAATAGAACATTAGCATACAGCTGGAGGCAGCTTTTCAAGTCTCCATTGCTTGCGACATACATTGGAGATGGTCCCACAGAGGCTTGGGACAGGTCTAGAGATATGTTATTTGACTCGTCACGGGCCACTTCAGCCTTTCTGTGAAGACACACACCCACCTCTCAGCAGAGACGCTCAGACTACGTTCATGTTCTATTAGGCCCCCCCGGACGGGCGAGCCTCCCAGCACCCGCCACCTGGGCCGTGACTGTCGAACATCCTGTCACGATAGCGACAGTGCTGTTGAAAAGCGCCGCTTTGTACTCGAGACAGGCTTCCCTGCTTGGTTCCTGGGGGTGCGGCCCGCGGAGACCAGGCTCCAGGGCGCGTGGGCACCGTTGTGCGGACCCCCGCTCTCCTCACAGGCTTCACTTGCGCGCGGAGAGCAGGGGCTTCGCGTTTGCTCTCGTGCTTTGTCCCGGTGCAGACCCCGTCCACCTCCTGGGTCCGCATCCAGGGCCTGAGAAAAAAAAAAGTTCATCTTCTTTTGGTGTGGCATTCGGGATTGGGCGACCATTCTCATCAAGTGTACGCCTCTGTCAGGGGCAGCCCGCCCGCCGGCGGTGAGTGGCCTCACAGCAGGCCTAGTCGCCGTGCCCTGAGGGACACGGTGGGCGGGAGGGTTAGGCAGCCGCCAAGCCCCGTTGCTATGGCAACCGCAGGCAAACCGGCCTCACGGCCTCCAGCTGCCGGTCCGCCTGGCGTCCAGCTCGGAGGACGGACCTGGGGGATGACCACGGACCCTTTAGGAGTCTCTGGGGGGCCTAAGCAGCTGGGACCTCCATTTCTCCTGGTCTGGTGTTTGGGGTGGTCCCTTGCTGCTTGGGTCCATCTACACCTCCTCATTTCCATCTCATGTTCGCTACAGGAAACATTTTTGAAAGTTTAATGTGAACTCACCAAGGGTAAGTGTGTGTGGGGAAAAAGTCCTTAAAAGCTGTGAGTTGTACGGGCTTGGCTTCTTTTTAATTTCCTAAGAGCTCGACATCTAGTAGGACCTCAATATGTGTGGTATAGCTTTTTTTTTT
This sequence comes from Rattus rattus, assembly GCF_011064425.1. Taxonomy (NCBI): domain Eukaryota; kingdom Metazoa; phylum Chordata; class Mammalia; order Rodentia; family Muridae; genus Rattus; species Rattus rattus. The sequence continues at coordinate 92,044,701 of NC_046155.1, forward strand.
TTTTTTTTTTCCGGAGCTGGGGACCGAACTCAGGGCCTTTGCGCTTCCTAGGCAAGCGCCTACCACTGAGCTAAATCCCAACCCCGGTATAGCTTCTAAGTCTCTTCCTTGCACACAGTGGATGCTCAGGATACGGTAGGGTGATAGATATTAAGAGTTTTCCCCTGCTGATTCTGAGGATGGGGAATTTAAACTGCTGCCTCGGTTTCCTAGATGCACCTTAGAATTTCTCACTCAGTTGTGGGGTGAAATGAGCCCTGTTTGTGGTATTGCCCTGGGAAGGACAAATATAAAGGGGATATTTGTAGGGGATTTGCAATTTGGGATACTCATTCCTAACCACACTGAGGAAACCCCCTACCCCCCCTTTTTTTTTGTCTGACCACTCACCTTCAACATCAGAACAAGATCCAGCCAGCCTAGGAAGGAGGAAGGATCTGCGGATGGAATGCAACATCAACAGGTTTTGAATTTAAGCTTGCTCTCCTTGGTCTCCGGGTCATGTCTTCAAATTGTTGAGCACTACACAGATACTACACGTTTAAAATTCTAGTCTGAGTAAGACCCCAGTGTCCTTTTCCTAATGAGTCATACATCTATTTCCCTTTCAAGCCAGGAATCTTGCATTTCTCTTTCTCTGTGTCCACATTGCCATAAATTTGCATTCATTTTGTCTTCATATCAAATATCAGATGTAACCACTTCTGTTTCTTCTCCTATCACCCCAGACTGGGTTACCACGCTCTTATCATGTCTCTTGAAGTTCCCTCCTAATTGGTCTGGAGTTGGCATCCCATTTTAAGGTCTTCCCATCTTATTTTTTTCCCCCTGTTCTACAGCAGGAACAATATTTAAAATCTACAAATTGATTGTGCTGGGCCAGAGAAATGGATCCTTGGGTAAATACATGTGCTTGCCACTAAGTCCAATGACATGAGTTTGATCCTCAAGACACACATGGTAGAAGGAGAGAACAGACTCTACAAGTTGTACTCTGACCCCAGCACATGCACACACAAAATAAATAAGTAAGTAAGTAAATAAATAAATAAATAAATAAAGCACACAGGGGCCCCTGGATTCAATCCTAGCACATTAATTAATTAATGAATTAATTAAGGCCAGGTCTGGTGGTTAGAGTCTACTTGTTTTCTTCCTGATGTAGTCTCTCAAGTAGCTGGGATTGCAAGCATGCACCAATGTGCTTGGGGATACCTAGGCTCTCCTTCAGTTTTCCATCATCATTTTTTTGTCTTACTTCACTACCTTCGCACATATGTTCCTGTCCTTGCCATTGCTCTACTCTTTAATTAATTCTTGCTCACCCTTAATCTCCCAAGGCCCAAATAATCACCATATCTGATCACTTTGTCTGAAACAAACCTCCTCAACACTGGCTTTTCTGGCAAAGTTATCTCTCTTCCGTAGCATTTGTGTGTCTGGCACATAGTGGGGGGGTATTAATAACTAGCTGGATGCTTAATTTATAACTCTTTTCCCCATGGCATTCAGTAGTATATGAAAATATCATTCTGTGCTTAGAAGCACAGACTACAGAAACAGACAGATGATTTGCATGTTAACTCTAGTTCTATCACAGTTCCATACCTGGAACCTGTGGGGCTGAGGTTTCACTTTATTGAAGGGTGATAATGGTGTATGTAGTGGACCACTTCTGGGATCCAGGATGTGTATATATTGTATCCTTGTGGTTTGAATAAGAATGAAATCCATAGGCTTATATCTTTGAATGCTTGGTTATCAGAGAGTGGTACAATTTAAGAGGGATTAGGAGGTGTGGCCTTGTTGAAGAAGGTGTAGCTTTGTTGGAGGAAGTGTGTCACTGGTGGGTAGGTTTTAAAAGCTCAAGTCAGGCCCAGTATTTTCTCTAGCACCTTTGAGTCACCACCCTTGCTCCCTGCCATTCTTCCCACCATCATGATAATGGACTAAACCTCTGAAACTATAAGTCAGCCACAATTCAATGCTTTCCTTCCCAAGACTTGCAGTGGTCATGGTGTCTCTTCATAGCAATAGAACACTGACTAAGTGAACCCTGAATGTCATCAAGTACATGGAATGTACTTTAGTGAATGGAATCCACTCTTACTTGGGATAAAGGTGATATACAGGTTGACATTAGTTTATGGCAAGGTTTAACAACAAAGAACTGACCAAAAATTTATGAAAACACTATTTCCATAGCGTTTTGGATTTTTTAATTTCAGTCCAGAATGTCAGAGTTTGTTTCAGTGTAACCTTAGGTCAGTCACCTCCTCAGTGCCTCAGATTTCTCATTGGGAAATCAGACGCGACACTAGCACTAGTCTCTTGTAGTTCAATGTCATATTGCTTTGAGAAGAAAGTGAATTACTCTACGTGAACTACTTGGAACAGTGAACAGTGATTAGTGATGTGTAAGGATCTGCTCTTATTTATTTTCTCAGCTCCATAATCATACTATGAATGTAGCTTTATTAGCTAGTATTATTAGTGGATGTTTATATGTCAACTACCAAATGTAACGGCGAAGGTCTTCATAATTTAATCTTCTTATCGTGTCCTTGTTGCTTAAGATTAGTTTCTCAAAGACAGAGGTACAAAGGACATGGGTGCTGCAGTGCTCTGCTCTCCAGAGAGACTACACAGTCTTCAGCCCCACTCTCAGCTGTGTGATGCTCACGATAGCGTTATTTACAAAACAAAACAAAACTTTGCCCATTTCACAGATGAAAGTTCCTCCCTATTTTAACTCAAATCTTTATCATTTATTTGTTTAAGCATTAAAGATATCATTATTAGATGTTAGCTATTTCTTTTATCGGAATTGCCTATACAAGCTCTTTGAAGGAGTTTCTAGACATAATGATTGTACACATTCATGCGGTATGTATGGTGTGACACTTGAATATACACACATAGCATGCAATGATCAGATCAGGGAAACTGATTATTTGTCCCTTCAGGCATGTATCATTTCAAAATATCAGTTTAAAGCTCTTTGCCATTGAATATAGACATCTGATTGTGCTGGGAATATCAGGAATCATTGCTCCCATCCAACTGCACCCCGGTCCACTTACCAAACTGTCATTTTTATTTTTACCGTAGTTTGTTTGGTTTCTTTAAATCATCTGTCCTCCTAGGCCTACGCAGGACCCCTATCCTGGGCTTTAGCAGGAATTAATGTGTCACTGGGGCCCAGGGCAGGTTGTCATTTGCCTGTAGGCTACTGTACTAGCTGGTTTTGTGTCAACTTGACACAAGCTAGAGTCATCAGAGAGGAAAAAGCCTCATTTGAGGAAATGCTCCATGAGATGTAGCTTTCTCAGTTAGCAGTCTATAGGAGGGTCCAGCCCATTGTGGGTGGTGGTCCTGGGTTCTACAAGAAAGCAAGTTAAGCAAGTCAGGGGAAGCAAGTCAGTGAGCAGCACCCTTCCATGGCCTCTGCATCAGCTCCTGCCTCCAGAATCCTACCCTGTTTGAGTTGCTGTCCTGACTTCCTTCAATGGTGAGCAGCAGTGTGGATGGGTAAGCTGCCTTTTGGTCATGGTGGCTGCAGCAATAGAAACCTCACTAAGACAGCTTCTGAGCAAGGGAGAAGCAGCGTTTCAGAGGTTAGGTCTTGGGTGAAATCTGAAATGTAGGCAATGCTGACTTTCAGTACAATGGGAGTGGGGAGAGAGAAGACATCTAGGTGGGAAGCAGAGGTCCAAGGTGGATGATGGGGGTGGGGATGTGCGTGACTCAAACTGGTAGAAGCTTCTTTGCCTTTCCATAGGAACATTGCGAATTCATCTGTGGAAGAAACGGGGTGCTGTGGGCACTGTGTGAGAGCCATCGGTACAGTAAGAATATTAACTCTATGCTTTCATACAAGGCTTGCCCCCACACAATGGCTTTTTGTCCTGGGAGTTTTGAGGAGTGATCTCAGGGCCTCATACAATATGCTCAATAGCCCTGGCTCCTATGTGGTTTTATACTTAGAATGTCCTGTTGTTGTAAAAATATAAAAATAAAAATGTATTGTGGTCTTTTACCTGCTAGGTCCTCACCACAGGTGCCCCAAGATATCTGCTAGATATCTTGGTGGAAACTCATCCCAGCCGCACACTTTCCTACACTCAAACCCTCACATAAAAGAACACACAACACAATAATCTTAGATCCAATTGGTAAAATATAATTGCCCACTTAAACATACAAAGCCCGGTACCATCCATCCCTTAGGAACATTGAGAACAACCTGTAAATACACAGAGCAGAATCTTAACATCACCTGCCATGGCTTCTCCCCTCTCTCTGTCTCCTGTCTCTTCCTCTCTCTCCTCGTCTCCTCCTCTTCCTTCAAACTTCTCTCCCGCCCATCCTTCCTTCTCCTCCAATGACAGGCCTCCTTCTCTCCTGTACCTGCCCCTCACCTGTACTTTACAAATTCAATGGGGAGGTGGTTCTGGTGAAGTCACCTGATTCCTGAGTATGTGACAGGGCAGCTGTCCTTGGGGCAGTGGAATTAGCATCAAAATACAGATAACTTCAGGGCAAACCACAACAAAGTCCTTCTGCAGAGACTAGTCAACAAACATATTTACTTTAAAATTTTTATTTCCGGGCACTGGTAAATGAAGAGCTGATTGCCAGGCAGGTGACAGAGAGTCTAGGGAGGTGGCACAGACGGTAATAACAGTTTCATCTAAGCAAGAAGACCTGGGTTCAGATACCAGCACCTACCTAAAAAGCTGGGTGTAGCCAATGGAGTATCTGTACCTTCACAGAGTAAGAGAATATGTGCTAAGGCAAGAGGATTATTGCTACCTGCTAGCCTAGCTCCAGGTTCAGTGACTGACCCTGCCTCAAAGAAAAAGGTAGAGTTCAATAGAGCAGGGCACCTGACATCCTTCTCTGGCCTCTGTGAGTGTGCTAACAGGTACACACATATGGAGTGTGTGCATACACTCTACACCTACCCACACCTCCAACACACACAGAGCTGAGCAGTGTGCTTCCTCAGAAGAATAAATGACGCCACAAAGGCTGGTGCTCAGGTCGTCTTCATGTTTGACTGAAGAGGGAAGGAGGGAGCTGGGCTGTGTAGCAGAGGATGAGGAAGGGTTTCTGAAATGCCAGGCAGAGGCTGCCAACCTGAAGAATTGTTTCTTTTTTAAATTTTAAAAAAGATTTATTTATTTATTATATATAAGTATATTGTAGCTGTCTTCCAACACACCAGAAGTGGGTATCAGATCTCATTACAGACGGTTGTGAGCCACCATGTGGTTGCTGGAAGAGCAGTCAGTGCTCTTAGCCACTCTCTCCAGCCATCTCTCCAGCCTTAGGCTTGTTTCTTATCTGCGAGACTCTGAGAAGTGGCTCCTGAGAGAGAAGACGTAATCCTGGCGGTATTTTCTACTTTTATCAGTGTGGTGATCCTTCATAGTGTTCCACACACTCACAGTTGCTGCATGCTGAGAAATAATGTCTTTTAAAATAGAAGCTTAAATATGGAAAGTGTGGCCAAATTAATTGCTGCCTTTCTGTTGTACTTATAGGAGGTGTTTCTCTCCTGCTCTGAATTTCACTACATATTAGTGAGGCTAATTATGTTTTGCTTGGATTTATCTTTAGGGTTTTAGGATGTGAATAATGGTCACACTGTTGTTAAACTATATTAATATATCTGCTTTAAATTTACTAACTGAATTATACAGTGCATAAGAAATGAACTACCTCCTAAGTCTTTGTGGTTTTATTGGCTCAATGTTGTTTTAAAAAACGTTTATAAAGTGACAGTAATGATTTTAATAACTAATTAAAACATCCTTTCTAAGTATTGAAGACTATATAAAATTACCTTTTAAAATAATTACTGGTTATTGACATGGAAATAGAGGCAAGACTATTAGGGGGACGGGCAGGACCAGTGAGAGGCTGAGAGAGGACAGGGAAAGCAATGGGTGTGTGTGTGGGGCAAATAAATGTAAGTGAACATGTGTGAAACCATCAAAAGGAAAACTTTACTTTGTACACTTATCAATAAATGAACAAAACAAAAACAAAACCATTGGTGTTATTACTTTGACTTCCAGTCAGGATGAGTAATAAATTAGGAATAAAATAAGAAAAAAACCCAAGTTTTTTGCGCGTTTGTACTGTTGAAGACAGGGTTGATACTGCTAGCAAAGTTTGGTGTGGCACTACACACCTAAATCACCACACTTGAGAGGCTGAGGTAGGAGGATCAAACGTTTGAGGCCAGCCTGGGCTTGCCTCAAAAAATTGTTACTGTTGCCTTAATTTCGGACATGAATTCTGTAGAAAGCAATATAAACAATTATAAACATGCATTTGGTGAGTATCTGACGGGTGCTAGTGATGTGCGGGACTCGGTTTCTAGAATATTGAACTGTGTCTACACATTTGCACTGCATGCATAAAAAGTTTGCGTGTAGCTCTGCATTCTTAACATGAGTTGGAACATCAGTTCACACTGATCATCTCAACCCATTACTATTAATTCATAGATTCATAGCAAAAGCATTACAGAGAATTCATCTAACTTGAAGACTGGTGGCCACTGAGGTGCTGGGCGTTGGATGGTAGTCATTTATCACCTGCCTGCAAGTACCCAGGAGGCTCAGTTTCCTCATGCTGGGTCGACTTCTCTCCAGTTTGTTGCTGTTAGCAGATCTTCCCTAGGGATGACTTCTCTGAGTCTCCAGGCAGATCTTTACTGCCTGAGATTTTGGGGAGGGAGTTCATATTTTTGAATATTTTTCATGGAATTTCAAGTAATTTTCTTCTCAAACTTCTTTTAAAAACATCCATCCATCTATCCATCCATCCATCCATCCATCCATCCATCCATCCATCCATTCATTTATTGTGTGTATGTGTGTGTATGTGTTGTGTGTGCACACCTACATGCACATGCACATGTGTGGTGTGTACATGCATATATCACTGTGCATTGTTGTGTGAAACTATTCTGTGGAGATGTGAACAAACTTTTACTTACCCAAGATGGGTAAATATTGACAGACCAACATTAGGACACCACCAGAGTCCAACTGGGTGAACCGATGAATTTGTATTGTGTTACTAACAGGAGTATGCTGAGGGTTACTTCAGGAACTGCGATAATTCAAAAGCACCTGCAACACCAGAAGCCCACCCTAGCATGGGAGATGGCTTACAAAAGCTGGAACCTGGAGCTCATTTTATGACATGGTTATAAATGAAATGCTATGTGCATTGCAACAGAAATGAACCTTGAAAACATCCTGGTACATGATATATAAATTGTGTCGCTATTCATAAAATAAGTGTTTTTAAATAAAAATAAGAAAGTCGTTTGAAAGTAAGTGAGATGATGGCTCAGTAGTAAAGGTGAATGCTGCCTAGCCTGAAAGACCTGAGCTTGATCCCCAGGACTTCCATGGTGGGATGAAAGAATTCATCTCACATGTTGACCTCCACATGTATGTGTGTAGAACTCTGTAAGTTCTAAAGACTCACGACATTCTGAGAGGAAGCTCATTAAGATCCAGGAAGTAAACAATGGGGACGCAGGAAAACCCAGAATCTGGCCAAATGTACTAGGCCTCTCTCCTACCTCCAAGCAGTAAGGACTGCAAAGAAGGCAGAGACCAGCTGTTTGAAGTCCCAGAGGCTGCCTATATAGAAGTTTGACCTAGAATCTTACCATGCTAAGAATTGTTGAAGGAGCAAGTTATGGTAGTGCACACCCGCAATCCCAGGACTCAGAAGCAGAGGCAAAGGGATAGCTGTGATTTCAAGGCCAGGCCGGCCCAGATAGAAGGTCTAGGCCATCTGGGACTGCACAAGACCCTGCCTCAAAACAGAGCAATCATTGAAGGAACCTTCCTTAAAGAAGATTGGATTGGTTAGTCGTGGGGAGAGAGGGCAAGGCAGCTGTTTTTATAATATTTGAAGAGTTGTTCAAGAACACTTGATAGAGGTCCATATTTTGGTCTTATGTTCTGGCCTCACTACTGAGTACCTATGTTTTTTTTAATTCTACATTCCTTTAGTCTATAGTAATTGTGCTCCAGAAGCATACCACGTAGTGCCTGTATTGATGAGATCTTGATTCTTGAGCGGATTGAGTAGCAGCATGGTAGCTTTTTGAGTTCTGCCATCAATGAATTGAAATTGTAATAGCTGTATTTATTATGCTCAGTTCTGAATGAGTTATTAATAAGCCTTTCCTTGGTCCCATGTTATCTCCACTTTACAGGCTAATTTGTTTTTAGTAGAATTTCCTTAAATCCTATTGGATGTTTTATTACTAGAATGTTTAAAGTGGATGATTGCTAGAATCTTCAGGGAAACTAAAGCCTTAATTACATCTAGTATTTTTATTATAGTTGATTCTTTAGATGAGTTCAAAAGTAACTTATTTAAAGAAATGAATTGCCTAGTATTGATTTATATTTTTTTACTCTCCTGGCACTTTTCTCACTGCTTATTAAGCTCTACCATATTGGAAGCAGGGGGTTCCTGAGTTTGAGACTTTTCCATGTGACTATTCACTAGTGAGTAAACGTTGATAAATTTGTAGGCATAACATTTAGTTCTAGGTGCCAGTTTTCAGTGGCTGTATTGACATTGAATTTTATCTGTGGAATTAAAAGATAGATAGATGGATAGATAGATAGATAGATAGATAGATAGATAGATAGATAGATAGATAGAAAACAAGTACATGCCTGATTTGTAGGTACCAGCCCTGGAACTCTGTTTAATACCACATCTGGTGCTGCACATGTTTGTGTTTGTATTTATGTGTGTGTGTGTGTGTGTGTGTGTGTTTAATGTATTGACTTATGCTTTTAGCTTTGAAATCTCTTCCTGTTGTTATAAAGGGATATTGATAGGCTACTGAGTTCTGTGAGTATCATTGAGAATGCTTTTTATTTTATTGATCACATTGATTTTCTTAAAAAATACATGTTTGCTAAGTCTTCAAAATGGAGCTCTCAAATAGCTCTGGTAGGAGTAGCAATTGAAAACTGCTAGTTTACTATGAGGTGATTTCAGGAAGATCTATAACTGAAATAGTATGGACATTCAATTAGTGCCTTTGATATTCAAGAGTAGGGAGTGGGTGCACTACAGTCATTTTTGAAATTGTGTTTCAGAGTCAGTTACTAATTGGATTGTAGAGTACTGTATTAGAGCTTTAAATGGCACCACAATTCATTGCAGCGCTGACCAGGGGTAATATATGTGCAGGTAAAATGAAATCCATCTTCATGAAGAATGACTGGTTACAAAATGATTCAATCTGATTTTAAAATAAAGCAGTTAAGTGAAACCAGTAAGGGTTCAAAAAATACTTAGGGCCCCAGGAAAGAAGATTTAGTGCATTTAGCTTTCAAACAGCTTCTCCCTGTAGATGAATGCCTTTAAATTGATTCAAGTTATCAAGCCATTAGATTAATAAAGCAAGGGAAGATTTCTATTTTCTCTTTGGTAAGGACCCAGACTTCAGGGACAGAGAGCTCTCTTCCTTTCTTCTTAAGTGGTAAGCCTCTGTTTAAATCTTTGGTGCTCTTCCTAAATCAGTGGAAAACTCTGTTTTCTGAGCTGAGCCTGAACTCAGCATGAGTGCTCTTAAAGGTTTAAGATGATGGCTAGAAATAGTGACAGAGGCCTGCAATCCAGCATTTGGTGTGCTGGGCAGAGGCTGGAAGATACAGCGTTCAAGGCCAGCTTTGGCTACACAGCAGATGTGGCCAGGCTACTTGAAGCCCTATTTTCTTTTTAAATTAACGTTTTGATTTGATATTGTGAAAAAGAAGACCACAAATTGGGAGATGTTCCCTTGTGATAAGGATATAAGTTTTACAAACTTCTTTAGAACTTTTTATTATTTTTTACTCAAAAAACTTGAAACATTATGATGGCTCAGTTTTTCTCGAATAGCTATATAATAATAGCTTATTAGAGAATAAGAGAGATATCTTCAAGTTCACTGGAGAGTGAGACAAAACTTGTTAACCTTAGAGAGTGAACTGATTGATTGATTGATTCATTCATTCATTCTTTATCTCTGCAAAAATTATTTTAATCTATCATGACGATCTGCAAATTCTAGCCTGAATATTGTGCAATGTAAACAATATTTTTTAAATGTTGAAATAGTGATTTTCTCAAATATTTAGATATCTGATGCGAATACTGAGCAGAGGTTTTCTCACTTTATCTGAACATTTCAATAACAGTATTGAGAGAAAATATGACAAAGTCTTTTCTGTTGAAAATATCCAAGATCTTTTCTTTCTTCCACATATTTTTCTGAAAATATAGTAAGATTGACTCTGGAGCAATAGTTTTTTGAGTATTTATTTATGGCTTAAGCACCTAGCTAGGGTATAAGACCAAATCCATTCCTCCCACTACTTAGTGACCACAGGTTGTAAACTTTGCATACAATCTTCTCCACAGATTGGAGAAGATCTCTTTGCCTTGTGGGTTTATACAGAGAGTGTGGGGGTGGAAGGATGGGACTGGATACCCCTCATCTCTGTTACTAATTCATATTAAGGGAAAGTTCCTGAAGTACCTTACTTTCTGCAATTTTACTTTTGTTAGATTTCTTTTTGTCACGTATGGGAGCTCTGTCTTAGTCTCTTAGTTACTCTTTACTCAGAGGGCTGGTGTAGGAAGTGTCAACTTGCTAACTTGCTAAGTTCTGACTAGTTTGTATAATTAGAATATACTCTGTTTTCCTTTCCCCTTTCCCTTTCAGCAAAGAGCAAACACTGATTACCTAGTGCATGCATTGTCCTAGTGCATGCAGGGTCAGGCGGGGAGCTGTGCTGAGTAATGTTGGCTGAGTATGATAAATTTAACAGTGGAGAAAGGTTCTAAAAGTTCTGACCAAGAACGGTACCAGAGTCACGTAGAGTGCTACCAACCCATAGGAACGAGGAACTGATTTGAGTATGAGGCAGGAGGAATAGGGAACTGGGAATTAAGTATTAAGCTGCAGATGGAATTTAATATTTAATTATTATTTTGATGCTTGTCAGTCTGTATGATAGGATTCTGCATTGCATGTTTCTTTCCCCCTCCTCCTTGTTGCCTGTCATGCAATGCTGAAACCATTGTATTTTATCTATCATCCAGGGTTTGTTTGTTTTTGGTACTGGTCTTGCACTTGCATGTTATGTTGGGTAAGCAGTCTATCAGTGATCTAAATCCCTAGCCTTTTCACTTTTATTTTGACAGAGGGTCTTACTAAATTGCTTGGAATGACTGCCTCAGACTTGCCATCCTCTTGCACCAGTTTTTTGTGTAGCTGGGTAGTTGGGGTTATAGACATATGCTACCATGTACTTCTAAAAAAGAATCAGACTAGCAAATACTGTTCAGATCTTTGCCTTTTCATTAACTCATTTACATATCTTTGGTAGAACTGAATTATTGTTCCAGTTGTAGGCTGTACAGTTGGCAGGCTCTAAGTGTTGATTTAGTACAAGAAAAACAACAAGGTCATCACACCTCATTGATTAACTCTGCCTGCAAATGATGTGTAGGAGGACATCTTTCCTCTGTGGTGTCACATCTGCCTTGCTTCCACTGGCTGGAGTTCCTAGATAGGCGCTAGGGAGGTATTGATAGGTGTAGTTTAACAGCATTGCACTTAGTGAAATACTAAATCCCACAATAATAGGTTTATTGTTTTTATACTTCCAAATATAAATGAATTTTCCAGAATCTTTTCTGCTATTAGATTGAAATACATGTTTGAATAATACTATATTTGTTAGTGGATATTAATGGCAGAGAGAATTATATTATAGTCTGTATATCCTCTGGAATCTATCTCACCACATTGTAGTATTTTTGTAATTATTTTTGAGTTGTAGTTTAATAAATATAGCATATTATCCACAATTTACAACCACATTTGCATAAATCTCTCCTTTTTCTTGTACTGAGTATGTGTAAATGTTATAAGTAAGATTTGAGGGGAACTTTTATGTCATTTTAATCGGCTTATGTATATATTGGATAGCTGAATTGCAACTTTTAATTTCAGCTTGGAATAAAGAATTTGAAATACTAAAATGAATCAGGATGTGTCAAGACAGTGATGTGTCAGGACAGAATTAAATGCTGCTCATTTTATTTGAGTGATCATATTGTTTTATGGTAAAAAACAGACTACTTTACTCTAAGTGACAATTATTTTGTAGTGAAGAAATATCTTGAAATTATAGGTCATTTTTCTATTTTATATGCATTTTTGTCAGCTTAAAATAATTGCTGATTTGGACTTTCCCCGGGAAAAGAGGTGACGATTACATTATTAGCTTTGTAAGAAACCGTTTTTAGGTCATTAATCAGATATATTGCTTAGAAGCAGTAGAATATTATAAAGTTTAAATCCTATAATATAAGCTCAGGCAGAGATAAATAATTGTAAAGTGCTGGGTGCGGTTGTGCAAGTCTAGTGTTCCCATGCTTGAGGCTAGCCTGCGCTATATGTCAACAAAGAAACAGACAGACAGACATTCTGAATATTAAATTCCAAACTAAGTCAGAACAAAAGGCTCCAGAGAGGTAAGTTAATTGTAGAAAAAAGTAAAATCTATGTATCTGGAGGTATTCATCATGCTAATGCTAGGACAATATGTAAACTTCCCAGTGTTTCCTGTAAAAGAGGCGCAAACGGTTCCCATGTGTACCCTGGCATTTGCTCTCCCCTGATAGTTCTAGCCAGCGGGCCATTGGAACTAGCGCTAAACTATCTCAGTGGCTCCACACTGTTGCCCAAGTACTCTCTGACCCGCTGTCCCTGAGAGCCGTTCCAACACGGCACCCTATCAGGCCACCCCACTCTCACTCACAGCTCTCTTGGTGGGTTGCCACCACACTAGGCATGCACATCCCAATTCCGTGGCAGGCCTGGTGCATCCTGACACCATACACTCTCTCAAACTCAATTAAGTTGCCACATGAAAGAACACACCACACAATATCCTCTGATCCAATTGATAAGATATAATTTGCCCATTCAGACAACACAAAATCCTGTATACACCCATCCCTTAAGAATAGTCATGACAACCTGTGACTATGCACAGAGAAGAATATTTACATTTGCTGCTACATTCTCTTAGCTCTTGCTTCTCTTCGATCTGACTTCCTCTCCCCCCTATAAAACTTTTCTCCCGCCCATCCTTCCTTCTCGCCCAATGACAGGCCTCGTTCTATCCTGTACCTGCCTTCACCTGCATAATGACATCAACCTACACTTTTCCACAAAACACCGCTCAGATGTCAGGCCCTGTTCTATTCCTGTTCTGTTCCAAACAGGTATATAACTCATAAACTTCTGGAAATGGGAAAACTAACTGAACTGGTTCTATCTGGGTTTGCTGTAGCTAAACCTCTAAGAACCGGATTCTCGTTCTTGTTATTCTTAATACCTTCTGAAGTTACTGTCTTCCTCTAGCCATAGCTTCTTAAAGCCAGAAGTAATAATGGTTTCATAGTACTGATGTCTGTGCCATATGGTGTTACGGGCACGCTTCATATTTGGACTCCTTGGGTCTTCACACAGATCTCATACAAGTGTTCATATTTTATAGACAGTTACCTAACTAATATTACACAACTAGATAGTGATGGAGGGAGGTAAGTTATCAACCAGAACCACTGCTTTAACTCTCTATTCTGTGTTACCTTGTTTGAGATTAAAGAGTTAAAAAATTTTTTGTTATTAATGGGTTTTTGTTTAACTCTTGAGGATTAAATCTGGAGTTTCACACATTCCAGATGAGCTCTCTTCCACTAAGGTGTATCTCCCTGCCACCTCTCTAACTGTATTTTGAGGCAGTCTCATTAAATTACTCAGGCTGGGCTTTAATTCACTCTGTAGCTCAGACAGGCCTTGGCCTTTAAGTCCTCTTAGCGGGATCATGGACCGAACCACCAGATCCTTCCCTGTTTTCAGTGCTGCAAACTTTGTTTCAATAATGTTGTAAAGGTTACACAAGCTGTGACTGTTAACAAGAAAGCTTGCTCAGTAATTTAAAAATATTTCCACTAGAGGTCAGCCTACCACCTGGGAATATAAACATTGTTGCTTTCTCGTCTTCAAAGTGAAATGTTTATTTATGCAGTGTGCTATGGAAGAGGCTAATGTAGCTGAATACATTTTGAATTATAAACATAGTCAAAGAGTCATTTCTCATGTGTGGTGCTGGGGCTCAAACTTGAAGCTTTACAAATGCTAGACAATCACTCTGCCACTGAGCTGTACCCTGACACCTCAGACTCATCTTTACAGAAGCAAAAGCATGCATGACTATTATAAGATCCAATATTGGCTCAATAGATTATATTTGCAGAATTCAATCAAGATACCCTGGTGGAATGACGTCTGGGATAGAAAGACTACTTATTGACCTTGATCTTTGTTTTCTATAAATTACTCACATTAAATATTAAACCAGTTTTTCATTACTATTATTTCAAATTCTCTTTCTTGACTCATTTAATTCAGTCAAGGCTGTAGGACATTCCCAGAGGGTAATGAAGCAGTGAAATTATTTGGTGCTCACTAAAAGATACTCTGATAATTTTAGAGCAATGTGAATATAAAATTTTTTTTCTTAAAAATTAAATATAGAGAATTTTATTTATCAGCACTTATGTTTAAAAAAATAACATGGTGTTGGATTAAGAAGTTATTAGTCTTTTTCTTTTTTTTTTTTTCCAGAGCTGGGGACCGAACCCAGGGCCTTGCGCTTCCTAGGCAAGCGCTCTACCACTGAGCTAAATCCCCAACCCCCTAGTCTTTTTCTTGAAGCAACATTTTGGCTTACCACTGTGCTTGTGAAAGCAGTGTTTTATTGTGGCGGCATTACACATAGTCATTTGTAAGGTCTAGTTGGTATAGAGTAATTACCCACTTGCGCAGGATGTAAGTAACGGTTCTGGCTACTGTAGGTTAAATAAAGCCTTTTAGTCAGTCTTCAAACTAACTGAAACAATCTCACTTGACTCCAGATTTGTCACACTGAAAATGAATGACATCATGCAGAAGAGGCTAGAGCAAGGATGGGGGTTACACACAGGGTGGATTGGCACAGGCTGTAGTACTGGATGGGCAGAGAGTGAAAGTCAAGGCATCCTGAGTGGAATAGGGATGAGGGGGTCTTATACACAGAGATCTGCAGAGCAGACAGGATAGCAGAATAACAGACAGACAAGTTGCCTCTAAGACCAAGAAGTCTCCAGAGGCAGCAGAGAACACATGAAGAGGAAGGCAAGAGCTAGTGATTTTTCAGCAGACTTATCCCTGCTCTGTAACTACTGTATGCCCACTGCCATGGCAGGAGCTTTAGTACACCCCCTTTCTCCTTGCAGCAACCATATGGTAGGCAAATTCCCCTCTACAGACAAGGTGGCTGAGGCTCAAAGAGTTTCAAGAACTTGCTAAACTGAGATTTGAACCCAGGGCTTGTGACCCAGCTATGAAACTCTGTCTCCTCGTCCCCTTCTTCTTTTGCTCCCATTTCCCCCTCCTGTTTGCAGTAAAGATAGCTGTAGGCTTCCATCCAGTGTGAAATTAACCTCACAGGTAAACCTCAATTACACCAAAAGCAGAGGGTTATAACTTCTGCAGGGAGCAGATTGGGATATTTTTGTTAAAAATTGGAAGTTTCTCACCATGAGGACCTGTGTGCTCTGATTAGATGGATGGCGATGGACCTGTTGCCTGCACTTCTCTCTACTTTGTTGTTTCCCCTTCTTCTGAATTCCTCTAATTATCTTACTAGGTGTTCCGTCTGTTGGCTTCGTTTTTCATAAATGACACTCTTGGAGGTGCCTCTCAAGGACTTTGCAGAGTCTTAATAGGCAGCGCAGTGGGCCAGCCAGCGCAGTGGGCCAGCCAACAGGGCAGTGGAGGGATCACGGGTTGGGCTGTGTGGACTTTTGTCGCTTTACTTTTACACCTGCAGGCAGCAGTGCTTCTGAGACCTTTCCGTCTTTTAAAGATAGCTTTGATCCTAGATCTCTTTCTGCTTGGCATATGTTTTTGAAGAGGTGAGGACAGAATGTCAGCTTTCTTCTCCCAAAGGCACTGGTCGCTGAATTTCCCCTGTAATCCAGGACTTTCATCATTCCCTCCATGTTGATGGATACACTAGTCCTGGTGAATAGCATTGATCTTTTGTTTTTTGACCCAAGTGACTGCTTAATGGTAAAAGGTCCATCAACTGAGAATGCTTTAATCAGGACTTCTTTTTTCTGTGTGGTCGAGTGAAGGTCTATCTTCAGTCAACTGCAAAAAGTCTTCCCCTAGGTTTTTTCCCCCACATTTTTTCTCCTGAAGTTGCTTACATCCGGGTTACACCAGGGCAAGCCAACAGAAAGCTCTTTTCTTTAAGTGGATTTTACTCTCTTGGGCAAAACTTTGATTTGTTTTGACAAAATAGTACAAAATTCTTAACCTTGAAATATAAGGTAGCACCAGGTCCCTAAGTGCAGAACTACTCTGCAGAAAAGGCCCAGATGAAGCCTCAAGGCCAGAATACTTGGTTTCTTCTGGAAGGAGTTGGGAATGAAATTACTTATATCTATTTTTAATCTTCAAGTGTCCAAACACCTTTTTTCTTTTCTTTTTTTATTTCTTTGCTATTTTACAGAGAAGGAAGCAGTTAGACATGTAAGTACCCTACAACTGATTTTCCACCAGCCACCTTTCTTCTCAACAAGTCTTCTAGTTCTTTTCATGTTTTCTTCCATTCTGCAGCTAAGGTCACATTACAAACATAAATATAATCACACCACCCATTACCCAGAGCTGATTTGCCATTTTACATTGCTCTTACAGAAGAGCTGCACATCTTTAGTTTATGAGCCCTAAAGATCTGGTCCTTGTGTCTTACTGACAACGGTATACTCTGTAGTGCCTCTTCATATGCCACGTGGGAACTCTGACTTCCTCAGGTCCACACTCCTTTCTAAATGTTCTTTCTTTTCTGAAGAGGACTTACTACTGTCCTTTGCATCACTGCGTGGATAGCTTTTTTTATAAGTCCAAGTGTAATCGCATCTTCAATTAGCAGGTTCATTGAGTTTTTCTTACGTGCTTTTATTTTACTTTTTCCTTTTATTGAAAATAGCCTTTTTTTCTCACACCTTTGTTTCAACAGTAGCATTTGGTTTTACCTTAGGACCCTGGGCTACCTAGTCTCAAGTGGCCCTAGGTCAAGTCAGACGTTGGT
The DNA here is from genome assembly GCF_011064425.1 of Rattus rattus. Classification (NCBI taxonomy): domain Eukaryota; kingdom Metazoa; phylum Chordata; class Mammalia; order Rodentia; family Muridae; genus Rattus; species Rattus rattus. The sequence goes on from NC_046155.1 coordinate 92,061,974, forward strand.
TGGTTACTCTATGAGCTTTGTGCATATCTTGTAGGCAGGACAGCGTTGCTATCACAGGGTTTGTGGGTATGTTGGTGTTTATATTTTCCTCTGTTAGCATGCACAGCACCTTTCGGTACCAAAGATGCCAGCTCACTGGGGTGAAGGCTCTATGTAGCCCCAGGCGGTCTTCTCCATGTTCAGTGATTTATGTACTCGTTCTCTTCAGCAATGGAACCTTGCTTCAGCTTGTGGAGAGCAACCAATACTCTTGGTAACATTCTGGGTTGTTTGGGATCCCTTTGACTAACAACCTTCTTAGATGTAACCCAATCCTTGTACTGGAAGACTCGTTTGGTGACAAGAGATGTCTAGTTGGGATTCTGTCTACCTCGTTATTTGATGATTTTATTTAGATCCCCTTCATATAAATATATATATATATGTATATTTTGTAAACCTTCTGTATACGATTTTCATACTACTCCTCAACTAACCTTTAGTTTTAGCTTCCCCTATATTCCCTCCCCTGTCTTCTTTCCTCCCTGTTTGGCCCTCCTGTTCCAGTCACCCCCTCATCTACCCATAACTATCTTATTTCCATTTCCTAGGGAGCTCTGTCTGACACCTTCCCCTCCCTCTGGTCCCTTATCCTATATGTAAGCTCTATGGTTCTCTGCACTGTAGCCTGGTTATCATTGACTTAACAGCTAATATCCACAGATAAGTGAATACACACCATATTTGTCTTTTAGGTTTGGTTACCTCACTCAGGATGATTTTTTTCTAGTTCCATCTATTTACCTGTGAATTTCATGATTTATTTTTTAAATGGCTGATTGATATTTCATTGTGTAAATGTAACACATTTTACAAATCCCTTCATCTGTTAAGGAACATCTATGTTGTTTCCAGTATGTCTATTATAAATAGAGTAGCAGTGAACACAGTTGATCAAGTATCTCTGTGGTAGGATAGAGCTTTCCTTGTATATATGCCCAAGAGTGATATAGCTGAATTCTGTTGTTGTTGTTGTTGTCTGTTGCTTTGTTTTTTTCAAGACAGGATTTCTTTGCGTATCCCTAGCTGTCCTGGAACTAGCTCTGTAGACTACGCTGGCCTTGAACTCACCAAGATCACCCTGTCTCTTCCTCCCAAGGTATGTCGCTACAACCTGGTGGTATAGCTGGGTCTTGAGGTAGATCGGTTTCCACCTTCCTGAGGAACTCCCACATGAATCTATTTACATAATGGCTATGCAAGTTTGCAGTCCCACCAGCAATGGATCAGTGTTTCCTTTATTCCACATCCTTGACAGCATGATTTGTCATTTGTTTTATTGATCTTAGCCATTTCGATGGATGTAAGATGAAATCTCAAAGTAGTTTTGATTTACATTTCATTGATGACTAAGGATGTTGAACATTTTTTTAAGTGTTATTTCTTAGCCATTTGAGTTTCTCTTTTGAGAATTCTGTTTAGATCTGTACCCTATTTTTTATTTGAGTTGTTTTCTTGATAGCTAATTTTTGAGTTCTTTATATATTTTGAGTATTAATCCTCTATCACATGTGTAGTCAGTAAAGATTTTTTTACTCATTCTGTAGACTGTTACTTTGTCTGAACAATGATGTTCTTTGGTATACAGAAGTTTTTCAGTTTCATGAGGTCCTTATTAGTGATTGACTAGTGCCTATACTGGTGGATTCCTGACAGGATACCTTTTCCTGTGCCAGTGACTTCAAGGATACAGTCATTTTCTCTTTTATCAGGCTTAATGTATCTGCTTTTTACATCCTGCTCTTCCCTTCTGGTCCCCCCCTCCCAGAGTCCATTCTCCTGTTCTTCTCTTCTGAGAGAATGGAGTCTTCCCCCCAAATATTCCCCCACCAAGGCACATCAAGTCTCTGCAGGGCTAGGTGTTTCTTCCACTGAGGCCAGAGAAGACAGCCAAGTTAGGGGAATGGATTCCACACAAGGCAACAGCTTTAGGGACAGCCCCTGCTCTGTTTAGGACCCACATGAAGACTGAGCTGCACATGTGCTACATATATGTTGGGGACAGGGGCTAGGTTCAGCTAGTGTATGATACCTGGTTGGTGGTTCCATTTCCGAGAGTTCTCAAAGGGTCAGGCTAATTGACTCTGTTGGTGTTCCTGAGGAGTTTCTATCCCTTTCACGGCCCTCAATCCTTCCCCTATGTCTTCCATAAGAGTCCCCAGACTCCATCCACTGTTTGGCTGTGGGTCTCTGCATTTGTCTGAGTCAGCTGCTGGGTAGAGTCTCAGAGGACAGCTCTGCTAGGCTCCTCTCTGCAAGCCTAACAGAGTATTATTAGTAATGTCAGCGACTGGTGCTTGCCCATGGGATGGTTGTTGGTTGGCTATCCTTCAGTCTCTGCTTCGTTCTTTCTCCCTGCATTTCTTGTAGGCGGGATAGATTTTGGGTCAAAAGTTTTGTGGGTGGGTTGGCATCCCTGTCGCTCCACTGGGGTTCCTGACTGGCTACAGCAGGTGGCTTCTTCAGGTCCTATATCCCCACTGTTGTGAATCTCAGCTAAGGTCACCTCCATTGATTCTTGGAAGCCTCTCCCATCTCTCCTCTCTGGCATGCCCTCCAGATGCACCCACCCCACCAGCTGCAGATTTCCATTCATTCTCATGGCCATCTGGCCATCTCCCCTATCTCTCCCCACACCTGACCCTGCATCCTCCATTCCCCTCTCCATTCTGTCTCCCACACAGTTCCCTCACTCCATCTACCTCCCACAACTATTTTATTCCCCATTTTGAGTGAGATTCAAACATCTTTGCTAGGGCCTTCCTTCTCGTTTATCTTCTTTGGGTCTGTGGAGTATAGCATGGGTATCCTGTATTTTATGGCTAATGTCCACTTGTAAGTGAGTACATACCTTGCATGTCCTTTTGGGTTTCCTTACTAAGGATGATATTTTCAAGTTCCATACATTTGCCTGCAAAATTCATAATGTCTTTGTTTTTAATCACTGAATAGTATTCCACTGGGTAGATGCACCACATTTTCTCCATCTATTCTTCAGCTGAGGGACATCTAGGTTGTTCCTAGTTTCTGACTTTGAGATTCCATCTTTTGTTTGCTTGTTTGTTTTTGTTTTTACTTTTTTTCATCTTTATTAACTTGGGTATTTCTTATTTATATTTTGATTGTTATTCCCTTTCCCGGTTTCTGGGCCAACATCCCCCTAACCCCTCCCCTTCTCCTTCTGTATGGGTGTTCCCCTCCCCATCCTCCCCCCCATCACCACCCTCCCCACAACAATCACATTCACTGGGGGTTCAGTCTTGGCAGGACCAAGGGCTTCCCCTTCCACTGGTGATCTTACTAGGATATTCATTGCTTCCTATGAGGTCAGAGCCCAGGGCCAGTCCATGTATAGTCTTTAGGAGTGGCTTAGTCCCTGGAAGCTCTGGTTGGTTGGCATTGTTGTTCATATGGGGTCTCAAGCCCCTTCAAGCTCTTTCAGTCCTTTCTCTGATTCCTTCAAGAGATTCCATTTATACTGGTCAGAATGGATAAGATAAAAAACTCAAGTGACAGCACATGCTGGTGAGGATGTGGAGCAATGGGAACACTCCTCCATTGTTAGTGGGAGTGCAAACTTGTACAACCACTTTGGAAATCAACTTGGCATTTTCTCAGAAAACTTGGAATAGTTCTACCTCAGGACTCAGCTATAGCACTCCTGGGCACATACCCAAAAGATGTCCCATCACGCCACTTGTTCACATATGTCTATAGCAGTTTTATTCATAATAACCAGTTTATCTGGTTTTATGCTTAGGTCTTTAGTCCATTTTGGAGTTGACTTTTGTGCAAGAATGATCTATATAAATATGGATCTGCTTGATTGTTCTACATGGAGCCACCTGATTTGGCCAGTACTATTTGTCCCATATGCTTTTATTGACAGCAAGTTCAACATTTATCTTTTGAGGACTCTTACTCTGTGTGCTGTGTAAGAATCTGGAGATGCCAAGAAGGGTTAAGTTTGTGTGCTGTGTGGAGAGTGAACTAGAAACATGGTAGATTCAATTGATGTGCTGGGGAAGGTTGCTACTTAACTTAGGGTTTCTATTGCTGTGAAGAAACACTATAATCCCAGCAACTCTTATGAAGGGAAACATTTAACTGGACCTGGCTTGTAGTTTCAGAGGTTTAGTTCATTAATCTCGTGTCAGGAAGCATGATGACATACAACCAGACGTGGTGCTGGAGAAGGAACTAAGAGTTTTATAAATTGATCTGAAGGCAGCCGGAAAAGAGCTGAGACGCACTTCCTCTAACACTGTCATACTACTCCAACAAGGCCACACCTTCTAATAGTCATTTTTCCAAGGTATAATCCAAGGAGTTACATTCTTTTAGTTCCTTTTCCTTATGACCAGTTGGGCTGGTTTAAACTCAAACTTAGTGAGAACTTCATGTCATTTGTGTCTCTTGCCCTGAATCACTTATCTGGCCCATGTCAGGTTTATCTGAGCAGGATTCTCTAGCTTTGAATCCCAAGAACATTCTCAGAAGGTTAATTGGTGGTGGACCCCAAGAATGAATGTAGTTATTACTGGTTTGGGCACCCAGGAAAAGTCTGTGACATTCAGAGTCAGGGTCCTTTTTCATTTTGTAGTCCATCATTCAAGGTGGGAAAGTCATTTAAATGACTCTTTGCAAAATAAAGAAAATGATTTTCAGGAAGACTTTCCTCTCCTGGAACCAAGAAAAGCAGCTCAGGGATTTCCATCCAAATCATCTCATCTCCATTTCTTGAGTATTGTAATCTCTGCTTAAACTACCACCTTGTATTCACTGTCCTAATACTCTTGTGATCATTTGCTTATAAGGGCATTTGTATCTGCCATCACTATGTAAGATCTCAGAATATAGGGACTAATCTTGACTGTTGTGTCTTCAGTGCATCTCAGAGGGCCTTGTGCAGAGTTCGAATGCCAAGTGTATTTGATAATGAGCAGGTTCCAGACTAGATAATCTAAGATTTCAGAAGATACTCAGAAAAGTAAAGGTTGGTCTGTCATAGTTCCTGTTATGAAACTAATACAAAATCAGCAGGTAGAATGAACATGCATTTCATTCTGTTTCAAAGAAAAAAAACTAATCCTCGAAACTAGGAAGTAGTTCAGTTCAAACTATGGACTAGTTCATTAGGAATCTATCAAATGTAGATTAAATCCATGGAGGAGGCTAGGAGCTGATGCTTCTTTTTTTTTTTTTTTTTTTTCGAGCTGGGGACCAACCCAGGGCCTTTGCGCTTGCTAGGCAGAGCTGATGCTTCTTTAGATTGTAAACTACAACTTTTACTAAAACGAAGTGAGAAGACTCTCATCCTGTGAGGTATGAGTTGAGGTAGGACTCAGGGAAAACTGGAAAAGTCTCAACAGAGTCAGTGTGGCGTCTCAGTAGTGAGAGAGGTGAGAGGCAGTATTTTTGTTATACTTCTCTTCTAACTTACATAGAAGAGGAAGAAAGAAGAAGACATGACAATGAGCATTGCACAGTTTGACCAGACTCAGATGAACAGAAATGAAAGAACAAGAAACTAACATGCTCATGTTGGGCAACCTATTATTCTAAGGAAGAAGATGACATATGCTTCAGACTAAGAGTCCTGGACTGAAAGTGACCTACACCTGTAATCTCAGCAGCTCAGGAGATAGAGGCAGGATGACCAGCAGCAGTTCAAGGTCATTCTTGGCTACACAACAAGTTTGAGGCCATTTTAGGATAAATTTCTCTCTCTCTCTCTCTCTCTCTCTCTCTCTCTCTCTCACACACACACACACACACAAACACACCAAAAAAAAAAAAGGAAAAATCCAGTAAAAACCAAAATTATGGGAACATAGCATAGTTGGTAGTGCTTGCCTAGCATGCACAAAGCCAGGGGTTTGATCTCTAGCACTTCCTAAAACCAGGCATGATGGTGCATGCCTGTAATATTAACTCTAAAGAGGCAGTGTTCAAAGTCCACTTCAGTATGTAAGGACTTGGAGGTCACCATGAACTAGAGACTCTGCTGTACAGAAACCAAACTAAACCAAAAGCAAAATAATACCAACCAATAAAAAATACACTCAAACAAAACAAACCGCACAACCACAATACCAATGATAAAACAATAAAGACAGATTACAAATTATTTTAGAAAACATTTCAGAAAAAAGTCACTTAAAGAAATTGAAAATAAGCATAAGATTTTAATAAATAAATTAATTAGAAAATGAATTAATTAAAAACCAGAATGAAGCATTAAATAAAGAGGGGGATTGTAGTGAAGGGTAAAGGAGGGAATGTGGGGAGGGACAACTAAGGCCCATTTGAAAAACTACACAGAAACCTATCACTGTAGAAGCTTCCTCAAATATATACATCTATGAAAGGAATTTAAATGAGTCACCTAATAATAGGGGAGACTATGCCCCAACTATGCATCTTATACTACCGAGTAAAACCTCCTGTACCAGGAATGGGTTCTGTCTTGTTGAGCTCTTGGCCAAAGGGGTCCCATGGAAACGCCACAACAGCAAGGATATTTCCAAGGCTATTGGTTACTTCCCACAACCTAATGGTAAGGTCTTATTTCTGAAGACAACACTTACTTACATTCAACACAGAGCAGCTCAGTTGTTGCCTAACCAGAAGCTTCACCCTTTCTGACTAGTGTTCGTGGTATTGGAGGGTACATAAAAGGCACTGGAGAAGAAAGAAAGGCAATTATCAATATCTTCTAGCTATAAACCGTGTGACCTACAACAGTGACATGTTTATAAGGTATACCGGTACAACAGTGGCTCAAATGTAATGGGAGTGATCGAACACTTTCTGATTGTCTTTAGGCCTTCTTCATGAGGTGGAACCCACACCTGACATTACTAAAGTGCCAAGAGCCTGAGACTAGATAGGTCATGGGCCTAGGGGAAAACCCAATACTATTATTATTCTGCTTAAGGAGCATAGCAATAGAATGACTTCTAATAACATTGCTATTTATACATATAGATCAGAGCCTCGCTCAGTCATCAGAGAAGCTTCTTGAAGGAGATGGGAACCAACACAGAGGCCCATAATTGGACAATGTGCAGAGAATGGAACATTTGTCTTTAAAAAATAGATTTATTTATTTTATATGAGTACACTGTAGCCACCTTTAGACATACCAGAAGAGGGCATGGAATCCTATTACAGATGGTTGTGAGCCATGTGGTTTCTAGGAATTGAGCTCAGGACCTCTGGAAGAGCAATCAGTATTCTTAACTGCTGAACTATCTCTCCAGCCTCCAGGAACATGCAGTCTTAAATGGAATGTCTTTATCAAAGTTCTCCCCTCAAGGCTCAGGGATCTATGCTGAAGAGACTGTAGAAAGATTGTAAGAGCCATATGTGATGGATGACTACTCCAAGTAAACAGTGTCTTCCAGACACAAAAGGTCTGATGTATATATGAACTCAAAGAGATTGTGACAGCATATAGAGGTTCAAGCCAGATGGTGTCCCAGTAATGAGAGGGGGAGTAGACATGGGCCACCAACCCAACAAATAGCTATCTGCAATTGATACCTACTGGCAAAGGAGAAAGTCAGTTTTCTCCAATGGAGTCTTCCTTGGTATATTAGCCACAACTCAGGGCAGGCCTTAAACCCAGGAGGACCAACCCAAAATAAACTCAATGCTATTTTTGTAGACTTTCTTTCTCTCTCTGTTGGGGAGGGGGATTGGAGTATTTTCTAATCTTTGTATTTCTTTGCTTATTCATTTTGATCTATGTTTTTTGTGTGTAATTTGTTTTTTAAAAATTTTATTTTTTGAGCATAAAGTTGGATGGGTAGGGAGATTGGAAAGAATTGGGAAAGCTGAAAACACATGATCAAAATAAATTGTATGAGAAACTTTGAAAAAAAAAAACCAACAGAACTGAAATCAGGGACAGCCAAGTGCTGAGAATCATGGGATGTGAGGGTTCAGATCTGTTGGAAGCCACATGCCGTGTGTCACAGAGGAAGGTAGTCCATCTGCAGTAGTGAGATCCAAATCAGCATAGCAGTGCAGACATCAGAGCTCTAAGTGCTTCTGCTTGATGATCTTCAAGTTGAACCTCTCATTGCCCCCAAGGCCCAGCTGCCCTTTTGTATTTCCAAATAAAATCCTTAACATGAGTTTAAGTTAGGTTTCTGCCACAGGTGTAACTAAGAGTTCTACTTATGTGTAATAGAACATTATATACAGTAGATCAAAGATATATAACATAAAGATAAACACAGGCAGAGAAAATCCAAGGTAAGAGCTTCGAAACCCATACCTGACACCACTAGAGCGACCAAGAACAAAGAATAGAGCAAATGAACAGCAAGGTTTCAGACATGCTGGAGGAAAAACTCTTCAGAAGGTGAAGAAATAGTGTCCAGGGCAAAAGGACATAGTGTTTTAGAAAAACTGCATTTTGAAGTAAACTGTGAGATTCAAGAATCATGTAGGTGTGCAGGCAGAAAAATCAAGGAAAATCAGACTGGTTTTGTACATCATTTTGACAAAGCCAGGAGTCAATGAGTCAATGAAGTAGTGTCTCTGGTGTTGCTCTCTCATTCTCTCCATCTCCATTTCCCTCCCTCCCTCCTCCCTCCCTCCCCTCCCTCCCCTCTCTATCTGTCTCTCCCTCCCCCCTCCCTCTTATATGTGTGTGTGTGTGGGTGGGGTGTATGGGCAAGGAGATGCCTCATAGATTTGACATCAATCTATTTGATAGTCCATCTATTGTTTAGCACAAAAGTAGCCAGCATTGTTTCCAAGCATTCAAAGACTGACCCCTGAGAAAACCACCTTCATGAATACAATGCACAGTCTAAGGGATAAGAAGAGACTTGGAAATGGAGAAGCAGAAGTGTGGAAGGAATGTCAGGGCATCTGGAATTGATTTAGATGTTGACTAACTCAAGGAAAACTACCCTCAGTGAAAGCAGAAAAATGTAAAAACTCTAAACTTAACAATGAGGAAAAGGTTTATACAACTGGATAAAAAGTTGGGGGGAAGAAGAACAGGTTAAGATTTGGCTATAGTGAACTCTTCATTTATGGTAACAGAGTCAGTAGATAGAGCCCAATGATGGTGAATTTGCTTGTGTGGAAATCCTGGCCTGGCCACAGACGAGGCTGTGCATCCTGTGAGGCTTGTGTAGTTGCAGACTCTGCACCTCGTAGAGTTGTTTGGAGGATTAGATGCAGAAATGTATGTGACGTGCTTAGAACTGCGCTTGCAGCAATCAGTCAATAACAAATTATTGCATAGTATTTTCATTTTGAGAATAAAGCACGGGTTAATAGTTTTGAAGTATTGGGACAGAGAAGACCTTTGTAAGTGTAACACTAAACCCAGTAAGGAAGAAATAGAGGGAGAGATTAATAATTTGATTTTATAAAAATGAAAAGCTTTTACATGGTAAAATCGCCATGATAAAATCAATGAGCAAGGAGTCTAGAGGGGAAGAACAGTTGCAATGTATTTGACAGAGTAGCAATTGGTGTCATGAATACTGAGGGATCACTGATAAGTTGACAAGAGGATGAGCAAAAATCAATGGGAACAGATGTTTAACAGAAAATGAAAAGTTGAAAAAGTGGTCTCACTTATAATGAAGGAGATAGAAATTTAAAAAGGGTAAAGTTAAGGAGGTGCTATTTTTCATTCTTCACATTGATAAGTATGAACTGCTTGGGTATATGTCTAATGGTGCTATGAAAGAGACACTTGTGTCCATTCTCTTCTCTGTTTAAAGATGGAGTTATGGATTAAACCTAGGTCTCATGCATGCTACTCTACTGCCAGTGATGCTCTACTGCTGGTCCGTAGCCGGAGCACTCTTCCTTTGTATTTTGAGGCAGGGTATCACAAAGTTGTCCAGGCTGGCTTTGAATTCACTCTACTTCAGACTCCTAAGGGGATGGTATTCCATGCCTGCACCACCAGCAATGGCTTCCTATCCTTTGTTGAGGGCAATTTTGCATTTGCCTAAATTGTGAGCGCTTATTATTTTCTTCTATTTCTGCAATGCTACTGCTAAGAATAAATTCTCCAAATACATTTATCTTAATGGACAAATATGTAGGTAAAGGATCATTAATAACAGGAGCAAGTTGGAAACAATTTACTTGGCTATTTGAGATAACTTCTTAGAGATCTTGTACACCTTAAAATAGGTGTACGTATATTCAGTTGGCCTTCTCTGTGTCATATCTGAGAATCCTGCGTCTATGGATTTAATCAAATACAGATGGAATGTATTTGAGAAAAGTTACATTTGTAGTTTTTGTCATTATTCTCTAATCCACACAATATAATGACTATTTATAGAATTACATTGTGTTAGGTATTGCAGATAGCCAGTACCAAATTTAAAGTATATTGGGGGATACAAATATTGCATCATTATATAAGGGACTTGAGAGACAGTCACAGATTTTTGTTATAGGGGATTCCTCATGGGTACTTATTATATTGGTAACAGTAAGGTGTTAGTCTCTAATGTCTAGGAGAAAATTACATGAAATTAGGTACAATGTGAACTTATTCACTAAAAAGAATACATAATTTATATGTTTATATTGTATGGAAAATTTCTAGAATGTTAGAGAAAGTAGTGGCTTCTGAGGCATGGAAAGGAGTGGAGATGCTGTGGACTTTTCTAATTCTCTCTCCGTCTCTCTGTCTCTCTGTTTCTCTCTGTGCTTAATTGCTAGTGTGAATGTGCAGGGTATATGTGCATGTACATGTAGAAGCCAGAAGTTGATGACTGGTGTCTTCGTCAATCATTTCCCACCTTATGTTTTGAGAAATGATTCTTACTGAATCTGGTGCTCACCTACTCAGCTAGGCTGGTTGGCTTGTGAGCTCTAGGGATCCATCTGTTTCTGCCTCCCCAGCTCTGGCATTTGAGACATGTGCTGCCACACTCGACCTTTTCTTTTATGTGGGTGTTTGGGATCAAACTCAGGTCCTCATAGTTTCATGACAAACACTTTATCTACTAAGCCATCTTCTCATTCCCAACTATTCTAACTTTTTTTTTTTTTTTTTTTTTTTTTTGTAAAAGCATGAGGTAGCTTTATTAATGCGAGATCCTGGTCTTAGCGGGATCCCGGGTCGGTCCCAATCTCACAGGAGACAGAGAATCGACCCCGAGCTTCCAAACTCGGGGCTTATATAGGGAGGTTAGGGGTTTGGCCGTTACACACAATTGGCCAATTTCTGGCGCTATAGGTGATTGGCTCATTTAAACATGGCAGTGAGATTACAGCACAGCAGGAGAGTACGATTGACTGGAGCGTACAGGATTTTTAGGAGCTAGGGCGATCAGGGTTTGAAGGACATCTGGTTAAGGTGTGACTGAGTAAGCTGGGGAGGTGCCCCTCTGCCAGATGGTTTGGGCAGTCCTGATAACTCGGGCTGGTTCCTGCATTTTTTTATCTTTATGGTCTGTTTAGTCCTAGCGACAGGGCGGGGCTGCCTGGACTTGCTTTTCACAGTGTTTAGTCCTGAGTCTGAATTTTCTTTTAACTTCATATTTTTAAACCTTACATCTGTATAATTTTCCTTTCATTCCCCTCTTCTTCTACTAAGTAATTCTAATCTTAGAATTTTGACATCAAGTCTCGTATTTGGTCTCACCAGTTGTCCTAACTGACTGGTACTGTTGTCTCAGAACCATCAACCGCACAGCACCCACTCAATTTTTAACAAAAGCAATTAACTTGTTTGTCACGCAGGGTCCAAAAACTAAAACCAAGAAAATTATTAGTAATGGCCCAGCCATATAGCAGAGAGTAGGGTAGTCATCCAGGGAGACTGTGTGAACCAAGACTCAAACCAACCTTGTTGAGCATCTCTATCTTTTTGTAGGAGTCAAACCTATTAACTAGTTTCTCTAACACACATGGACCTATAATCAGAAGCAGAAGCAAAATCTAAGAAGGTCCCATAAGGGAAAATACCAGAGTAGTCATCCAAGGAGATCTACTAAACCAGCTCTAACCATCCCTGATGCGCTTCTCTGTCTGCTTTTGTCTAACCTTTCTAAGTTTATTCATGGAGTTTTAATTACTCCTGAATGGCAGTTCTGAATTCTCTATAAGCCTTGCATTGCAACAGCAGATGTCCTTGTGCTGCCCTTGCAGCACCTAGATAGCCTTAGCCCTAAGTAATTCTCAACTCCTTTTTTTGTGTCTTACTAAGTCTTTAGCATCAGGTTCCAATCTGACACCATCTAAACCTACACACCAAGGTCATGACTAGCTTTTAGAACTTAAACTTATACAGATTATGATCCCTGAGGCACATTCCCAAGAAGTGTTAGGAGTACTAACATATGCAATGTTACATCATTTGTAATGGAAATCAAGCCTATCCCCACACCTATCTTGATAGAACCCAGAACAAACATGACTGAATTTCCCTCTAGGTCCCAGCTCTCAGCCCTAACAGCTAGGCTGGTGAGGGCTGAGAATTGACGGCTGTCAGGGTGGTCAGCAGCACCAGGTACAGTCCTTTCCAGCGAGGCTCGAATGTCTGGGCTCAGTGTAGCTGCAGTCTCCGACCTGGAACTCAGGGGTCTCCGGGGCATAGGCTGCTGTCAGCTGTGAGCAGATTTCTTTCTGTATCACCTGTAGGTCTTTTAGCCTGGCACACAAATCATTATTACTATGACATGTTGGTTCAGTAACATCATCTAATACAGTCAGAGGAGCTGAGGCCCCATATCAAAGGGGGTAAGGCTGAATCTGGAAGGGGTATTTCTTGCTCTGAAGAGAGCAAGAGGGAAGGAGTGTCACCCAGTCTGCACCAGTCTCCATGGTTAATTTGGTCAGGGTCTCTTTTAGAGTTCTATTTATTTACTCTACCTGTCCTGAACTTTGAGGTCTGTAAAATACAATGTAATTTCAATCGACTCTAAATACTTCTGGCCACACCCTGGCTTACCTTGGCAACTAAAGTAGGGCCGTTGTCTGACCAGATTACCTTTTGGGCATTCCAAATCGGGGAAGATTTCTTCCAGTATCTTTCTTGATGATTGCAGAGACCGTCTCTCGCTTGGTGAGGAAAGCTTCTATCTATTCTGAAAAGTATCTACAAGCACTAGGAGATACTTGTGATCATATTTTTCTGGTTTTATCTCAGTGTAGTTCACTTCAACTTTTCACTAAACTCTCTAGGTCTCTTTGCCCTGTTTGCTTGCTAAGCATTCACTTATTGACATACCTTATACTTTCTACTGTCTCTCTGGCTAAAATCTTAAAGTCTATTACATACACCTTAACTACTTGGACAAACTTCTTATCTCCTAAATGAGTCCATTTCTGTATTTGGCAAAGTGAGTCTTTTCTTTGTTCTCTGGGGGTATAGCTTTTCCCTCAAGTGTGCCATTGTCCTTTATCTTTTTAACAATTTGGGGCCTTTTCTAAGTGAGGCCATCCCTTAGTCCCATCCTAGTTCTCAGTGGCTGTCTCTGCAGGTCTGCAAATCCAGGATAGGCTCCTGCATAGCCATTTTTCGAGCCACTTGATCTGCTTTCATATTGCCCCATGCCACTGAATCTCTTCCTCCTGATATCCTGAGCAATGAATAGTACTCCACAGTTGTTGGCTTCACCAGGGCATCCAAAAGATGGTAAAGGCATCTGCAGTGCTGATGTGCTGGGAGGGTAGAAGTTCAGCCATCCCAGATGACGTCGTGTTGTCCACCATGGCAGCACCCACTTGTCTCTGACCTTCATTCATGAAGAGAACTGTTCCCGTCTGTGGACAAGGTCCTCGGCTTTCAGCAGGGGTCAATCAGCCAGTCGCGGAGGTCTTTCCTCCACCCATGGGCTTCTGTCAGTGCTTGACACTCGTGCTGTGGTGGCTCCAGGTCCGGATTGGGCAGCAAGGTGACCAGATTGTCCCCAACCGGTGGAGAATCTAGTCCATGGCAGCTGACCAGTAGTCCCATCTTTTGGGACACTCTAAAACATCAGCCACTCTATCACAGTTTAAGTCCTGGATTGGGTGATAATTGTTAGTGCCCGGCTGGCAGGAGTGATATGTTCCAAGCAGAACAGCGCTAAGCCATTCATCTCCCAGCATCAGGTACTGGTGCACTGAGGCAGGTCTTAAGCTCCACATACACAGTCTGTAGATATGCATACACATGGCCTCACCCAGCCATTTCAGCCCACGCAAGTCATTTTGGAGAGCAATTTTCTCATGAGCAAGGGATAGGGGCAGTCAGGGATGACTATGAACTAGTGGGTTACCCGGCCCACGCCAAGGTCCACTGTTCTTCGGGCAGGCCATAAGTATTGTTCGTTGCCAGTAGCCCTTGCACTCAAGGTCTTTGATATTGGCCCACTGGGGGGGCATTGGAGCACAGAGCATTGGGTCCCTGTATCCACACTTCCTTCTATCTCTGTACATAGCCAGCACTCTATGACCAAGAAGCTCTCCAGTGGCCCCTCTTGTTCTTTCTTGGGCAGTCCCTGACCCGGTGTCCTTTTTCTTTGCATTAGGCACACTGATCTTTAGCCAGGAATTCTCTTCTGTTGCCAGGTACTATCTTCCTAGGTTCCCTAACTACTGTGGCCAGTATATGTTTCTCTCTCATCTTTTATCTCTCTTTAGCTCTCTAACTTCTTTTCGTCTCTTTTCTTCTCTAGCTTCCTGCTCTTTTTACCTCTTTCTTTTTTCTTTCAATCTCTCTGTCTGCATCTTCTTCTACAGCTATTAGGTGCTGTCCACTTTTCTGCACAGACCCTGAACCATACATCAACTTATTTTCTCTGCAACTTACAATAACTCTCTCAGTGACTTAGCTTAACCCTTCAAATTTCTGTAACTTTCTCTTCATATCCTTTCCTTGTCTTAGCCAGATTGGTGGGGCATTTTCCAGCCCCCTAGGAGACCCACCTTGGAGCCTGGGGCAGACCGGGGCACTCCCTACCTTCAGGCGATGAAGTCAGTCAGGAGGAGGGCCTTCCACCCATGTCTGGAACATTCTTTCTGGCCTCTAGTAGGATTCAGTCTTTCCTCAGTGGTAAAGAAGAACTCTAACAGTTACTAACAAGCATCTCAAATGGGATGATGAGAAAACAGGAGAATCTTGTGAAGAGGGCAAACAGCATTTAGTCACACAGCTAAACCAGGAGGCTCTCTTGGGACAAAAGGCCATTGTAAATATAAGCACAACTTTGTCTATGAAACAGAAAGGCAAGCAGAGGGGCAGTCTATCTGTTACCGGCTGTCTCTCTGGACTTAGATTTTCCCTTAAGGAGTACCTCTCTTCAGTGTCAGCTTGGTGGCTTTACCTCTCAAGAGAACCAGCCTCCAAATGACACTAGGCTTCTAGTAACTTCTACTAACAACTAATAACAAAAGGATGGAGAGATGGTTAGAACCTGCGTGCTAGATACTAAGCAGCTGACAAAAAAAAGAATTGTAACCAGTTCACCTGGGGCTACTCAGGACCTCAGTAGCAGCCTTTACCAAACTGTCTCACTGGGTTTAAAGGCCCATGGAAAAGAAAACATTAATTCTGACCTTGGCCACCGCCAAAGCCTGAATTCTAAATTTTGACTAGCAAAACAAAACAAAGTTCTTTACAGCTTGTTGTAGATTCTTTGAAAATATTTTAGGGGCTCTTTTGTCCCCCAACCTGGGGGCATCTCTCCTGGGAGGAGGCTCAAGAGAGAAAGATAAAACTCCTGGCAGAAAACAATTTCTCAAGCAAATTATTTTCAACTTTAACTTAAGCACCAAGAAAACCAAGTAAAACTCTTCGACGAACAAAGCAAACAGTTTCATGATTTCAAACACAGTCGTCAGTCCAAGATTTTAAACACGGTCGTCAGTCCAAATTCAAACACGAAACAAAAGTCAAAAAGACACTGGACAATACCACAGAAAACAATCCAGACAAACAAGACCAAGACAAAGCATCCTATAACCAATTTCCACAGATGCCTGGTACCTTCAGTACCTGGCCCAAACTGCAGCTTAACCGCTTCTGGGATACCAAACACAGAAACAGAATACAGACAACAGACACTAACACATCTAAGCACATTTGTCCGTGCCTATACTCAAATAGGCAGCCGAACGCGACCTCCAAAGTCAAGTCACAGTCAGATCTTTTTGACTGCTAGTTGCCGGGTCCTTCCGACAAAGGCTGGCTCGAGGAACGTCTCTCACACGTCCCAGAGCCAGGACCTGACAAAGGCTGGCTCAGGAACGCCTCTCACACGCCCCAGAGCCTGCGCGCGATTGGGGGGCCCCCGGTGCGCTTAAAAGGAAAAAAGAAAGAAAAAGACTATTCGAGTAGGAAACCTTCTACTCATAGGGCGCCTGTCCGAGCGGGAAACCCTTCCGCCAAGTACACTTCAAATACGGGGCAGGAAACCCATCTGCCCAAGTGTATTGTCTGTCCGGGCGGAAACCTTCCGCCCGAAAGTGCACTTCAAACACGGGCAGGAAACCCATCTGCCCAAATGTATTGAAAACGGGTGCACTCAAATTGGGGGAAGCCCTTCCACCCGAAAGTGCACCCAACTTAAACCTTAGACCATGGCACAATACACAGTACGAGAAGCACAATGTACACACACACATACACACACATACACAGCGCCGCTTTCAACACTCACACCAACGTATTCTCCAAGGGGCATTCGATTCTGGGGGTCACGCCCGATCCCGGACGAGCCCCCAAATGAAAGAGCGTACCCCAAAACGGGGACGTGTCTCTCGCTCCGATCGCGGGGTGGGGTGCCCCCAGGAATCACGAGTAGCCATTCTTGATGTAAAAGCATGAGGTAGCTTTATTAACGAGATCCCGGGTCTTAGCGGGATCCCGGGTCGACACGTATCTCACACAGGAGACAGAGGAATCGACCTATTCTAACTTTTATTATACAAATTCTAATTTTAAGATAGCTCAAACCAAACAAAAATAATATTGAAGTTGGTAGTATCTGTGCTGACTTTGAAAATAGAATTTAATATTTAGGAAACAAAATTATTTAAATTTCAAAATAAATTAATTGAATAAGACCCTATATTGTATGACACACTCAGGTAAAAGCTCTTAATACTTGTGCTACAGACCATACCTCATAATTCTGTAAATAGGTGCAGGCAGGCCGCCTTGGAGGTTAGCCTTCCCAATTAAAACCAGACGAGGTGAGATCTAGTGAGTAGTAAGTATGTTCACTGCCTGTCCACTGTTGGGATGCTACAGCAGTAACCACCACCAAAGAGCAGGAAAAAGCTGTTGCTAAGGTTTGTGAGTTTGGTCTCACTACTCGTTGGCGACGTGCTTGTTTTATCTTGATAGTGGCTGCTGAAAGTCTTGGAAATATTGACCAGGTATGCTGGTGATGACACAGATAGCACCAGGGGAAGATCAGTCTTCCTGAGCAGACGCTAACGTTGATCAAATGCTTTTTCCCTGTGATATTTGAAGTACTCGAGGCTAGGTATGTACTTGCCACAGTCAAGGCGGTGACCTCGTGAAGAGTGTTCTTCTGCACACACAGACCTCAGCATTTTCTAGAATTTGCACATATAATCCAGATACATCTATTTAGGAATTTGACTTTCTTCCATTTTGAGAGCCTCTTATTTCTCAAAGCTTGGTGATTCCAGTGGGGACACAGGATCAGAACACAGGCATGATTATGGTATTTACTTAGAATCATCACTTTGAATCTGAAACTCTTAAAACATTTTGAAAAATGGTAACTTTGAAAGCACGATGATTGGGTGTTCATGCCATTGCATGATATGTGCCGCCACTAAACCCTGTTATGACATGGGCACATTACCCATCTGACGTGGAAAAAAAATGGTAACTTTGTTGGGTTGCAGCTGACATATTAGGAAACAATTTGAACATTAAAAGAACTTCAGGTTTGCTTATGCGTAGTTCCTTTAGTGAGGAAAGCCTAGCTGAACACACAGTGCTGGGCCCAGTGGAACCCAACAGCCCGAGAACAAAGACCCACACCTACAAGGACATATGTAGTATCTACAAGGGGCTGCAGTTCACCACTTCATATTGTAAGCCATGTGCTCTCCTTCTCTGGTATTGGGCCTTTCCCTTTGATTTCAAATAACTTACCTCCTTCTGCACTTCACAATAAACTCACCCCACACCGAACATAAACTTCACATCCTTTTAAAGGTGAGGAGCTGTGTATTTTTGTTTGTTTCCTAACCATTTAATATACTTAAAGCTGTGGTATTATATTTATTCAATTCCTTTGTAGCGTGTGTACTCCCAACACTAGCCAGTGTTCCTAACTGCTCCTGCCATGAATCCTGTATTTCTGTTGTGTGAGTTTTGCACATTGTAATGATCTTTGAAACCAGGTATCTGTTTTCAGCAAAGCTGACTATTTCCTTGAACAATTTCTGTTGGTCTTTCCCCCTTTCAATTGAAGTTTATGTATTCAACCTAATGTATAAAATCCAATCGCATAAACAACCTTAAATGAGTGATGGAAATTGCATTTTCCCTTTGGTGCAGGCGCTCTGTTGTGCCAAGTTAGTTCAGCATTTGCAATTTTATACTAACTTCTCTAGATCCTTACTGACAGCTGGTTTGGCCTTCCAAGTTCGTGTGTACCAGCAAATTGAATGATTTTTCTAAAGCACAATTTGGGAAGGGCAGCACCTTGAAATAAGTCCTTGATGGCTCAGGCTGAGCTCTGGGACCCTTCTAGACTCCTGTGACTTAAGTGCATCATGTTGCTGGCCTTCTCCCTGCTTACCACGCCAGGAAAACCTCCTGCCAGGTTGGTGGCTCCTGCTACACAAGCACCATGTGGTGGAACCGACTCATTTGAATTCTTTATGAAAAATCTGGGTCTGAGTCAGCCCCACTTCCTCTCACCCTCCCTTCCAGTGATGATTTAGGTTAAACAAAGTCAAATTGAGTGTTGAGGTCTTGTAGTGGTTCTGACATGGTGTTCACGGATCAAGGATCCATAAGTCTGTAATCACTGTCTTTAGAGCCAACCCACAATCCTCGCCTTCTACCCCAGGCTGTTCCTTATTCTAGCGCATGCTAGTTGCACTGTGAGTCATCTCCATCAAGACCTGGGAGATAGAAAAGCACACTGTGACACTTTGCTTTACTGTTTCCTTTGTAGAAGCTCAGGAATTCACTCTCAGTTTAGCACATAGGAGTTTAGCTTTGAGTTGAAATGCAAGATTTCTATAAATTTTCTCTTTGAAATAAAGTATCTTCCCTCAAGCACATACAGCAAAGGGGAACGATCTCTCTTCTTTGTTAGTCCCTCTTTCCCAGGAGGATCTATCTCCCTATTTAGTCAAGGCTGGCCTCCACCTCATGATCTTCCTCCTTATCCAGCCATTTGTTCAGTGTTAGTAGAACAAACATTAAGTTCCGGCTATATGTTACATCACTTTAGACTCTGGAGAGCACCATGATGAGCAAAAACACAGTCCTCTCTATAATCTAGCAAAGGACACAGACTTCAATTAATTAGTGACCAAATTATCTAACTACAAACTGTGTAAGTGCCTTGAAGAGAAGTGAAAGCTTCTTTGGAAGAGAGAAACAGGGGACTTAGTTTGGATAAATGATTTAAAAAAGGCCTTTCTGAGGAAGTGACATTTAAGCTGAGACCTACAGGATGAAGGGTTTACCGGAAGGGAAAGGGGGTGGAAGGATTTCCAGGCAGAGGCAAGAGGCTTTGTGATATCATTTTATAGTACTTATGACCTTTTTAGATGCTTATATAATTAGGTACTAGTCTATGAGTGAGACAGTTTATAGAGCTGTGTTACTGAAAAGATGCATATAAATTACATTTTTAGAAATGAATTCCTGAATTCCTGCAGGCTTAGATTATATTCACTGTGCTGTATCATCTGCATTTGATTGATGTTCAGTTACTTCAATTACTGCTAGATTGATCTTTCTGAAGCACAACTTTGATGATGCTTTTTCTTGCTTAGAAATCTTTACCAGCTCCCCAATTACCCAATAAAATCTAGACTTCTCAGCTCCTGGTCAAGTCCTCCCAAATTAGCTCTGGTCTCTATAGCCTGCTTCAGCGTTAATTACTCGTGCCTCAGCTGCATGACTTCTGAATGAGGAGGGCTGCTTTCCCATGCCCGCCTCTGCCCACAGCTCTTCCAGTTCACTTCCCTTGTAAGGATATCCAAATCCTGTGACCATTCCCAGGCCACCTCCCCTGTTGCCATTCCATCTCCAGGTCCCTTCTCATTCAGCTAGAAATCACCTTTTCCTTCTCATTAAATCATTTTATTTCCAGTGCCTTAAGTACTTCTTCCTGTTTTGTTAAACTGATAAATCACAATCTTATACAGTTAAAGAGGACAGTGCATGATATAGCATGGAATGGTAAAATCAAGCTAACAAAGAAATCTGCTACCTTACCTATCGTGTGTGTGTGTGTGTGTGTGTGTGTGTGTGTGTGTGTGTAACAATGGAATTTACCCCAGTATTGAAGTCTACACTACAGTATTACTTCCTGAAGCTACCCTGATATGCAGTACATCTCTAAACTTACTCTTGTCTGACACTTTAATACTTTGACTCCCTGTTACTGTCTTTTGCCATCTTACCCCTGAGTCTTTGCTAACCATCAGTTTACTTTCTACTTCTGTGAGTTGGACTTCTTCAGATTCACAACTTAGTAAAATTATTTAGGTTTAAAAAGTAGTTTTGTGTATGTGTTTTGTGTGTGTGTTGTGTTTTGTGTGTGTATGTGTGTGTGTGTGTGTGTGTGTGTGTGTGTGTGTGTGTGTGTGTGTGCACAGGTGCCAACAGCATATGGTGTTAGAGGAGGACAACACGCACCTGTCAGTTTCTTACACAGTTATCAGGCTTGGCAGCAAGTGCAGTGCGTTTATCTGCTGAGCCATCTTGCTGGCCCTGAGAGATCATGCAGCTTTTGTATTTCTGTGAGTTGCTTATTTCACTTAGTATAATGTCCTCCTAATACATCAGTGGTGTAAATGACAGCGTTTCTTTGAGGTTTAAATAGTATGATGGTTTGTATATGCTCAGCCCAGGGAGTGACACTTGTAGAAGGTGTGGCCTGTTGGAGTAGGAGTGGCCTTGTTGAAGTATGTGTATCACTGTGGTGTGGGCTTGAAGACCCTCATCCTAGCTGCCTGGAGTCAGCATGAAGATGTAGGACGCTCAGCTGATTATCCTGGCTACATTGTTTTAAAATAGCTGTTGACTTTTAAACAAAATCAGTTTTAGCAAATGCATCGAGAGCCTGATTATGTACATGGCTTCTTTGTAACATTAATGGTTAGAAATTACTATTTTAAAATATAGGGCACTCCTTCAGTGGAAATCCACGTGTCTTTTTGGCCCATTTCTGTGACCCTTTCTCCTGGAGGTTACTTTTGATTTGTAAATGGTGCTGCTGTTTCAGTTGTTGCCTCTCTTGGGAAGGTTTACATGCTCATTTAGCTGTAAAAAGAATGACAGGAACAAATCAGTGTCCTCTCTGCCAGTGGATTCCCTGTGGGGAGAAATAGATGTGAAAGCACATCTCGGTAATGTATTTACTCTGATTGTTTTGGCTTTTCTGTGCATGTAGTCTAGATGGGCTTAGAATAGCCCCACGCTGAATTTCCTTATGCACTGCTTCATTTGGACTTGCGCTTCAGATAGACAACTTCTTATTTGTAAGTTTTTATTAAAAACTGTTTCCCTTTAGAAGTTGTGCCCTTTCCTTCTGTCTGAATAAACATTTGAATGGCTTTTAGATTGCTCTTCAGTTTAAAAGAGATAGGTAGGACCAGGCTGTGGCTTCAGATAATGTACTTCTTGGGATATTTCTTACTGAAATAATGTTATCTCAGATGGTATTTAACCATACAGGACAATGATATGTTTTTCATGGAAGTAGTTTTCTCTAAGAATAACTAAACTGAAGTATATAACAAAACAATGCATAAACATTTATGATGGATTTATTTATTTATTTTTTTTATTTTTTTATTTTTTGGTTCTTTTTTTTCGGAGCTGGGGACCGAACCCAGGCAGGGCCTTGCGCTTCCTAGGCAAGCGCTCTACCACTGAGCTAAATCCCCAACCCCGGATTTATTTTTTGTAATTCATGTAACATTATTGTTTTGGATATAAGCCTTTCTTTGTAAGTCTCTTTTCAGCTACATTGTTTTCCCATTGTGTAAGTAATAGAATCTTTAAAAAGAAAATTGCTCAGGATTTTTTTTAATCTTTATGATTGGTTCTATTCAAAAAATTATTTATTTTTTGAGGTTATAATCTAATTACATTGTTTTGCCCTTCTGTCTTCCTTGCCCAGTCCTTCCATATGATCGTCTCAGTCAGTATAATGTTACTTGTATGTATGTTTTCAGGATTGACCATTTGGTATTATATGATCAACCAACATGCTCCTTCCTGGGGAAGACTGTTTCTCCCATTTTCAGAATTCTTTAATTGTTTGTAGTTTTCTGTTTTTGTTGTTGTTGTTGTTGTTGTTTTGTGTGTGTGTGTGTGTGTGTGTGTGTGTGTGTGTGTGTGTATGGCTGAGGTCTACTGAACTTTTCTCTGTCCACATTAGCATTCCTGTTGTTCTTGTTCTGCTCATGTTTAGGCAGTCATATTGGTGAGACTTGATGGGTGTGGCTACTGACATTCTTAGAAGAGACTCCTACAGCAAACTTCCCATTCCCCTGACTCTGACAATCTTCTCTCCCTCTTTTCCACAATGATCTTTGAGCCTTAGGTGTGGGATCATAGATGTATTTTTGGAACTGGGCTCTATGATTCTGAATTTTGGTTGGTTGTGGTTTTATGTAATGGCTTCTTCTCTGAAAAAGATGAAGCCTTCAGTTAAAGGCAATGGCTACATTTATCTGGGTATTAGGATAAACGTTTTGAATGTGGTTAGAGATTATTCTGGTTCAGTAAAGTAGTGGTTGTAAATTCTTCTCCATGGTCCATGACTTCACTAGCCCTGGATGGTTGCCTAGGATTCCAGGATCAGGCATGATTTCCTTCTAGTTGAGTATTAAGTCTAACTAGAGAGCTGTTGGTTATTGCAAGATAAGTGTACTACTATTGCACCCCTAGGGTTGTGGTGCTGCTCACTGTGGCTATAGATGTTGCTTCCTTCCTTTGGAGGCTTGCATGGTGCTTCTGGAATCATGAAAGCTAGTCCTCATGGAGGAGGCTTTCAGGTCAGTGCCAGGTTAGGAGTCTGCTGTTCTTAAAACTAGTCCTAAAGTAATATATAGTTATGCATAAGGTAATGGATGAATGTAAATGATAAGAGGCTTATCTCTGTCAATAATTAACTTTCCTTTGAAAATTATTATAATGCATATAGTAGGACAATTGAAAAATTAAAGAAACTGGGCTAGAGAGATAGCTCAGTGGTTAAGAACACTGACTGCTCTTCCAGAGGTCCTGAGTTCAAATCCCAGCAACCGCATGGTGGCTCACA
Source organism: Rattus rattus (assembly GCF_011064425.1). Classification (NCBI taxonomy): domain Eukaryota; kingdom Metazoa; phylum Chordata; class Mammalia; order Rodentia; family Muridae; genus Rattus; species Rattus rattus. The sequence continues at coordinate 92,085,505 of NC_046155.1, forward strand.
ATCATCTGCAGTGAAATCAGATGCCCTCTTTTTTTTTTTTTTTTCATCTTTATTAACTTGGGTATTTCTTATTTACATTTCAATTGTTATTCCCTTTCCCAGTTTCCAGGCCAACATCCCCCTAACTCCTCCCCCTCCCCTTCTCTATGGGTGTTCCCCTCCCCATCCTTCCCCCATTACCACCCCCCCCCCAACAATCACGTTCACTGGGGGTTCAGTCTTGGCAGTACCAAGGGCTTCCCCTTCCACTGGTGCTCTTACTATGCTATTCATTGCTACCTATGAGATTGGAGTCCAGGGTGAGTCCATGTATAGTCTTTGGGTAGTGGCTTAGTCCCTGGAAGCTCTGGTTGGTTGGCATTGTTGTTCATATGGGGTCTCAAGCCCTTTCAAGACTACATGATGCGGGGTTGGGGATTTAGCTCAGTGGTAGAGCGCTTGCCCCTAGTGCGCAAGGCCCTGTCCCTCCCCAGCTCCAAAAAAAAAAAAAAAAAAAAAGACTACATGATGCCATGTAGTCTTGGTTTCTGTTGCTTGGGTTCCTTCGCTTGCCTCTCGCTATCAGGTTGTCTCTGGTGTTACCTTGTTCTGCTATTTCTGACAGTGGCTAGACTGTCCTATAGGCCTGTGTGTCAGGAGTGCTGTAGACCTGTTTTCCTGTTCTCTTTCAGCCAGTTATGGGGACAGAGTGTTCTGCTTTCAGACGTGTAGTCGTTCCTGTGTACTGGACTTCAGCTCTTCCTGTGGTCCTGTGTCCTGAGTCCACCAGGCAGGTTGCTTGGAGCAGAGAAGTTGGTCTTATCTGTGGTCCTGTGGCTGAAGTTGCTCCTGGGGGGCTGCTTTTGAGCTCTCTGTGAGGGCAGCAATCAGGAGGGCCTGCGCCGCCTTTTCTGGGAGCCCCCGTGCACCGGGGTCCCAGATGGCGTTAGGTGTTTTCCTCTGGAGTCAGAAATGTGGGCAGAGTGTAGTCTCTTCTGGCTTCCTAGGCGTGTCTGCCTCTCTGAAGGTTTAGCTCTCCCTCCCATGGGATTTGGGTGCAGGGTCCCTTCAGGTCTGGGAGATGTCTGGACGGCAGGGGACCTGCCACTTGAGTGCCCCTATCTTCAGCTTCCCAGAGGCCCTATACAGTTTCCTCTTGGGCCAGGGATGTGGGCAGGCGTGGGCAGTATTGGTGGTCTCTCCCGCTCTGCAGTCTCAGGGGTGCCCACCTGTCCGGGCAGTGAGCTCTCTCCCCCACGGGGTTTGGGAACCTCAGATGCCCTCTTCTGGTGTGTCTGAAGACAGCTACAGTGTACTCATATAATAAATAAATCTTTAAAAAAAAAGAAAAATTAAAGAAGCTGTAAATGAAAAATAAAAATAAAAAATATGGGTTAAAAGATAGCAAAATTAGAACTTCTATTTTGGTGGAAATTTGAAATAGGATTAAACTGGTAACATCAGAATTAAAAAAAATTCTTTAAGATTGTTTTGAATAGAAAATTGCAAATTACCTTAGAGAATAATAGAAAGATCCTCTGGGGCCCTTTAACATTTTTCAGGTACAGTGTGCACATAATTAATACTTTTTTAGAATATTTCATTTTTAATATTAGTCTTAACTTGTGAATTTGAAAAGAAAACCCACTTATCAACAAATGAGTCCAAATAAAATTATAGCATTTTAATTATCATTCTTAAAAAGTATATATCTTTAGTAAGGCATAATGGCACATGACCATAATTCAAGCACTTAAGAGACCAAACTGCAAATTTGAAGTTAAACTGGGCTTGGGTAGACACACACATATTCTCTCTCTCTCTCTCTCTCTCTCTCTCTCTCTCTCTCTCTCTCTCTCTCTCTTTCTCTCTCTTCAAACAGACAAAGAGCTGGTTAAAAAGCATACATTTTAAGCTTTTAATCACTGGAGGCATTCACAATATTGTCATCTGCAAACCTGAATGACACTTAAATGGCCAACATTCTGTCCCTCTTTTGCATTCCTTGGAATCATATAGAACCATGTGGCTATTGCCCATGTGACATTCTACCTGTTTGCCCCTACTTAGCATCATAGGAGAATTTGATGGATGACAACTTAGAGTCTTGCGAATAGAAATAGTTTTTATTAAGCAGTTTCAAAAGGACATGAGTACATGAGTAGTAAGATCCTAGAGCAGGTGGAAACCACAAGTTTTTTGTTTTTTTTTTCCGGAGCTGGGGACCGAACCCAGGGCCTTGCGCTCGCTAGGCAAGCGCTCTACCGCTGAGCTAAATCCCCAACTCCGAAACCACAAGTTTTATTTGTTAAAATTCATCAGAAGGTATTTGCTGTTGTTTAAGCATTCTTAGTGATGTGCTTGTAGCTTGTTAGGCTGGACTCTCTTGACCTTGGTACTATCTGGATTCTAGGCTGGTAATTCTTTGTTACAAGGTTGTCCTGTATATTGTAGGTATTGAACAATGCCCTTGATCTTTATCATTTAGATGATAGTATTACTTCCCCAGTTGTGATAGCTAAAAATGTCCCCAGACATTCCCAAATGTTCCTCGGAAGACAAAAGCACCTCTGTTTGTAAACCTGTTTTAGATGGCACACTTTATTTATTTACTGTTTTTAGATATCATGCAAAGTAACAAGGATTCCTTATGGCGTTTTCACACTCCCCCTCCTGTTTTCACTCCTCTCCCACATTTCCCTGCCTGCTTCCCACTGATGCCCTTCTGTACCCTTTCCACTTTCACAGATGATACACATTTGAAAAGAGAGAAAATTGAAGTGTATTTTGCATTGTTTTCCTGTTTCAGATTTGGACATGTTCTTGTGACTTCCGTCAATATTTCCTGTGAATCACCTCTCTGAAGTAACTTCAGTTTATAATGGCATATGAAACCTGCCATATTTGCCACAGACATACTGAAATTAATAATTGATTTAAGCATGATCCAATAATATTAATAACACTTTGAATCAAAGACTTACTATTTCTTGATCTTTTGAAAGGCCTTTGTACCTAAGAACAAATTCTTACAAAGAATCCTTTGAATGAATGTTATTTTTCTCCTTTAGGAATGATCCGATTCATCTTTTGTTTTAAAGGCTCTGTAACTTATTGGCACTGCATAAAAATTCCATTATTGTAGAGTATGTTCTCTTTGCGCCTCCGCTGCATCCTTTCCCGAAGTTATGAGAGATGTGAAACATATTCTGAAAATTCATTCCCAGCTTTAAAACTTATTATATCCAGGAGAGACAGATTGAAGATTGCTGAGGTTTCTGGTTGAAGTACCTCAAGCAGAAATCTATACTCCATTAGGCTCTCTAACACCATGACCTTAATTTTCCAGATATTTTGCCCTTTAAATTGAAAGTAGTGTTTTAATACTATGTAAGTTTGTTGAAGGGGTTTGTAATATCACAGACTTTAGTTGTGAAACATTTGAAACAAATGAAAAGTAAAATAGCAGCTGACTTAGGACTTAGAATTGTGTGTTTCTAAGTTGAAAGTATCTGATGATATAACGATATGCATGAAACACACTCGGCTGGCGGGAAAAGCTATTTCATAAGGAGTTTCTTATGCTGCACACAACGGTGTCTTTCATTGGGTTCCCTTAGAGCTGCTGAAGATTTTCTGATTAGGAGTACTTGTTAGGTTCTCTGTGTTAGGAAATTTCTTTTGTATAAAACTATGGTTCAGGTGAACTGAATCTCTCCCTGGTCAAGAGGTGTGGAGTTATCTTGCTTTAACAGATAAAGCACAAGGTATGCTACTGCATCCAAACTCTGAGTCCAGAAACCTAGGACTGTGTTTATAGCTGGAGTTAGGGAGATGCCTCAGTAAGTGCTTGCTTTGCAAATGTGCAGACCTGAGTTCGGGTCTCCAGAACCTATATAAAAAGCTGGGCATGGTGGAGTGGTGGGAGGTGGAAATGAAGCACATCCCTGCAGCTTGCTGGCTAGGCTAGCGTAGCCTACAAGGCAAAATTCCAAGCCAGTGAAAAACCCTGTTTGAAACAAAAGGTGGACTGTACCCAAGGAATGACACTAAAGTTGCCCTCTGACATCACATAAACACAGACACATATGTTCATGGTTGCACATGAAACACACACACACACACACACACACACACACACACACACCCTACCCCCCCCCATGCATCCATTCATACATGCAAAGGGCACACCCATACACTGCTATGTAAAGGCAGTGATGAAAGTCTACTTTGTTGTTTCCTTAGTAAATTGGGTTAATTTAAAAATAGTGTGCTCTTACAGGCCACATAAAGCTCATAGCTCAAGACGAAGGAAGACCAAAGTGTGGATACTTCAGTCCTTCTTAGAAGGGGAACAAAATACTCACAGGAGGAAATATGGAGGCAAAATGCGGAGCAGAGACTGAAGAGAAGGCCATCCAGAGATTGCCCCATCTGGGGATCCAGCCCACATACAGTCACCAAACCCAGACACTATTGTGTATGCCAAGAAGTACATGCTGACAGGAGCCTGATATAGCTGTCACCTGAGAGGCTCAACCAGAGCCTGACAGATACAGAGGCAGATGCTTGCAGCCAATCATTGGACTGAGAATGGGGTCCCCATTGGAGGAGTTAGAGAAAGGCTGAAGGAGCTGAAGGGGTTTGCAACCCCATAGGAAGAACAACAATATCAACCAACTAGACAGTCCAGAGCTCCCAGGGACTAAACCAAAGAGTACACATGGAGAAACCCATGGCTCCAGTCACATAGAGGATGGTCTTGTCAGGCATCAATGGGAGGAGAGGCCCTTGGTCCTGTAAAGGCTTGATGCCCCAGGGCCTTGTGCTTGTTAGACAAGCGCTCTACCACTGAGCTAAATCCCCAACCCCCACAAGTCTGTTTTAATACTAGCTGCTCTTCCAGAGGCCCTAAGTGACCAGTGACCACATGGTGGCTCACAACCATCTGTAATAGAATCTGACCCCCTCTTCTAGCATACAGCCATATATGTGACTTTGCTGGCATTGAACTGCCACGTGAGGAAACTGCTAAGGCTATAATACACCCTAACTCATAACCCCAGTCAGGGGTATATGTCACAGTGAGACGCTATCTCAAAACAAAATGAAATAGAATTAAGAAGTGATTATGAGTATACTATCCAAAGTTCTTGCTGTCTTATAGGAAAATTACCAAAGCTTACTCTTACTGCTGTTGGTGATTTGGGGTGCTCCACTGCTTTAGCCTGGCAGTGAAAAGGCTCTTGTTTTGGGGTGTAACCTGTTTTTGCTGAGTTTGTGTTTGAAGTGAGTTTCCAGGCCAGTAGTTTTTTTGTTTGTTTGTTTGTTTTGATCTATGTATTTGTTTGAGACAGGCTCTCACTCTGTAGTCTTACTACCTGATGCTCAGGTTTCTGATTCTCAGTATCAACATGAGTCACCACGAGACTGCAGGTCTGTTTTTAATTTCCACATTTGTTCACTTACACTGTCACTCAAGTGATACTCAGGGCCTTGCCAGAGAGCCCATCACCTCTGTTGAGAGAACCAGCCCTGAGACACGGTATGATGCCAGGAGGCTCCTATCATGCCTAAGGAGCTGGGCTTGATAGCAGTGCCAGTCTCTACGGGAAGGGCTGGGTGGGCTGAACTTTTACTTGGATTCACATTTGTATTATTAGCCAAGCTATGTAAAATTTTGTTTGTTCAGATGTCATTTCTGTTTTTTCCCCCTCAAGGCCTTTCTGTAAACTAAATCATTTAGTAGTAAAATTCTTCTGGCTAGACCTGATGCATCCTGGCTATATTTATATATGGAGGGAGAAGAGTCCCTTAGCAAGCACACCCATTTATCCATCAGCATAGTCGTACTCGAGTGTTTCCTTCTCAGGGCTTAGGTGTCATGCTGTGGTCAGATAGTTACTTGGCCAGATACCGGTGCTTCACAGGCTGGAGATTATCTGAGACAGCAAACTCCTGAGCCTTGATGTTTGAGGAACTCTTCCTGAAAGGTTAGTGCTCTCTGCTCACCCTCTTGGTATCTTTATAAGGAGTAGACATTGTTCCTCTTTTAAAGTCTGCAGAGACAGGTAAACGTGTGTTCACTCACTCACTCGTTCTCTCACTCTCTATTTTGGGCAGCAGAAACTGCTGTGGGAGGAAACATATCAGGCTGCCCATTTGTAAAAATGGGCAGTTGCATTGCCCATTTATGGGAAACTGCCAGCTTTCTAGAAAAATGTCTGTTTTTAGCTGTTTTCTTTGGTTGGTTGCCACAATATAGTCCATACTTATGACTATACTAAAATGAGAAGATTCACCCTTACTTATTATGGCTGTGAGCAGGGAAACAAGTGGTAAATGCCTTCAGACTTTATGACATACCAATTTCAAGAGCATGGATTTCAGAATAGATTATTTGGACTCGTAATGTAGAACTACTGATGTTTGCCCTTTGGTTGTGTGATATTGGCAGTTTTATTTGTAAAATTCAGATAATTATAGTGTCTACATCATAGGATTGATTTCTCAAGTTAGTTAACACATACAGTACTCTTATTGCACTGCCTGGCTCGTCGGGAACAATTTTTTAGTATTACTTTTGTCATTATTGTACTAATATGTATATTCCTTATATATGATATATGTTACTTATAAAAACTATACCTAATTCACCAATTGCATGTCTATTATTGACTTTATTTACCTTAATATGTAAACATTAAACGTATAATGTATACACATGTACTTTTTTTAATTCATTAAAACTACTCCTGAGGCCAGGGATGCAGCTCAGTTGATAAAGTATTTGCCTAACAAAATTCTAGGTTCAACCCACAGTACTGCATAAACAGGGCATGTGGCACATGTCTATTATCCCAGCATTTGGGGGATAGAGACAGGAGGAAAGTTCAATGTATATTGTGACTTTGAGGCCAGCCTGGGCTACAGAAGACCCTGTATCAAAAAACCTGAAAATTAACAAAACCTAAACAAATAGACAAAATTGTCCTAACTCATCAGCTCCCCATCATTGACTACATGTTCATCAGTTTCCTGCCCACCTTTCTCACTAAACAGTAATATCCAGGATACAATAGAAAGTAACTCATCGTGCCAAAAGTCAAGAAAACTCAGGTTCCATGAAAAAAAGCAGCGCCAGACACCAATACTTGATTACATAGATGTTGGAATTATTGATGGTGATTTTTAGGAAGTCAAGATACAATGCTTTGGTGAGTAATTCACAATACACTTGAAATAAAAGAAGACCTCCAGTTTCGGCCATGGCAGCCATCCTCCAGTAACTCGCCAAAATGACGAACACAAAAGGAAGAGGAGAGATACTCGGTTTATGTTCTCTAGACCTTTTAGGAAACATGGAGTCGTTCCTTTGGCCACATACATGCGAATCTACAAGAAGGATGATATCGTAGACATCAAGGGAATGGACACTGTTCAAAAAGGAATGCCCCATAAGCGTTACCACGGCAAAACCAGAAGAGTCTACAATGTCACCCAACATGCTGTAGGCATCATTGTAAACAAGTAAGTTAAAGACAAGATTCTGGCCAAGAGGATCAATGTGCAGATTGAGCACATCAAGCACTCGAAGAGCAGAGACAGCTTCCTGAAGCGGGTGAAGGACAACGATCAGAAGAAAAAGGAAGCCAAAGAGAAGGGCACCTGGGTTCAGCTGAAGCGCCTGCCTGCGCCACCCAGAGAAGCTCACTTTGTGAGGACTAAGGAAAGGAGCCTGATCAGCTGGAGCCCATGCCATACGGATTTATGGCCTAATGGACACAAAGGAAATAAAGGACCCTGACTGAAAAAAAAAAAAGAAGACCTCCAAATGTCTCCGCAGAGAAACGTAAGGAAGAAACACATGGAGTTGAGATACTGAGTCTGCAGTCAGGCTTGATTTGATTGTAGCTCAGTAGTTAAGCAGTGCACTTCATTGCTGGTGTGCTGTTTCCTCTTGAGTCACAACCTGAGCACAAGACAGTGTCTTCCCTAATTTTGTGACTTTTACCTCTTTTTTTCCAGTCTTCAACAACTATAAATAGTTATTGATGTGTACCCATTTTCATTAATATGCCATCACATCTGTGGGTCTTTTCTATTTGTAAATTCATTTTCTTTATACTCAGGAAGGTCTAGTTGTATTATTTTTTTCCTAATTTTTTCCTTCTCATTTTTTCTGTTTATTTCAACTCTAGTAAGGTAAATGTTAGACAGTATGGACCAATTCCTTAACTTTTCTTATGTATTCACTCTCATTTTATATCTTTTGTCATTTATTCTATTCTTGAAATTCATCTTCTAACTCTTTAGCTTTCTAGTCTTAAATTTCAGGGCTCACTACATGTAAGAGAAGTAAATTTCAGTAGTCCATGGCTCAGAGGGTGGCTATAGTTAGTCATAATGTGCTGTATATTTCAAAGAAGCAAGAAGAAAGGATGTTGGCTGAGATAAATGTACTTAAGTGGATTTGAATGGCATGTATACGTATATTGAATATCACTTAATGTCCAATAACTGTGTTGTTTCTTAAGTCAATTAAAAATTAAATAAAAATTTAAGGTTGTCTTTCTAGTTTCAGAAATTTTTTTATTGTGGTTTTTATTTCATGGATGATGGGGTCTTGTTTAGATCCCAGAGGATACCCATGGTTGTGTAGTCCTGGGTGTGTTTTCTGTGTTAATATCTGTTTCTTGTACTTGACTTGTTCTTTCTCACTTTTGAGTCTTTCCTAAAACATTGATTTACCCTTGACTATCTTTTCTAGTTAGGATTAGAGTATTAAAATTTCATCAGAAATGGTATCAAATAGTGCAGGGACCTGATTACAGCTAAGTCTCCTGGGGGCAGTAGGCACATCTGTGTGTGCACATCCGTCTCCTTGGGTCAGACAGTTTCCCTAGTGAGTGCTCTGGGAGCTGAAAAGGGGAAGGTCCATAAAGGTTTTGTTTTTGATTGTAGATATACTTGAACCCCCAAGTTTGGACTTATCTGGAAGGGTGATTTCTTTAAAAAAAAAAGTTGGGGAAGAGTAATGATTGCAAGTTTGTACTGTTTATTGTGTTGCTATGACTAGAATATTGACCTTCATGGAAGAAGGTTGATTTTAGCTCATCGTTTCAGAGTGATTTCAGTCCATTATAGCAGAAGGAAAGGCCTGGTGTCAGCATAGGTGGTCTTGTTCACATGTTGTGTACTAGAAGTCAGAAAACAATTAGGGCAGGTGCAGATGTGAGTATGATGTTCAAATATTCATCCCCAGTGACCATTTCCAACAGCCAGAAGATTTTATACCTCAAGTTCTGCTAGTCAAGGAGTAAGCATTGAAAGCATGAGCTTGTGGGAGGACATTTTAGATTTGAACTGTAGCAAAGCCCAATAACTCACTACCTGATCCTTGTATGTTTGTTTCTTTTTTTTTCTAGAGAAACCAGATAATTTATTAATAGAAGTAATAGTAATATAGATAGAAATGCTCTCTATCTATATACATGTATATATGATATGTATCTATATAAATGGATAATAAAGAGGCAACAAGATAAGGTTTAAGAAAGCAATAATCAATCTCTTTATGTCCATGATAAGGCCTCATTTACATTTTCTTTTTTTTTATCTTTATTAACTTGAGTATTTCTTATTTACATTTCGATTGTTATTCCCCTTCCTGGTTTCTGGGCCAACATCCCCCTAACTCCTCCCTCTCCCCTTCTATGGGATTCCTTCCCCATCCTCCTCCATTACCACCTTCCCCAACAATCACGTTCACTGGGGGTTCAGTCTTGGCAGGACCAAGGGCTTCCCCTTCCACTGGTGATCTTACTAGGGCTATTCATTGCTACCTATGAGGTCAGAGTCCAGGGTCAGTCGGCATAGTCTTTGGGTAGTGGCTTAGTCCCTGGAAGCTCTGGTTGCTTGGCATTGTTGTTCATATGGGGTCTCGAGCCCCTTCAAGCTCTTCCAGTCCTTTCTCTGATTCCTTCAACGGGGGTCCTGTTCTCAGTTCAATGGTTTGCTGCTGGCATTCGCCTCTGTATTTGCTGTATTCTGGCTGTGTCTCTCAGGAGAGATCTACATCCGGTTCCTGTCGGCCTGCACTTCTTTGCTTCATCCATCTTATCTAGTTTGGTGACTGTATATGTATGGGCTACATGTGGGGCAGGCTCTGAATGGGTGTTCCTTCTGCCTCTGTTCTAAACTTTGCCTCCCTATTCCCTGCCAAGGGTATTCTTGTTCCCCTTTTACAGGAGTGAAGCATCGCATTTTGGTCATCCTTCTTGAGTTTCATGTGTTCTGTGCATCTAGGGTAATTCAAGCATTTGGGCTAATAGCCACTTATCAATGAGTGCATACCATGTGTGTTTTTCTGTGATTGGGTTACCTCACTCAGGATGATATTTTCCAGTTCCATCCATTTGCCTATGGATTTCATAAAGTCATTGTTTTTGATAGCTGAGTAATATCCCATTGTGTAGATGTACCACATTTTCTGTATCCATTCCTCTGTTGAAGGGCATCTGGGTTCTTTCCAGCTTCTGGCTATTATAAATAAGGCTGCTATGAACATAGTGGAGCACATGTCTTTGTTATATGTTGGGGCAACATTTGGGTATATGCCCAAGAGAGGTATAGCTGGGTCCTCAGGTTGTTCGATGTCCAATTTTCTGAGGAACCTCCAGACTGATTTCCAGAATGGTTGTAACACAGTCTGCAATCCCACCAACAATGGAGGAGTGTTCCTCTTTCTCCACATCCTCGCCAGCATCTGCTGTCACCTGAGTTTTTGATCTTAGCCATTCTCACTGGTGTGAGGTGAAATCTCAGGGTTGTTTTGATTTGCATTTCTTTAAGACTAAAAGATTTTGAACATTTCTTTAGGGTGTTTCTCAGCCATTCAGCATTCCTCAGCTGTGAATTCTTTGTTTAGCTCTGAACTCCTCGTATGTTTCTTGTATGGAGTTGAATCTCAGAAGGGTGACATGATATTGCCTTACAATGTGACTGAGGTGACACTCCTATGAAGCAGTAAATTCCCATGCTCTACTCTCTATGTAAAGGATAAAGGAATTCTTACATTTTCTAAAACTCATTGTTGTCCAGGTTTAGGAATGAGTTTGCATGTTTTCTTTTCCTTTTAAGGTGCTTAGGGAAACTCAATTCATCACTACAAGGAAGTATTTATTCTCTTTTAATTCCTAAACACTTACCTGGTATTTTCCATTTTCCCAGAGAAACTTGAGTGTGTAATATCTTTCCAATGGCAGCCTTTGCACAGAACCTGGTCTTCAGTTGCTGAACATGACTGCACAGAGATGCTCTTTTGTTTCTGATGACTGTGGACAGTTGTTCTCTAATAATAGCTACTTCATTTTGGAAGACCGTATGTCTCTTAGAGCAAGACAGTGTTCTTCATGGATGATGATTTCATTTGTCAGAAAGTCAAATTCTTGGAGACTCACTGAACATGACCATTTTGTGTGGTATATAACACACACACACACACAAACACACACACACACACACACACACACACACACACACACACACACACCCCAACCTTAAGCAAATTTGAAGAAATAGTATCCTATGGCAAATGTTATACTCTTGAATTGCTATTTAATTTTAAACCATATACCCCACAAATAACCTAGTGTTCATAAGACACTACAGTGTGGTTCTTTATATTCTAGATACTTGGGTGTAGTTTGAACCCTTTGTAGATTCTAAGGAAAGTACTACATTTCTCTGCAGAGGAAAGTGGGTCTACACACTTATATACATTTTTAGAAGAGTCACAGTTTCTAGGCACAAACATAGTTCCCTAGTTCTAAAGCTTCTCTCCTTAGAATTATCTTGCTTTGCTGACATATTTCACTCAGCATGCTTGGACAAATATCATCAACTGCACAGCAGATATTCTGCTCTTCGTCTTGCTAAGTAGAATTGATAAAAGTTTGCTAGAAAAAGCATGTAATAAATAAAACCCATAAATAAAGCCATTAATGAAACAGTGAAGTAAATACAACCTCCTCTTGTGTATCAGGATTAAAAGTCTTGAGAGGTAGGGGGTGGCAAGATGGCTCAGCAGGTGACAGAGTAGCTGCCAAGCCTGATAATTTGAGTTTGAACCCTGAACCCACATGGTGAAAGGTGAGAAAGAACCCCAAAGGTCGATAGGGCATAGACCCCTGCATGTTTGCTGTGGTGTCCACGTGCACACATGAGGTAAGGCAATGACTGTTAAGCTGCCATTGTCGTTCTTCGTTCTTCCCTGCGGGGTAGTTGTGTTTACTCAGCGCATGGACTGGGAGAAATGGATTGGCTTCTGGTGTGTGAGGAGCCATTGTCCTTCACAGAGCTGCCCAGTCCTTAGCAAGTTAGTCCATTACAGCAGCTGACCCTTTGGCCACCCCCGTTTCTGGTAGAGGGACTCATTTCCCTACGTTACCTTGCCCCACTTTTCTGTACAAATGCCATTGGTAGTGAGACCCAAGCCACAGCCTTTGGAAGGGCTTAGAATACTCTTTTTGGTGTAAACTCCAGCATTTCCTCCTTTTGTCCCATTGTGTTTTTATATTTATTTCCATAAATACTAATTCAATTCTTCTGTGAGTCAGGCTTTGTTCCTGTGGGGAACACTGCACTGATGGAAAAGGCTTCCATGTCTGACTATGGACAGTTGGCCCTCATTCTTCTAGGTCCTTCCTCTAGCGGTGCCTCACTATCCCGTGGTACCACCAGTGCCCTCAGCGGCAACCCTGCTATTGTTTCTGATTCTCCTAGGTTTCAATGTTAATTGTTTCTTATCCACATTTGAAATGATCACCTGCAGTTTTTCTTCTGCCCGGGACAACAACTCCAAACATAAATTTTCTTGTGTAATTTTTCTTTTGCTTGGAACAACCAATTTTTTTCTTCTTAAGTAATCATGTAAATATGTAAATCATAAAGTACAATTTATGTTGCTGGTATGTTTGGGCCACTGTTTTGGAGCTAATATCATGGGAAAATAGCATTAATGTGCAAAAATCACCCCAAAATTTAGACTTAGGATCTTTGAAAGATGTCTTAATAATGGGGACAATTTCAATAGATAAAATACAGGCTCATGCATTCAAAATGCTATTAGTGATCTTTCAAGAGCAGACATCAATCTTGGAAATCTTGTGTACAAACGTGACAAAATTGGTCTGTCTTATACTTTGATAAAATCAAAGTGGTTTTATTTTCCCTACATTTTTATGAATGTGTAACATTTGCATATTATTACAATAACTTGCACAGTCATTGAAACAAAAGCTATATATTGTTAATGGTGCAGTTAATAATGGATGCAGTACTTCCCTATTTTGTGGGAGTTTCCAACCATCTTTTGAAAATAAAGCCTTAAACCTTGTATATTTTGCAGTTGGCTCAGTGAGTATTCAGTCTACATGCTATCAGCCACCATTCTCAATGGGGACACCTTTAATTTATGGCAACCTTCTCTCTGGATGTGGGCAACCTTACACCCTCTTTAACATAGTGGTTATTGCCAAAACCGAGCATAGATTCTCGATGAAAGTTACCTGATGTTTAAACTTTAACCATTAGAATTGTGTGTGTGTGTGTGTGTGTGTGTGTGTGTGTGTGTGTGTGTGTGTGTAATAAGTGTGGAGGCTGAGGCAAGGGATGATAGCTTTCTTTATGGTGAAGGCCAGATGGTAAACACTCTAGGTTCTGTGGGCTGTTCAGTCTCTGTTGTATCTGCTTTACCACTGTAGAGTAAAGGTTGGCATAGGCATGAATGAGCATAGCCCTGTAACTTAAAACTTGTTTGTAAGCATGGGCCAGACTTGGCTCCTGGACCATAGTCTGTGAACTCTTGGTTTAATTCTTGGAGTAAACCACTGTTACTCAAAGCATCTTCTAAGAACAGTGTTAGCAAAATTACTCATATGCTTACAAATATAGATTCTTGTTCCACACGTTACAATTTCAGAATCTGGGAGTGAACTCTGGGGCTCTTCATGTTTTTTACTAGGTGATGAGATGCTGCTGGTGCCTAGTAAAGTTAGAGAGGGCATTGTCTTTCTACTGTTGAAACCTACACAATTCAGCTGGGAAACTGCTTACAGTTGATCTTGAATCATTTTCCTATCTAAGTTTTCTGTGGGTCACAGAAAAACCATCAGATTCTACTACAAAAGCCTACATTCAACAAAACTGGAAAATCTGGATGAAATGGACAATTTTCTAGATAGATACCAAGTACCAAAGTTAAATCAGGATCAGCTAAACCATCTAAACAGTCCATGACCCCTAAAGAAATAGAAGCAGTCATTAAAAGTCTCCCAACCGAAAACAGCCCAGAACTAGATGGATTTAGTGCAAAATTCTATCAGATTTTCAAAGACCTAATATCAACACTGTCCAAACTATTCTACAAAATAGAAATGGAAGGAGTGCTACCAAATTCCTTCTATGAAGCCACAATTACTCTTATACCTAAACCACACAAAGACCCAACAAAGAAAGAGAACTTCAGACCAATTTCCCTTATGAATATTGATACAAAAATCCTCAATAAAATTCTCACAAACTGAATCCAAGAACACATCAAAATGATCATCCATCATGATCAAGTAGGTATTCAGGGATGGCTCAATATACGGAAACCCATCAACGTAATCCACTATATAAACAAACTCAAAGGGAAAAAAACACATGGTCATTTCATTAGATGCTGAGAAAGCATTTGACAAAATTCAACACCCCTTCATGGTAAAAGTCTGGGAAAGATTAGGAATTCAAGGCCCATACCTAAACACAGCAAATGCAATATACAGCAAACCAGTAGCCAACATCAAACTAAATGGAGAGAAACTTGAAGCAATCACACTAAAATCAGGGACTAGACAAGGCTGCCCACTCTCTCCCTACTTATTCAATATAGTTCTTGAAGTTCTAGCCAGAGCAATCAGACAACAAAAGGAGGTCAAAGGGATACAAACTGGAAAGGAAGAATTCAAAATATCACTATTTTCGGATGATATGATAGTGTACTTAAGTCGTAAGCCTCTTTTAAGCAGCAGTTGTATCTGGAACACAATTCCAAGTGTTGCTCTTTTTAAATTGTTTTAATTTTTTCTATCTGTGTGTATCACTTCCCTTTACCCTCTTTAATCTTTTAGACATTTTGTTCTCAGTATTCTTTTATCAGAATAAAGAAGAAAAAATGTTTCCAAAGAATCAGTCTTCAGGTTTGTTCATGCTACCTTCTGAGGCTTGTAAGTTCACTAGGGGAGTTTTGCCTCTATTCATTGGACTTTCTGCTATTGAATCATTCTCATCCCATTGCCAGAGATGAACACTAGGCTAGTTTTGGTTTTCAGCTTTCTTTACCGGAAATGTTTTGAAGTGGTAAGCTCCCCCTGGGGATAGCTCACACTTGTCACACTTAGAAACACATTCTTCATTGACTTTTTCAGCATTGATAATTTTGATTTCAATTTTAATTTTATTTTTATCAGAACATTTTGGAAAGCATTTCTAAGTTTTCCCTGTTTTTCTTTTTTTTTTTTTTTTTGGTTTTTTTTTTTGGAGCTGGGGGCCGAACCCAGGGCCTTGCGCTTCCTAGGCAAGCGCTCTACCACTGGGCTAAATCCCCAACCCCTAAGTTTTCAAATAGTAAATCTTCCTTTTTTTCTTGGGAGTGATGATTGGGGTCTTCCAACTTTTGAGCAAGTAAAACTCCCTTGCATTTATCTGCTATCATACAAAAATTAAATTCCAATTATTTTCCTATCAAGACTTTCTTTCCTTACTAGTAAATTTCATTTTGCTTTGGAGGACTTTGACTTTCCTGGTTCCCCACCACGTGACTTTTGAGTATTTTTGCACTTACTGTTTTTCTATGCTTGATCTTAATACTTAAGAGCTGTTCCCTAACATCCAAGTGTAAGGAAAGTGAACTTCTTTGTTTCAGTCTATGAACATTTTTTTCCACACTTGGAACTAGTATGTAAATATTTTTGTTCCATTTCCAGGCACCGTGGGGTGTTTCCCATGTTCTTGTTGCTACGGTGCAGAGTCTCTCTTCAGCTCTAGGCAGAGGGGACTTAGCACACTTTTCAGCCCCACTCTCACCAGTTATCTGTGGCCAGGGAGAGCAGCATGTCCACAGAGAGTCTCCCAGCTCTGCCACTCTTCTTGATTAATGTACTAGCTTATTATAACAAATTACCACAAACTTAAATCAATAGGAACTTATTATCATACAGTTCTGGAGGTCAGAAATCTGAAATCAATTTTATTGGGCTAAAGACAAGGTGTCAGCGAGGTCCAGGTTCCTTCTGGAGGCTCTCCGGACAAATCAACTGCCTTAGCTTTTGCAGCTTCTGAAGCTGCATAATTGCTGAGGCCACAGCCTCTTTCTAGATCTTTGACAGGTCTGCCCCTGTATCACTCTGACACTGTTGTCATGTCTCCTACTGTTCTCCTACATAACTTCTTCTAAGGACCCCTATGTTTCCCCAGGACCTTCCTAGACCCTCTAGACTCAAGGATAACCATCTTGTGATTTGCAATGCAATCCAATCACCAAAATTCACACTCCCAGGTTCTGGGGACTAGAGCATGGATATTTCGAGTGAGGTCCATTGTTTAACCATAGGAATCACAAATCTCTCACGTCCAAGATTTTTCTAGGAAGCTTTAGTATCGAATTTTAGCCGTGGCTCTTTGCCACTGATGCCCTAGCTACACTTTGCTTTAGGAAAAGTCCCATTCATGCTTCCTCTGATGCCATACATAAGAGCAGATACAATGTCTGCTCACATTCTCCAGGTCCTGTTTGCCTATGGGCTCCAGAAACTAAGAGAAATAATTAGATTAAAATTAGGCAGAAAAGCCACACTTAATTTTCCAGTGGTCATTTTCCTGGAATTTTTCTCCTTACACAGTGAATTAGTATTTACTGAATCAAGGACTTTTTGTTCAAAGTAATTTGAAGCTTCAGCAGAAAATTCAGTTTGTTAGCTAAGAATAAGAACTCTGGATGGAGACTATTGGTGTTCAAATCCTAGTTTATTTTCTACTAGCAGTGACTTTGGGCAAGTCACATAGCCACAGTGACTTAATTTCCTTATCTAAATAATGGGGGATAATGAGATTAATCCCAAAAGGCATTATAAACATTATAGTAGACTTTTTTTCATTTTATTTCTTTTCTTTTATTCTTGTGGTCTAGCTTAGATCTTTTCTTATTATTAGTAATCATTTTATTCATTTACATTTCAAATGATATCCCCCTCCACAACCCCCCCATCTTTCCCCCCCCTCCCACCTCCCCTTTGCCTCTATGAAGGTGCTCCTCTACCTACTCACCCACTCACTCACTCACTCACTCACTCACTCACTCACTCACTCACTCACTCACTCACTCCTACCTCACCACATTAGAGTCCCTCTACACTGGGGCATCAAGCCTCCACAGGACCAAGGACCTCCCCTTCCATTGATGCCAGATAAGGCTGTCCTTTGCTACATATGTGTCTAGAGTCATGGGTCTCTCCACATTTAGTCTCCGGGAGCACTGGGTGGCCCCGTTAGTTGATATTGTTCTTCTTATGGGGTTGCAATCCCCTTCAGCCCCTTCCGTCCTTCCCCTAGCTCTTCTTATGGGCTCAGGCTGATGGCTGGCTGTGAGTATCTGCATCTGTATTAGTCAGGTGCTGGCAGAACCTCTCAGGGAACAGCCATACCAGGCTCCTGTCAGCAAGTGCTTCTTGGGCAGGGCCCCTGTGTACCATGGTGCGCTGTGCCTGGGGATTAGAAGATGACTTGAGATTCTCCCTTTATGTTATATGAGCCCTGGGGACTGAACTCAAGTCCTGAGGTTTGACAGCAGGCACTTTTACCCTGGCCAAGATTACATATAATGAAGATCCAGACAGCTGTCAGGTATTTATTATTTCTATAAATAGACTAAAATGGGGTTATGTTCAAAAGTTTCAGAGTTTCTTCCCATGTGTTTTTGAGTGTGGGATAGAGTCAGCATCTCACTGGCCTCAAATTCATGTTCCTTTTGATTTAGTTTCCCAAATGCTGTGATTACAGGCATATACCACAATGCCTACCTTGTGCTTATCTACTGCTCTGCATACAGCCATATCGCAGAACTTCATTGATCTGTGTTCTGCCCACCTCAGGGCATGGCTGCTTGGGGAGGTGGGGGGTGGGGGTGAAACTCAGGGAGTTAGACTGTGCTTATCTCACTGGACTGGTGCTGGGCTTCAGGGAAGCGCTGAGACGCTGCTTGCTCTGGGGGTGGGGAAGCACAGTCTGAGATGTGGGAAAGCTGGAGCTGGTTTGGGGGTCCCCTGGGTCTCTGATGAGGCCAGGGCTGTGGGGTTCTCAGACTCTTGGACATCCAGGTACCCCCGGGAGTCTCGGAAGAGCGGAGAATGGAGTCAGGCACGCAGGCTGGAGCCTGGCATCTAGTCAGGGAGGTGTGTGTGTGTGTGTGTGTGTGTGTGTGTGTGTGTGTGTGTGTGTGTGTAGGTGATTGTCCTAAGCTTGGCAGCAGTTGTTTAAGAGCAGAGCAGCCGTCTACGAGAGAATTAAACTAAGGCTCTGTAGGCAAAGGCCTTTTCCACCTTCCCCATGGTGTTGGTGGATGATAGAGACAGTCCATCTTTTCTATATTGTTTATTGGTTGTTCATCGCAGAAAATGGGTGCATATCTACTTCTCAGGGTCTGACCCAAGATTAAATACCTTTTGCAGGGAGGAATGTCTGGGAAGAGCTTGTTGGCTAAGCCCTCAGGGCCTCTAGGTACCTCATTAGCACGAAGAACTCTGTTCTGGGCCTACTTGATCACAAGTCATGTTTCCTTATGTGGGGAGTGTGGCACATGTTCCAGGCCAGGAATCTGGCAAGGAGTGAGGAGTCACTTAAATCTCAGGTGTGTGCCCACTGAGTCTCCAGGTCTCAAACCCGCTCTGCCTTACCAAGCTTTCCTGGCATGACCTTCAGGACAGCCCTTAAAGCTATGGGTAGAACTATGAAAACAAAACTATGAGTTCAAAAATATATAATTTCAACTATGCAAAATATAAGGATGCAATATGAATTGTATAAGGAGCTTCACAGATCTAAAAGAACAGAGGCAGCTGCACTATGGGCCAGCTTGTTAAAAAGATGCTAAGGAGAGAGCTAAAGAGATTTAGGGAGTGGTGATCACAAGACAGGATCTCATTCAGCTAAGTTTTTGTTTGTTTGCACTTACAAAGGCTGGTAGATTCCCAGGTTCAAGGTCAGCCTGGGACAGAGGGAGTTTATGTCCGGTCCCAGGCATGCTAGCAATGGTTATTTTAGGGCAGGGTCCTACCCCACTAGCTTATTGTTTGTGCTTAACAAAGGCAGGCAGAGCTCTGAATTCTATTGCAGTGTTAAAAATATATATGCTTATTGTCTCTAAGAATCAAGAGACTGGGGTCATGGGATATGATTCATGGGATAATCAGAAGGGAACCTGGGGTAATGACTGAATTGATATGTAAATAAAAGTCTGCCATTTTGATATGCAAGAGATGAGCTATCCAGAGAGTTTTTAGAATAGCAAGAAAAAGCAGAGCATAGGTTGTCAGCTTGTAACCCACTATTTGACTTCGAGTCATTCTTTTGCAGTTCCCAGGCACCCCTTCCTCAGAACCCCTGTCCAAGTTGAGGTTGGTCCTTGGCACTTAGGTTTTAGGCTCTGGCTTTAGTCATGAAGGTTCATAAATATAACATTATCTGTAGCCTGGGATAGTCTAGATTCGTTTGTAGATAGATATAATACCAAGCTCATAAGAAACTCATGTGTAAGATATACTAGTACTTGGTATGCTTTAACTCATACCTCCTTGCTTCTTTCATCCCAATATTATATTATTTTTTCTGATTTGTCTATTTTGGATTCTTTATATAAGTTGTATCATATATCTTTATCCTGTGCTTAAGCATCTATGGAGATATTCATGTAATTGTGATTTTTACCCTTACTCTTGTTAATGTGCTTTATCATGTAAGTTGATTTTTATTTTATAATTTATTTCTATGATTTGTGTGTGTAGGTGCTGTTGAAGGCTAGAGGCATTGGATGCCCTGGAGCTAGAATTAGAAGGAAACTATGAGTTGCTGGGAATCAAACTTGTGTCCTTTGCAAGAGCAGTACACATTCTCAACAACTGAGCTGTCTCTGCAGCCGAGTGTTACTCCTTTAATGTACTCTTGAATTTTGTAGTTGAGTTTTTGTACCTATTTTTATCTGAGTATTGGCATACAGTGGTGTATTTGGCTTTATTATCAGAATAATGTCTTCCTCAAATGGGTTTGGAAGTCTCCCTTTCTCTATACTTCTGAAATGTTAGAAAGAAGCTGAAATTAATGATTTAAACATTTGGTAGAATTCTCCATGAAGCCTGATTCTGATTCTGACCTTTTGTTATTCAGAAGGTGACTTTCTAGTGGTCAGTGACCCATCTTCTCAGTAGTGTTAGTTTTGACTTTTTCCCCCTCAGTATTTAGAATTGTTAAGTTTCATGTTACTAATAATTTCCCCATTTCTTCTGAGAGTCTTGTTTGTTGGCATGTAATATTCGCTCTGGCCTTTAGTCTTCTCTTCATTTCAGTGGCATTCTGATTTTATTTAAATGTTCATTTTTCCTAGTTTATTAAAAGTCAAATCTCTTTATTCCGCCTTTCTTGGTTTCTTTTGTTTTCTTTTTGATTCAGTCTGGATGCATTTTGGAAAAAATTTGTCGTGTGTGTGTGTGTGTGTGTGTGTGTGTGTGAGAGAGAGAGAGAGAGAGAGAGAGACAGAGAGACAGAGAGACAGAGAGAGACAGAGAGAAAGTGGGTTCACACATACTGTGGTATGTATGTGAATGTTGAGTGAGTTCTCTTCACGGCTTCTGGGGATCAAGCTTAAGATGTCAGGATCAGGTGTCAAGTGCCTTTGCCCACCGAGACACCTCAATGTCCCTGGATGAACTTTTTCAATAGATCGATCTTCTAATTACAACTCCTCTGAGTTTCTCTGGCTGTTAGGCTGATTCCTTTTTAGTGTTTGCAGTTGAAGTTCTCAGATTCTGCATTCTTTTGTGAACTAAGGTTTCTAGAAGGAAAAAAGCCACACCCGAGTTCAAGGTTACATTATGCTGATAGAACTTGAGGATTGTAGAGGGTTAGAATGTTGTAAGTCCAGAACAAAAAAATATTTTTCGTTATTTATAGTTCCCTTAATAGCCATCCATTGCTTACCTTACCTTTTGCTTTACTTAAGGCCTTGTGACTCTCATGCAAAGCCTTTGGAATGCATTGTTAGACCACTTAGCTCTTCCTGCCCTGAACCAGCAAGGCTCTCAGCTATGTAAGGGACCTGAAGCAGAGACTTCCTGCCTGCCTGGAGCTCCTGCCAGTGTCCTTGGAAAACTCTCTTGACTTATGACCTTCTTTCATTCTATAACTATAAAATCTTCAGAAAACTGTTTCCATGTTGGAACATGTTATTTGGGGCAGGTTGAATGTGTTCCTGGGCCTCTGTTAATCATTTTTATTGAATAATTATTCCATATTCCTTTGAAATAAGAACAGTGTTTTGCATTAATATCATTTTTGCTAATTTTTGCATTTGTTTTATTACTAACCAAATTTCTCTTCTTTTTATCTCCTTGACTCAAGGTCTGCTTCATAATTTAATGTCTGAAGTCTCAGTTGAGTTTATATTCTAGGTTTTATTCTTGTTTGATTTTGTACTTTGTTTCTTATTTTAATGTCAGTTGTGTGTCAGATATATTTTTCAAAATTGAAGAAACAATCTGAGGTCATGTTCCTCTAGAGGAGGATCATATTTATTTTTTCTGTCACCTGGGGACACTATGAATCCAGGATCAATTTTATGGACCGAGAGAATTTGATGCCTACTGCTGTAGGTTATAAATCCTTCTGAGTTCTACCTCAGTGTGGTAGGGCTTCTCGGAGTTTTCAGCCTTCATAGGCTTTAGCCTGCGTTTAATTCCAGGAGAATATCAGACCACAGGTCTCCCAGCTATGTCTTCAGAAAGTCACAGTGCTTTTCTCCCTGGACTGCCATTTTTTCCCACTTGTGGCCTAGTGACTCTGTCTTTTCTTGCTAGCTCTTTCATGCCTTCCCAGCTTTCCTCCTGGGTCGCCTTTTTAGTTGCTTTCAGCACACTGATTAGTCTGAATTACATTGTAATGCACCACCCAAGTGTCACTGCTTTGTGAAATATTTTGATACGCCATCCTGATCAAATTAATCACTCTCCCACAGTCTTATGGGAATTATTTAGCATTTATTACAAGTGATGTGCATGTTATATTTCATGCACACTTCCTCTTTTCTCCTGCCGCTGCAAACAATTTTTCAAGACTGTGGTCTTCTTAGTTAAATTTCATATTACAAAGGATATTCCAAACCTTTTTTAGGGGGCTTTCAAGTCATGAGGCCATTATTTTTACTTTACAGTTAATTTCACATTTTCAAATAGAACCTATAGATTTGTTTTATTTTTTTATTTTTTTATTTTTTTTGGTTTTTTTTTTTTTTTTTTTGGAGCTGGGGACCGAACCCAGGGCTTTGTGCTTCCTAGGCAAGCGCTCTACCACTGAGCTAAATCCCCAACCCCTAGATTTGTTTTAAAACAATGTTTATAACTCGGTTTTCCCACTCTCACCCAGCCTGTTTTTATTGATGGGTAAGTGTCTGAGTTAGCCCACAAAGAAAATTTAATATACCATTGAACTAAAATGAAATGTTAAAAAGTTGTGCAAAATGTGGTCGTAGCGATTATAATAATTTATAAAAAGAAGCATCACAGCTAAAATAAAATTTAAAAATCCTGAGTATCTTTGATTTTAAAGAGGTAATCATGATTTCAGAATGCAGAATAAACTAAATGGAGATGTCATCAGGACTTTGAGGGATATCTTGGGTCTACAGACACTTGTAAAGGCTGATAACACTGTCTCTATTGAAATGTGAACCTAGAGAGACTACCAACTCCATCTCGGTTGGCAGTGTAAGCAGCACTATAGATAAGTTGGCACTCAGGAATAGTGACTTATTGTGACCACAAGCAAATATATATGAGGGAGTGCTTCATGTGTAATGTATCTGATGTAAGGTGCAGGTATGTATGGGCAGGTGCCCTTGGAAGTTAGAAGACAGTGTCAGATGATCTGGATCTGGAGTTACAGTTGGTTTTGATATGGTGTAATGCAGTGTTCTCTGGAATAGCAGCAAGCACTTTATCAGTTTAGTTACCTCTCCAGGCCCTGTTTGGCAAGTACCTTTTATGTTAGATGGAAGGCTATACATTTAAAAACCAGAAGATCAAGGAACTTTAAGTGAGCGTCCAACAACATTCTGAATGTTTGCCTGACTTCACAGCACACTACCTGCAGGCCCTTTGTGGCTATTCATCCCAGGGATGCAGAGATGGTTCAATATATGGAAATCCATCAACATAATCCACTAAATAAACAAACTCAAAGAAAAAACCCCCATGATCATTATCTCGTTAGAGGCTGAGAAAGCATTTGACAAAATTCAACACCCCTTCATGATAAAAGTCTTGGAAAGATCAGGAATTCAAGGCCCATACCTAAATGTATTAAAAAGAATATACAGCAAACCAGTAGCCAACATCAAACTAAATGGAGAGAAACTTGAAGCAATCCCACTGAAATCAGAGACTAGACAGAGCTGCCCACTCTCTCCCTACTTATCCAATAAGGTACTCAAGGTCCTAGCCAGAATAATTAGATAGCAAAAGAAGGTCAAAGGGATACAGATTGGAAAGGAAGAAGTCTAAATATCACTATTTGCAGAAAATATGATAGTATACTTAAGTGACCCCAAAAATTCCACCAGAGAACTACCAAGCCTGATAAACAACTTTAGCAAAGTGGCTGGGTATAAAATTTACTCAAACAAATCAGTAGCCTTCCTCTATCAAAAGGATAAACAGGCTGAGAAAGAAATTAGGGAAACAACACCCTTCACAATAGTCACAAATAATATTAAATACCTTGGTGTGATTGTAACCAAGAGAGTGAAAGATCTGTATGACAAGAACTTCAAGTCTCTGAAGAAAGAAATTGAAGATCTCAAGATGGAAAGATCTCCCATGCTCATGGATTGGCAAGATTAATATTGTAAAAATGGCCATCTGGCCGAAAGCAATTTACAGATTCAATGCAATCCCCTAAAAATTCCAACTTAATTCTTCATTGAGTTAGAAAGAGTAATTTGCAAATTCATTTAGAATAACAAAAAACCTAGCATAGCAAAAACTATTCTCAACAATAAAAGAACTTCTGGGGGAATGACCATCCCTGACCTCAAGCAGTATTACAGAGCAAAAGTGATAAAAACTATATGGTATTGGTACAGAGACAGGCAGGTAGATCAATGGAATAGAATTGAAGACACAGAGATGAACCCACATACCTATGGTCACTTGATCTTTGACAAAGGAGCTAACACCATCCAGTGGAAAAAAGACAGCATTTTCAACAAATGGTGCTGATAAAACTGGAGGTCAGCATGTAGAAGAATGCAAATCGATCCATTCTTATCTCTGTGTACAAAGCTTAAGTCCAAGTGGATCAAGGACCTCCACATAAAACCAGACACACTCAAACTAATAGAAGAAAAACTAGGGAAGCATCTGGAACACATGGGCACTGGAAAAAATTTCCTGAACAAAACACCAAGGGCTTATGCTCTAAGATCAAGAATTGACAAATGGGAACTCATAAAACTGAAAAGCTTCTGTAAGGCAAAGGACACTGTCATTAGGACAAAATGGTAACCAACAGATTGGGAGAAGATCTTTACCAATCCTATATTTGATAGAGGGCTAATATCCAAAATATACAAAGAACTCAAGAAGTTAGATGGCAGGGAGACAAATAACCCTATTTAAAAATGGGGTTCAAGACAGATAGACCAGTGGAATAGAATTGAAGACCCAGAAATGAACCCACACATCTATGGTAACTTGATTTTTGACAAAGGAGCAAAAACCATCCAATGGAAAAAAATTTTCAGCAAATGGTGCTGGTTCAACTGGAGGTCAGCATGTAGAAGAATGCAGATCGATCCATGCTTATCACCCTGTACAAAGCTTAAGTCCAAGTGGATCAAGGACCTCCACATCAAACCAGATACACTCAAACTAATAGAAGAAAAAGTGGGGAAGAATCTCAAACACATGGGCACTGGAGAAAATTTTCTGAACAAAACACCAATGGCTTATGCTCTAAGATCAAGAATCGACAAATGGGATCTCATAAAACTGCAAAGCTTCTGTAAGGCAAGGGACACTGTTGTTAGGACAAAATGGTAACCAATAGATTGGGAAAAGATCTTTACCAATCCTACAACTGATAGAGGGCTTATATCCAAAATATACAAAGAACTCAAGAAGTTAGACCACAGGGAGACAAATAACCCTATTAAAAAATGGGGTTCAGAACTAAACAAAGAATTCACAGCTGAGGAATGCCAAATGGCTGAGAAACACCTAAAGAAATGTTGAACATCTTTAGTCATAAGGGAAATGCAAATCAAAACAACCCTGAGATTTCATCTCACACCAGTGAGAATGGCTAAGATCAAAAACTCAGGTGACAGCAAATGCTGGCGAGGATGTGGAGAAAGAGGAACACTCCTCCATTGTTGGTGGGATTGCAGACTGGTACAACCATTCTGGAAATCAGTCTGGAGGTTCCTCAGAAAATTGGACATTGAACTACCTGAGGACCCAGCTATACCTCTCTTGGGCATATACCCAAATGTTGCCCCAACATATAACAAAGACATGTGCTCCACTATGTTCATAGCAGCCTTATTTATAATAGCCAGAAGCTGGAAAGAACCCAGATGCCCTTCAACAGAGGAATGGATACAGAAAATGTGGTACATCTACACAATGGAATATTACTCAGCTATCAAAAAACAATGACTTTATGAAATTCATAGGCAAATGGATGGAACTGGAAAATATCATCCTGAGTGAGGTAACCCAATCACAGAAAAACAAACATGGTATGCACTCATTGATAAGTGGCTATTAGCCCAAATGCTTGAATTACCCTAGATGCCTAGAACAAATGAAACTCAAGACTGATGATCAAAATGTGAATGCTTCACTCTTTCTTTAAAGGGGGAACAAGAATACCCTTGGCAGGGAATAGGGAGGCAAAGTTTAGAACAGAGGAGAAGGAACACCCATTCAGAGCCTGCCCCACATGTGGCCCATACATATACAGTCACCAAACTAGATAAGATGGATGAAGCAAAGAAGTGCAGGCCGACAGGAACCGGATGTAGATCTCTCCTGAGAGACACAGCCAGAATACAGCAAATACATAGGCGAATGCCAGCAGCAAAACACTGAACTGAGAACGGGACCCCCGTTGAAGGAATCAGAGAAAGGACTGGAAGAGCTTGAAGGGGCTCGAGACCCCATATGAACAACAATGCCAACCAACCAGAGCTTCCAGGGACTAAGCCACTACCCAAAGACTATGCATCGACTGACCCTGGACTCTGACCTCATAGGTAGCAATGAATAGCCTAGTAAGATCACCAGTGGAAGGGGAAGCCCTTGGTCCTGCCAAGACTGAACCCCCAGTGAACGTGATTGTTGGGGGGAGGGTGGTAATGGGGGGAGGATGGGGAGGGGAAGCCCAGATAGAAGGGGAGGGGCAGGGGTTAGGAAGATGTTGGCCCAGAAACCGGGAAGGGGAATAACAATCAAAATGTAAATAAGAAATACTCAAGTTAATAAATATAAAAAATAAAAAAAAGAGTCAATCAGAGAAAAAAATAAAAATGGGGTTCAGAGCTAAACAAAGAATTCACAGCTAAGGAATGCTGAATGGCTGAGAAGCACTTAAAGAAATGTTCAACATCCTTAGTCATCAGGGAAATGTAAATCAAAACAACCCTGAGAATCCACCTCACACCAGTCAGAATGACTAAGATAAAAAATTCAGGTGACAGCAAATGCTGGCGAGGATGTGGAGAAAGAGGAACACTCCTCCATTGCTGGTGGGATTGCAAGCTGGTACAACCATTATGGAAATCAGTCTGGAGGTTCCTCAGAAAATTGGACATTACACTACCTGAGGACTCAGCTATAACACTGTGCATATACCCAAAAATGCTTCAACACATAACAAGGACACATGCTCCACTATGTTCATAGCAGCCTTATTTACATTAGCCAGAAGCTGGAAAGAACCCAGATGTCCTTCAACAGAGGAATGGATACAGACAATGTGGTACATTTGCACAATTAATCAAAAATTTAGCTATTAAAAACAATGACTTCGGGGTTGGGGATTTAGCTCAGTGGTAGAGCACTTGCCTAATAAGGCAAGGCCCTGGGTTCGGTCCTCAGCTCCGAAAAAAACAAAAACAAACAACAACAACAACAAAAAAAGCAAAAACAAAAACAATGACTTCTTGAAATTCTTAGGCAAATGATTGGAACTTGAAAATATCATCCTGAGTGAGGTAATCTAATCACAAAAGACACACATTGTATGTACTCACTGATAAAGTGGCTATTAGCCCAAAAGCTTGGAATACCCAAGATACAATTTACAGACTACATGAAACTCAAGAGAAGGAAGACCAAAGTGTGGATGCTTCAGACCTTCTTAGAAGGGGGAACAAAAATACTCACAGGAGGAAATACGGAGACAAAATGTGGAGCAGAGACTGAAAGGCCATCTGGAGGTTGTCCTATATGGGGATCCAGCCCATATACAGCCACCAAATCCAGATTGCAGATGCCAAGAAGTGCATGCTGACAGGAGCCTGATATTGCTATCTACTGAGAGGCTCTGCCAGAGCCTTACAAATACAGAGGCAGATGCTCACAGCCAATCACTGAACTGAGAACAGAGTCCCCAATGGAGGAGTTAGAGAAAGGACTGAAGTAGCTGAAGGGTTTGCAACCCCATAAGAAGAACACAATATCGACCAACCAGACCCCCTCCTCCCCAAGAGCTCCCAGGGACTAAACCACCATCCCAAGAGAACACAGGGATGGACCTATGTCTCCTTAGGTGTGACCCCTTAAGAACTTTTAATTTTCACAGTATTGAAAAAAAAATCATCTTTTCCTTAGAGAAATGGTAACATGGTACCTACTATGCCCACTTCTTAGCTTTTGCTTTGGATTGTAGTTATGGGGATGTTGGCCAGGGCTTTTGTATCTGTGCCCTCTATTTCTGTAAGGCCAAACATAGATGCTTACATAAAGTAGATGTCAAATAAGTATGAACTATGAAGAATGCTCATACACACTGCTGTATTAATCTTTGTGTTTTGGAAGAAAGTATTAGTACAAGAAAAACACAAGAAGTCACTAGAAATAATGGAGGCAAGCTATAGGTTTTGGGCGGAACAAAAGGCTATTTCATTATGAAATGCATTAGCTATGATGATTAGCTACTCAAGAGAGACTGCTCTTTTACCTTTACCCTCAGGCTTTATTTGAGATAATAGGTGATTCACAAAACAAATGTGCTTATTGCACTCCATATAAGCAGCTTGTTTTGGTAACTTTTGTGGAATTATATTTTATAATTTCTATATTCCCTTATATTAAGGAAACATCAAAATATTGTTCTAGAATAATTGAAATTATGAGAGCATTAAAACATGATCATTATCAGTCTCTGAATCTACTGGAAAGTGTGTATTTAAATTTTACCTCTAAATCTAGGCACAGCGCATGCAACTGTAGTCCTGCCACTAAGGAGGCTGAGTTAGGAGAATAATTGTGAGTTTGAGATCAGCCTGGGCTACATAGTGAGTCCCAGACCAATTTGAACTACAGAATGAGATCATGTCTCTAAAAATTATATGTCTTTGTGTTATTTGGATAGACGTTCATGGATCTAAGTGTAGTCTAAAATGTTGATTCTTTACAGATTTTGGAAAGAAGCAATGCTATTTGTACAGAGTTATAAAAAGAAAATGATGTAGAGTTACATAGATTTTCTTTAAAGTATCTCTTTCTATGTATTTCTCCCAAATGATAAGTTTTAATAACTAAATAATGATTCTTTAAATGAAAAATTTTTTAAATTTTAATTTAATTTTGTTTGTGTGGACATGTGTGTTGTCGTGTGTGTGTGTGTGTGTGTGTGTGTGTGTGTGTGTGTGTGTTGCTGTGGGGGTCTGTCATATACACAGAGGCCAGATGGGGATGGTGTCAGTATCCTTTATTGCTCTCCACCTTATCCCTTGAGAATGTTTTTCTTTTCTTAAAATTAGTGTCTTGTACTTGCACATTCATGTTTATTGTTGTATTATTCACATTAACTAAGACATGGAGTCATTCTAGACGCCTACTCTCAGGTTAATGGATTAAGGATAAATGCTTCTCTGTGTACAGTCACAAAGGAAAAAGGAGTCATGGTCCAGTGAGATAGCTCTGCAGTAAGGAAAGACACTTGCTGCCATGCCTGCCCAGAGTCTGCTGCTAAAGACTCACATCTTGAGAACCACCTCTCAGAAATTATCGTTTGGCTTCCACATTTGCCCAGGGCATACTCCCACCTAGTAAATTAATACAAATTTAAAGACAAATAAAAATGAAATGATGACAAGTTTCAGGAAGATGGATGGAACTGGAAATCATTATGCTAAGTAAAATTATGTCAGAAAGACACGCACTGCCTGCTTTCTCTCATATGTGGGTCCTAAATCTCAGTGGGAGTCAGGTATGAGACAAGAGGCTATGGAGGGGAAGACAATACCCAAGGAAGAGGGAGATGGACAGGAAGGCAGAAGGAAGGGCTCCTTAAGGAGGGGAGGCAGATCAGCAGGCGAGGTCAGCATCATGGGAAAGGGAAGGTGGATGAATCAGAGCAAGATATACATGAAACTGTCATAATGGAATTTGTTATACTGTATGCTAACTCAAAAAATAATATTAAGATAAAACCAATTTCTTAGAGATCTTTTGATATGCCCATATTTTAAATAATTTTATCCAGCAGCACGAATAAATTACTAACATTACTAACCCATTTCCTATAGGTCGAGGTCTAGTTTCTGCCTCCATGTTACTGTTTGAAACAATAGTTCAGTAAATGTCTCATTCATGAGCATTTCTATAGTATTGATTCCCAGAAGTGGAAGTGCTGGCTATAGGAGAACATTTATAATCTACATAGAAAATTTCATTCGTTCTCTACAAATGTATAATTTTCCTTTAATAAGTAGTGAAATGCCACCATTTTTAACACAGGCAAAAACTAAGACTACTTTTATTGTTTATGCTTGCCTAGAATTGATTCCTCTTTCTCTGTTAATGGTTTCTGATTTCCTCTAGGGGAACCGCCTTTTCCTTGTGAGTTAGAAAGACTCACCTCAGAAGTAGAACATACAACTCAAACCTTAATATCGAGTACTGGATCCACTTATCAAAGTGATCAATTCTGAGATAGGCAAGGGCTTGACAAACTGGGTATTTCCTTTATTTTGTTTGAGTGACAGTTTCAGGAAGGCCTAGAAACCCAACTTGATCCCATTAAGATGTATCCAGTTACACTAGAAAGTCAGCCCAGGAGGGTGTAGCTCCAAGGAGTACCCTGGCCTTAAGAGAAATGTTTGTTTCCGTCCTTTCTTCACTTGTGTTCATGCTCTCCTCCCTTCTTCTTTGTGTCTTGGAAGTTACCATTTCTGCTGTTCCGTGCTCAGATTATGTGTATGCGTGAGTCCTTACATAAGAAGCTGTCCATCAGCATGGGCGTGGCTCTTGTTCTGTTCCTTCCTTTAATATCAATCTTGTTGAGACTTATTTCCCACAGGATCCTTGAGCTATTCCAACCCTCACCACTTTGCTAATGTTAACATTGGTGAATGTTTAGGAATGCCTTAAATTTAAAATATTTAGGTGGAAGTTACATTTCATATACCTTACCCTTTTAAGTGTGCAATTCTGTGGTTGTATTAATACAACTATCACTATGTTCTAACCAAGTAGGCTTGTACCCATTAACAGTCACTTCCCCTCTGACATATCTACTGCTCCCCTTGTGCCTTACACAAGTAACTTCAGGGAGCAGAGTGGGGCATGCCACACTGCTGTCCTGTAGTCTTTCATCAACTCTTTGTCCTTGTGGGTTTGCTTACTTATACGTGTACTCATATTGTCTATGGCTGTTTGAAAGGTTTGTACCGATATCAGTGGCTAAATATCATTCTGTTCTATGAGGTTACATTTTGTTGATCTGTTCATCAGCTGGCCGTCCCTGGAGATGGATCTAACGTTCTGGCAGTCACAAACACTGCCACTGTGAACATTCCTGTTTAAGGATATGTGTGAGTAAGATTTCCAGTTCCCCTGCTTCAGGCGTGGCATTGCTGAGCCACATGGTATGTTAGACCCCAATTCAATGTAGGATTTACAAATATTTCCTTCAGTTGTTTGAATTAGTTTCTCCCTTTCTAGATAGTGGTCTTCAGAGCACAGATGTTTTAGGTTTTGATAAACCCCATTTATCTATTTCTCCCGTCTGGTTCTTTTATGTTTTAAGTGTCAGATGTAAAAAATGGTTGACTAATCAAAGTTACAAAGATTTACTGAGGCTGGGAAAATGGCTCTGTTGGTAAAGTGCTTGCTCACAAGGGCCTGAGTTTGATGCCCAACACCTATGTTAAACAACAATAACCAACAACAACAACAACAACAACAACAACAACAACAACAACAACAAACGTCAAGTGTAGCAATGTGTGCCTGTAATCCCACCACTGGGGAAGTAGAGGTGGGAAGATCCCTAGAGTTCAATGGCCAGATAGATAGTCTAGCTGAATTAGAAAGTTTCAGTTTCAGAATAAACAATTGTAGAAGACATACAGTGTCAGCCTTTGGTCTCCATGCTCATTCTCATTCTCTCATTCTCTCTCTCTCTCTCTCTCTCTCTCTCTCTCTCTCTCTCTCTCTCTCTCTCTCGCACATGCAAGCATGCACACACACAAACAAGATTTATCACCATATTTATTCTGAAGTTGTGGTTCTTATATTAGGTCTTTGACTTGTTTTGCATTGTAAGTGTGATTTAAGGTTGAGATTCATATTCAGTTGTCTCAGTACTAATTATGTTCTTTCCTTATGGAACTGGTATCATGTTGAAAAGATTCATTACATATGTATAGATATATTCCTGGAATTTTAGCTCTGTTGATTGGTATGTCTACCCGTGCCAATGATCAGTACCACACTACTGTTTGAATTACTAGGTTATATTTTTCTTTCTTTCTTTCTTTCTTTTTTTCTTTCTTTCTTTCTTTCTTTCTTTCTTTCTTTCTTTCTTTCTTTTTTTTTGGAAGATGTGAGCACCATTGATTCTTTTGTCTTAACCTCCCAAGTAATTGGGATTATAGGTGTGCATCACTGGTCCTAGTTTAATTATTATAGTTTTGACATCTTAAAGTATGGCTCTCCAAATTCATTTTTAAAAGAGCATATCATTTTGTTGTTCAGGCTAGCCTTAAAGTTACCTGGCCCATTTTATCCTGTTTATTTTTAAGATTTATATGGCTATTCTGGGTTTTCTTATATTTTTTATGAATTGTAAGCTTATTTCATCAATTTCTATAAAAAGATATTTGAAAATTTGGAATGGATCATGTTTAATTGATAGATAAATTTGGGAAATACTAAATTTTCCAATATATGCAGAAAAACACCTTTGCAAAGTTTATAGTTTTCAGCATTCCAGACTTAGATTTATTTGGTCATTCTTGCTTTTAAATACTGTTAGATTAAATTGCTTTCTTAACTTCACTTTCTTCTTGTTTATTGCCAGTATATAGAAATATGAGCTCTTTTGTATGTTGATCTTCTGACCTGTAACCTGATGCCATTTATTAGCTTGTGTATGTATATTCCTTAGGTTTTCCTATGTGTACAAGATCATGCCATTTCTTACAGATAGAGATGACTCTTTGTTTACTCCTTTATAATCTAGATGCTTTCTCTTTTGTGGACGAGTTACCCAGTGATACAGATCTTTGCACAGTTGTAAACAGAAGTGGTAAGGGTAGATAGGCTAGTCTCATTCCTGACCGTAAGGGAGAGGCCAGTCTTTCAGCACTGAGCATGCTAGCTGTGAGGCACACAGCTGACAGAGGCGCACAGCTGCCTGTGTCAGTTGAGAAAGCACGCTGCTGTTACCACTGTCTTGAGTGTTCCTGTCACAAGAGGATATTGGCTTATCAAGTGTTTTCTGCATGTGTCAATATGGCCATGTTTGTTTACACATGTGCATTTAATATAGTTGTTACATTGAATTTTATATGTTGAATCAACTCTGTATTCCCAAGTACACCTCACTTCATCACACGATAAAATCACTTTAAAATCATGCTCAATTCAGTGTGAGTTTTCTTTTTTTAATTAATAAAAGGATGTGTACATGTACGTATGAATGTGTGTGTGTATTATATTTTTGACTTATTAGTATACTAGCTGTCTTTCACTTTTGAGTGATAATTGCATTTAGAATTTTTTGTTGGCAGATTTCCTTGTTTTTTTCCTTTCGGAACGTTTACTGTCAGTTCACTTCCTTTTGACCTTTGTGGTTGCTATTGAGAATCTTATTAGGATACTGAGAAGTCCTTGTATATGATACGTTGCTTCTTTCCTGCTGATTTTAAATTTTTCGTCTTAATTTTTTACAGTTTGGTTTATAGTATGTAGGAGTATTCATTTTTTTTTAATATTCTTAGTTGAAATAGATTATATCACTTCCTCCTTTCCTCCGTCAACTCCTCCCAGCAACTCTCCCTCAAACCCCTCCCTTTCCTTTCTATGTTTAAGTTGATACCCTTTTTTTCTTTGATTATGTTTGTTACACACACACACACACACACACACACACACACACACACACACACACACACACACACACACATCACAGGCACCACAACCTACTGAGTTCATTTAGTTGCTTGTGAGTATGTAGTTTAAAGGCTGACCACTCTGCATTGGACAGCCGATAATGGGACTCATCCCCTGGAGATGGTAATTTTCCTTCTTCAGTCAGTCAAGAGTTGCCTGTAGTTCTTTGCCTGGAGGGAGGGGGAACTCCAGGACATGGGGCCCCTTGTAAACATGTCCATTGATATTTCTATTGTTCTATTTTGTTTAAGTAGCTATTTCTAGAAGATACCATTTCGCAGTAGATCTCTCAGTTTTCTGGCTCTTACAATCTTCCTGCTTCAGAGGCCTATTTTAGCTTATGCTTCTTGGAGTTAAGATTCCTTGATGTATACATCATTTTTCCATTAAATTTGAAAGTTTTGATAATTTCTTAAAACATTATCCGTGCCCCTTGTTTCTTTCTCCTCTTTTAGGACCCCTCCCCCATGGCGCATGTATTTGGATACATTATTGTATCTGTTGGCTACTTTTCTCATTGCTGTGGCATAGTAACCTGACAGAGACAACTTCAGGAAGGAAGGTTTGTTTAGGCTCATGGTTTCAGAGAGATCTCTGCTCCTGGTGGGGAAGGTGACTTGGGGTATTCCTGTGGCCGTTCTCCTTATCCCCCTTCCCCTGCTTCTGTGAGGGGGCTCCCCCACCCACCCATCCACTCCCCCCTGCCTCCCTGCCCTGGCATTCCTCTACACTGGGGCGTCGAGTCAAGGCATATTCTTATCTATAAGCCTTTGTAAAATCAACAAGAAAACTGCTTACTTCCATCATACGGAGAGTAACATTCTCATTCTAAGATGGAGAAATGGGACCTAGCAAGAAAATATTGGAACAAAGCAAGACTTCAGTCCCTCAGGGCAGTCATTAAATTCTGCAACTCTGTGTGTCAAAAATGAAAGGCACACCTCATAGGAATGTGCTTTAGCATTGTTGGGACTGACAGAGGTGGTCTGGTGGGAGTGAAGGAACATGATCAGCTTCGCATGTCACTGAGTCCCCTGGTTAGAACGAGAGGCCTGAGGTGCAGTCATGATGACTAATTAGAAAGCCCTTGCAAGAGAGCTACAAGATGATAGTGCTACAGCATGGAGTAGAAGAAACAACAGCACCAGCACCACATCACACTGCAACACGAAACACCCAGATAACCAGCTGGTAGGTTTGAGAAGGGTTTAGAAATGCAATGGATCTGTCTTGAACCTGGAGAATAAATGAGAGAGAAAATTATTTGCATTTATTCCACTTATAAAGGTATATTGGCAGCTATCTAGATTGTACTGTAAATAAATATATATATCAGGGACAAGAAACGTGATGATATTTTGTAGTTTCTCTTTGTTTGTTTTTTCTGAAGTTGTTGTTTGGTTTGGTTTTTTGAGACAAAATCTCATTATATAACCCCAGCCTAGAGTTGTTATATAGAGCAGGCTGGCATTGGATCCACAGAGATGCATTTGTCTGCCTCTGTCTCCCGAGTATTAAAGGTGTGCACTGCTGTGCCCAGCCCTATAGTTTCCTTTTCAGAAAAGTATCTATGCCCACGTTCCATTTCAGCTTCCTTAAACAGCCACTGTGCATTTGGGAAAAGCTACCAAACGTAGGCCTCCAGCTCACACAAACCCTTTGGATGAAGAGCTTATCCAAAGGATATCAGTCCATCATCAGCACATGGAAAGCATGAGCTTGGTTAGTTTTTGAGGAGAGATCTGGGGGCTCAGAGTTTTGGATTTTTATATTGATTTGTAAGGGTCTTTTATAAATAAATCTGTAATCATTGTTTCCTAAAGAATTATTTTATTTGTTAAAAAGGATATGAAATTAGATAAAAATATGACAGACAGAAGTGGCTTTCAGCTTTAATTTCAATCAATTTCAATCAGAATTATCCTTTGTGTGTGTGTGTGTGTGTGTGTGTGTGTGTGTGTGTGTGTGTAGTTTTTTGTTGTTGTTGTTTTGTTTTGCTTTTGTTTGGTTTTTTTGGAGACAGGGTCTTTCTGTGTTGTTACCCAGACTGGTGTCAAATGACTGGCTCAAATAATCCTCTGTCTCAGCCTCTCAAACTGCAATGAATACAGACAGTTGTCATATGCCTAACAGTTATTTCAGGAAGTAAAAGAAAATCAGCTAACCTGGACCTTTGTGGGCTTCCAGAGACTGAACCACCAACCAGAGCATACATGGGCTGGCCCTACACTGCCCTGCCCATGTGCAGCAGATGTGCAGCTTGACCTTTATGTAGGTGCTCCCACCCCGACAACTGGAACAGGGACTTACTCTGACTCTGTTGTTTGCCTGTGGATTCTGTTCCCCTAACTGGGCTGCCTCATCTGGCCTTGTGGGAAAGGATGTGCCTAGTCCTGCAGTGACTTGAGGTGCCAGCGTGGGTTAGTACCCAGGCGGTACCTCCTACTTCTCAGAGGAGAAAGGATGGAGGCAAGGGGCTGTGTGAGGGGAGGACTGGCAGGAGGGAGCTGTAGTTAGGATGTAAAGTGACTAAATAAATTAATGGATAAAAAGAAGTGTAATATCAATATTACCCTTCAAATGTTACAGAGGACATTTGAATCATCACAATAAAAGGACAATGATTGTTTCTTTTTAATTGAAGAGAAACATCCTTTGGCTCCAAAAGAGAAAGCCTCTTTATTTTCAGTTGCCTTTAAAAAATTTGAAGCTGTCAGTAAAATCATATTAATAGCATGCCCAAGGCTTATTGGCTTTCTTTGGGCAACAGTGTCTGCAAATGGTGTGCTCTATTGATTTCAATCACATGGTTTTCAGTACCATTGCAGGGCTTCAGAAACTAATCAGATAAATGAATCTGTGGATTGATGGCTTCTTTCCCTGAAAACAAATCATTTGCATAGTACTCCTTCTCAATCAGTGGTTAAGTTACAATATACACTAGCAAAAGTTTTTATTTAATAATCTGTGGTCTTAGCTAAGCTAAAATTTTACCCTTCATATTGAACATTTACATATTTAAAACTTAAAATTCTTATAAATGTGAGAATTGAGTGCCTTGTGCATTTTTAACTTAGCGTAAGACAAGTTGCTTGTGGGTTAGATCACAAAGCATTTCCTCTGCAGCTCAGCTGCACATAGCCAGAGCAGAGGTCCCTAAAGTTGCATTCTAAACTTGCTATTCGTTCATTAGATGACAGTTTGTATACCAGAATCCATGTAGAGCATAGGTTTGGAGACTAAAACTGGTTGAATGTTTTCTGCTGCTGCATTCATTGGATTTTGGTAGAGCTGCATGGGAGCACTAAATGCCTCCATTGACTGAGAGCACCGACTGTGCCAGGATCTTACCTGCATTATGCCCTTGTGACAGCTCTGCTGTGCAGGCTCGTAGGTGCAGCTGAGAGTGTGTGGGTTAAGGGCCCTTGAGCAATCTGAGTCCTGGTCAGTCTAGTACTGAAGCTTGGTTTCTTCTTCCCTTAACAACAGCAAATGCTTTTCAATTTCTGTACATGTGACATGGAATTATTGCTTCTGACAACTTCTGGTATTTAATGTTCATGTTTGGTTTAAGAACCGTGGAGTTTTTACTCCCAAATGATAGTACATTGCTTAGGATTGATGTGTCTTTATTGACAATGATGCTGAATTTGAAATAGGGATGTGTATAAAACAACGAAGTTAATATTTTATCATGAAAGTTACAGGGGAATTCTTCCTTTGGTATTTTTTTGTGTTATTTTGACACAAATTAGAAATAAGCCATGTATTTTATGGCACTGAAATGTTGGCTTCAGTGAACTTGTCACTGAATAATAATGTATTCATATGGCAGTAGATTTGGACTGATGGTGCTAGCTAGCGCCTAGTCTCTGAACTTTTAAATGTCTGTATTTTCAGAAGGCACTCTACTGCTGAGCTTCTGTTTGCTGAAGGTTACTGTAGCCACTCTGTTCACGCAAGTCTGATTGATTAGTGTCAGGGATGAATACACTGCCTCAAGATTAGGCTCCCGCAGCCATTTCTTCATGGCAGCTCTCTCAGAACAAGGGCCGTATATCCAGTTCCTCTATTAACAGTGGTTGACACCTGGACTGTGTGTTTGAAGGTTCTTGGCATCTTATTCAAAGAATTTAAATAAAAGTGCACACAAATTACAAAGTAATAAAGAAACTCTCCAAAAGCAAAGCCATAGTACTGATCAGATGTGTTGTCAAGAGTGATGTCTGGCCACTTGAGCAAGAGATTATGCAAAGGCTAGAGGTTGTTGTAAAGGTTTTTTATAGGTCTAAAGGAAGGAGGGCTTTGGTTGTTCAGAGATATAATAGGGCAGTTGTGTATTTTGAATGGCAGGTTTGGGTTACAGGTTAAAAGAACTTTTGCTTTCTGTGTATATCCTTCCCATAATGTGTCTGATTTTAGTCATACACAGATCCAGTTACGTATAGGCTTAAGATGGTAAATAGGGAATTGCCCTTAAACACCCAGAGGACACAGTTTACCTTATTGTGCATGCGCCCAAAATTACTATAGGCTGTATTGGCCCCCTTACTTTCATACCCAGACATATGTAGAATACATTTGAATAGAAACTGTCCACAAAGGGGGTGTTTTTGACAATTGTTGGAGGAAAGAGGAACTTACTAAGAGCTAAGGTCCTAG
This sequence comes from Rattus rattus, assembly GCF_011064425.1. Taxonomy (NCBI): domain Eukaryota; kingdom Metazoa; phylum Chordata; class Mammalia; order Rodentia; family Muridae; genus Rattus; species Rattus rattus. The sequence continues at coordinate 92,124,141 of NC_046155.1, forward strand.
ATTAATTAATGTATTGTAAGGGGACAGGTGTGTGGATAGCCCAAGTTAAGAGGAGTCCTGGTTGCTAAGCTATTCGCTATGCTTGCCGGCTTCACTATTATACCCTCTTTTGGTGCCCAGTAGGATTTTTGTGAAGATACCATTATTTATTATTTAACCGCTCTTAGAAATGCTTCTTCCTTTTTATTTCAACCAAGACACAAATCTTCCCCCCCTTTTGATCTTGCTCTCAAATGAAAGCTGTTTTCTTTTACTATTCTGCCCTTTGTTTGCTCTGTTGTTGGGGAGTCTCTCCTTGATTTGTTCTTCATGTGAACTCTAACCCATGATTTTAAGATGTGCCTCATGGGGATTGGATACCAACTCAGGCACAAAACTTTTAACCTACAGTTTGTCATGCCTGCAGGATGTGCTGGGACCAGAGCCTAGCATAATCCTCCTCAGAGAAACCAGAGAGATTCCATCCAGAAACTGATGGAAACAGATGCAGAGTTCCACAGCCAAGCATTAGGTGGAACTTGGGGAGTCCTGTGGAGGGGGAGGAGGAAGGATTGGAGGAACCAGAGGGATCAAGCACACACCACAAGAACATGGTCCACAGAACCAACTGATCTAGACTCAAGTGGGCTCACAGAGATGAAGGAGGCTGTGTGGCTCTGACCTCGGTCCTCTGCATATATGTTGTGGTTGTATAGCTCAGTGTTCTTGTGAGATTCCTAACAGTGGGATCAGAGGTTGTCTCTAACTCTGCCGTTGGGACTCTTTTCTTCTATTGGGTTGCCTTCTTCAGCCTTGATGTAATAATATGTGCCTGGTCTTATTTTAGCTTGTTATGCTGTATTTGGTGGTTGTCCTTGGGAGGCCTGCTCTTTTCTGAGAGCAGATGATAAGGTGGATGGGTCTGAGGAAAAAAGGGTGGTAGGGGAGAGGAGAGACTTGGAGGGATGGGAAACTGCAGTCAGGATGTAGTATCTGAGAGAGGAATAAATAAAAAGAATGAATAAAATAAAAAAGTGTGTGTGTGTGTGTGTGTGTGTGTGTGTGTGTGTGTGTGTGTGTGTGTGCACGTGCACCTCATGGAATCTCCTATGGTAGTGCAAGTAATAATGATCTTTAAAACAAGAAAATGGTCAAATGTGAGGCATTTCAAATGTCACTTAGTTAATCCTTAGAAGAATTCCATAAGCTGGCTAGGATTATTGTCTCCACTATAAATGGAGAACTGATCTGATGATAGAGGTTGGATTCAAAACCGTGTCTCTCTCAGTCCAGCAGTTGATTCTTAGCCACTGCCCTTTGCTTCTGTTTGTGTGCACTTTGCAGCTGATGACAAACTGCTTAGGAGACAGCAGTAGGCTCTCTGCCTAAGGCCTATGACCTCTGCATCTCTATTCCTCACTTTTATGTTACTGTGATAAAATACCTTGGCAAAAACCAAGTTTAGGAAGCGAAAGCATTGTTTGGTTTACAATTCAGAGGGGCATAGTTCACCATGGTGGAAAAGCATGGCAGCAGGAGTATGAAGCCGCTGGCAGTCAGGTAGCAGACTGGTCACATTTTATTCTCACACAGGAAACAGAGAACAGGAAATGGGACCTGGCTGTAGAACCCAGACTCTGCCTTCTAGAGGTTCGTTCCACAGACTTCTCAAAGAGTACCATCAACAGGGAGCACATGGAGACATCTCATTCAAGTCATACCGCCATCCATGGGTTTTGGACAGATTTAGTGTACCAAGCATGGATTCCCTTCTGTTGAGCAGACCTGAAATCCAATCAGAAAACAGTACATCTGCCCACCTCACCCCCACCTCACCCTCCACCTCACCCTCACCTCACCCTCACCTCACCCTCCACCCTCACCCCACCCTCCACCTCACCCTCACCTCACCCTCCACCTCACCCTCACCTCACCCTCCACCTCACCCTCCACCTCACCCTCACCTCACCCTCCACCCTCACCTCCACCTCACCCCCTCACCCCTCCACCTCACCCCTCCACTTCACCCTCACCCCACCCTCCACCCTCACCCCCCACCCCACCCCTCACCTCACCCTCCACCCCTCACCCCACCCCCTCACCCCTCCACCTCACCCCACCTCACCCTCCACCTCACCCCACCTCACCTCCCACCTCACCCCTCCACCTCACCCCTCCCCCCTCACCCCTCCACCCCTCACCCCTCCCCTCACCCCCCCTCACCCTCACCCCCCCCCACCTCCCCCCTCCACCCTCACCCCTCCACCTCACCCTCCACTTCACCCCTCACCCTCCACCTCACCCCCCACCTCACCCCCACCTCACCCTCCACCTCACCCTCCACCTCACCCTCCACTTCACCCCCACCTCACCCTCCACCTCACCCTCACCTCACCCCCCACCTCACCTCCACCTCACCCCCACCACCTCCCCTCCACCTTCCCCTCACCTCACCCTCCACCTCACCCCACTTCACCCCTCCACCTCACCCCCCTCACCCTCCACCCCTCCCTTCACCCTCACCCCCCTCCCCTCACCCTCCACCTCACCCTCCCTTCCCCCCCACCTCACCCCACCTCACCCTCCACCTCACCCCTCCACTTCACCTCCACCTCACCTCCACCCCCCACCCCCCCCCACCTCCTCTACCTTCACCCCACCTCACCCTCCACCTCACCCCCCCCACCTCACCCCCACCTCACCTCCACCTCACCCCACCTCCCCCACCTCACCTCCACTTCCCCCCACCTCACCCCCTCACCTCCCCTCCACCTCATGCTCCCACCTCATGCCCCCACCTCATCCTCCACCTCATGCCCCCACAACCATGCCACTGTTGTACCTTGGGGTTTTAATTTTTATTGACAAATTTTTATACACTGTATTTTGATCATGTTTTCTCTTCTCCCAGTTCCTCTCAGATTCTCCTCACCTCCCTGCCCAACTTTATGTTCTTTTGCTGTCTTTCTAACAAACCAAACAAAAAGCAAGAAAAAAAAGGTCAAGAAATGTATCTCTTATGTTCTTCTAGATGCCTGAAAAACACGTCTTGAGCAGAATTCTTATGGTTATTGTGAGAATGTAGTGTGAGAGGAAACCTCAGAATCAGGTGGAAATTCAACCTGATTGCAACATGATTTCTTAGGGTTTGGGTCATTTTTCTTTGGAATACAATGTCAAAATGAAACAGGCTGGGTTATGGTGCAGTGTTCTTGGTGATGGGGTGTCATTGATTTTAACTTTGCGTGTCATAAAGCGGTGTTATGTATGTCATAATGTGTACTGTGTTTGCAAGCTCTGAACTCAGTTCCTACCACTGAGTCACTGTCTATCATCTGTATATAATGGAAGTGTCCTGCTGACCATCAGATAACAAGCTAAAGAGGAAGTGGTTTCTGGCTTGGAAGGGCTGATAGTTCAGAGAAGTAGTGTTTGCTTTTGGTCACATTGTATTAATGTTATTTCCCTAAAAGTGGTTGTGGCATCTGTTGGTGTCTTGTAGGCAGTTAGGTGTTGCTCATTTGTGTAGTCTGACCTCTCTGAGCTATGCTTTTCATATTTGATCATGATATTGAGGGTCAGAATGCATTTCCCACATCTGAGTTGGGGCCTTACATCACGCAATTTCTTAGCCAACAAAGTAATTTCATGGAAAATTGCTGCCTTTTGGAAGTTCCTCTCTTGTAGTGCTCCTGAGAACATTCAAGATACAGATGACAGGCAGAGACCACAAAGTATTATATTGTATGTTTAAATTAATAATATCTATATACTTTTTCAATATAATAAAATTAGAATTATTACATATGTGTATATATGTATGTGTGGGTAGATGTGGGCATGCCACAGCATGTATGTGGAGATCAAGAGATGGGTTCTTGCCTTCTATGATGTGGCTGCTGGGGTTAAACTTCAGGCTTGGCAGCAAGTACCTTTCCTTCCTGAGCCACTGTTACTTACTGAACCATTATTCTTTGATTTGTCAAGAAAAAGTGGGCTGATTTTCTTTTTCTTTCAGTTTCTTCATCTTTCTCCATTTCTTTTCTAGCATGGTCACCTCTTAGCACACCAAGCTTTCAACTCATCCCCTTCTCCATCTTATTGCCACCTGACCCACATGGTAAAGCTAAAGTCACTGCTTTGCTACAGGTGAATTCACACTGGCTGAGTAAACATTAGGCCTTGTAACTGCTTTGGTCTGTGGCAGGGTGGTAAGATCTCCGTTGGAATATTGAAACTTCTGTAGAGGCGAGTTCTCCTGCTTTCCACTCTTCTCACTGGTTGCTGCATCTCAAGTGACTCTTAAAAGGACAATTCATTTTAGGGAGAGAGGGAACCTCAAAATGTTAAGATCTCCTTTCTGGCTTCCCAACCACTTGGCCTTCCTGCCTTTACTCTAGCAGTTCTGTTGACTGAGATATCCTACCCTGCATGGTTGACAAAGGTGAATGTTAGGAAGCCATGTTAGGTTTAAGCTTCTCACATATTTTCCTCCATTAGAGAGGTCTAATCCTTTGTGCCCAGTCTTTTTTAGCTTCATGAGGAAGCTCTCAGCATTCACTTTGAGAAGTCCTTACCTTATACAATGTCCTCCTTTCCCTGATGGCTTTTGCTATTTGTTCGTTTTCAACATGGATGATTTGTAATTCTAGCGTTCTTATAAAATTAACACTCAGATTTTTACTGAGTGCTTAGTGTGTGGGGGCGGGGACACACACACACACACACACACACACACACACAGGAGAGAGAGAGAGAGAGAGAGAGAGAGAGAGAGAGAGAGAGATTTTATCCAGCTTCTTTAAGCCAAGCTTTCTTTTTTTAAATAAAAACTTTAAGATTTATTTATTTTAAATTGTATCTGTTATGTACATGTGCATTTATGAGTGCAGGTGTTCACAGAATCTAGAAGGTTTCAGATCTCCTGAAGCTGGAGTTCTGGTGGTTGTTTGACATGGATGCTGTAACCTGAACTTGTATTCTCTGGAAAAGCAGTATAGACTGTCACTCCAGCCCCACCAAGCTGTCTTGAATAACACCTTTACCTATCAGTCAGGGACCACATTTGAGACTGTCCTCCATTTTGTAGCTTAATCAGTTGGGAGTGTTATGTGATTCAAAATAGAAATAAACAAACAAAGCACAATACAACAACTAATAGCTCACCTCCCCCAGTTACAATTTAAAAATGACTTATGTGTATCTATGTGTGCCTCAGTGCATGTATGTGCACCATATACATGCAGTTGCCTGCAGAGCTCAGAAGAGGATATTGGATCCTCAAACTAGGGTTATAGTTATATATGCTGCCTGATATGGGTGTTGGGAACCGAACCCAGGTCCCCTGGAATAATAGCAGGTGCTTTTGAGCTCTCTCTCCAACCCTCCATTAACTAATTAAAAAAATTCCCCAAAACAATGCAAAGTTTAAATATATTACAAATAATTTTATAAGACAGTTTCTGTAGCCACGCCCTCAGTGCTCACACTGAGGTGGTCTGATGGTGGTCACGCTGGTGTCTGTAGATGTGAGAGCGTGTCCTGGTTAAGCTCCTTCCTCCCTAGGCTTCTGAGCATGCCAGACGGTGCAGAGTGAAGAACGAGCAGTCAGTCAGTCAGTCGTTCTGCATACGATCAGGCAGCGCAAAGGCCTTTCTTCTTGGTTTGAATAAGACATATTTTTGACTGAATTGACCGACTGTTTAGGTTTCTTGTAGACACAGTCCTACCAAAGAAAACTAAAAAATTGCTTTTGGCAAAGAAAATTGCAGCTAGTTATATCTCATAAAACCATTCTTGTGTTCATTTTCTTGCGGAAATTGCTGTAAGTGTATTTTCTAGGGCCAATATGTGAGAAACCTTTTTATGATTGAATAAAAACTCAGAGATTTTTAGTATCAGAAATGTTCCATTGACTTGGCTTGGTTCTGAAAATGAAGGGAATATCTTCAGCCAAAAGAAGCTCATCATTAGTCAAATGCAGACAGGATTTGGACTTGTTTTACTTGCTTTATTTTATTCTTACATAGTCTGGTCTTTGTGGACCCAAGGAAACATTGTATCAGAACCATCTTTGGCTTCTAATAGATCTTTTTATATTTATGTTCACTTGAACATAATGTCATGATTCTATAGATAAATCTACTAGTCTACTTGTTTACATAAAGAAAGGTTTGCGATGATTAATTTTATGCCTCTAAAATATGAATACCATTTGGACTGGTTAGAATACGATTTACTTTGTTAATAACTCTGTCAGATCAGTTTATAAATGGGAAAGAAATGCATATGAATAAACATTTGTCCTATTTTGGCTTTTGTTAAACTAATGCATTTTGAATTTAGCCACTTCCCCAACCAAAAAGTTAACTTTGACATCTAGTTCTTGTCCAGAAATTCTGTCTGTACTGATTCTATTCAGTCTATCATTCAGAACCACTGTGGTAAGAAGCAGAGCACCTGTATGTTACCAGGCAAATAGAAAGCTGGAGCAAGGACTGCAAAGCTGAGTCAGTGTGGGTGACAGTGTGACGCTGACTTATTGAGGACAGGTGGACACGGAGGGAATGCTGTCTGGACAAAGCCAGAGGAACTACTGCTGTTAGAGCTCCACATCCATCTTAAGATGAAGCATTATTCGCTTACATATATATATATATATATATATATATATGAGAATTACGACACAATGGTAACACAGCATTGTGAAGCAGATTAACATTTATTATCTTACGTAGTTGTTTTGTGAAAGAAGCAACTAAAAGTGTCTTATTTTAACAGATTCCTAATACAGCACAGTTTTATTATCTTTAGATCCCACTGTGCATTAGATCTCTAGACTTGTTTATTCTGCACATCTGCTTCATATCCGTTAACTTTATTTGCCTATTTTCCCTCTCCTGACACTGTGTTGATAAACATTTCATTCTGTCTGTATATTTGAGATCCTTTTGCTTTTCACTCCACGTGTATGGGAAGTATTAGTGTTTGGCTTACTTCATATAGAATACCATCTTCTAGATCCATCCATATTGTAGCAAATGGCAGGATTTCCTTCTTTTTAAAATTAATTAATTTACTTTAAATCCTGACTGCAGTTTTCCCTCCCTCCTTCCAGCCCTACCCCCTTCTGCTTCTCCTCCCTTGCTCTTCAGCAAAATGGAGATCTCCCATGGATATAAACCAGCCTTGGCATATAAGGCTACAATAAGACGTGGCAGCCTCTCCTATTGAGACTAGACAAGGCAGCCTCATGGACTGGTAGGATTAACAGTAAATATGGATATCTTACCAAAAACAATCTACAGATTCAATGCAATTCCCATAAAAATTCCAATGCAATATTTTATAGACCTTGAAAGAACAATACTCAACCACTTATGGAAAAATTAAATACCCAGGACAGCTAAAACAACCCTGAACAATAAAAGACCATCCTGAGGTATCACAATCCTGGATTTCAGGTTGTACTAGAGAGCAATAGTAACAACAACACACATGTTATTAGCATAAAAATAGAAATGTTGATCAATGAAATGGAATAAAAGACCCAAAAGTAAATCCACACACCTATGGACATTTGATTTTTTTACAAAGAAACCAAAATTATACAGTGGGGTAAAAAAGAAAACTTCTTCAACACATGTTCCTGGTCTAACTGTATGTCTCCATGTAGAAGAATACAAATAGATTCATATCTATCACCCTACATAAAACTTAAGTCCAAGTGCATCAAAGACCTCGACATAAAACCAGATATGCTAAACTTGATAGATAAAGGATTTCCTTCCTAAGCTGAGTCATATTCACCTATCAGACTTTATGATTCTCTTGCCCTTCAGCAGGCATTTCAGCCTTTTCACTTATTGGCTGTTGTGAATAATGCTATAGTATCGTAAAGTGCAGAGTCAGTAGGAATCATTAAGAGCTGTGACCTCATCTCTATGTACCCAGAGGAGACATTGTTGGCATGTATGATAGTTCTATTTTTAATTTCTTTAGAAACTTCATACCCTACTCCCTGTCCTACTGTATGCACCAGTCTACACCAGTGGTGTCCTAGGGCTCCCTTCCTTAGCAGAGTTTATTACTGCTTGTCTTAACAAAAATATGTGTAGGTATACGTGTGTGTACATCTTCATGTACGTGACTGCACACTTTTTATTAATCGTTTTATTCATGTACATTTCAAATGATATCCCCCTTCTCCACACCCCCATCCTATCCCACCATCCCCCCTCCTCTTTGCCTCTATGATGGTGCTCCTTCACCCACTCAGCCACTCCTACCTCACTGCTCTAGCATCCCTGAACACTGGGGCATCAAACCTCTACAGGACCAAGGGTCTCCCCTCCCATTGATGTCAGAAAAGGCCATCCTCTGCTACATATGTATCTGGAGCCCTGGAGCCCTCCACATATACTGTTTGGTTGGTGGTTTAGTCTCTGGGAGCTCATGGTGGTCTGGTTAGTTGATGTTGTTCTTCCTATGGGGTTGCAATCCCCTTCAGCTCCTTCCCCTAGCTCTTCCATTGGGGTCCCTGGGCTCAGTCCAGTGGTAGGCTGTATCTGCATCTGTATTGGTCAGGTGCTGGTAGAACCTCTCAGGGAACAGCCATACTAGGCTCCTGTCAGCAGATGCTTCTTGGCATTAGCAATAGTGTCTGGGTTTGGTGTCTGCAGATGAGATGGATTCCTAGGTGGGGTGGTCTCTGGGTGGCCTTTCCTTTAGTCTCTGTTCCATTTTTTGTCCTTGTCTTTCCCTTGGGCAGGAACAATTCTGGGTTAAAAATTTTGAGATGGGTGGGTGGCCCCATCCTTCAACTGAGGGCTGCGCCTCTCTATTGGAGGTGGTCTCTACAGGTTCTATCGTTCCTTTGTTGGGTATTTTGGCTAAAGTTATAGCTGTTGGGTCCTGAGACCTCCTCACTTCTCTGGCATCTGGGATTTTCTAGTGGCTATGTGTTTGCATGAGTGCAAAGGCTAGAAGACACTCTCAGTTGTCATCCTGGGGAACACCATCCTCTTCCTTTCAGACAGGGACTTTCAATGACCTTAAACTTACCAGTTAGTCTAGATCCTCTTGTCTCTGCCTCGCCAGCACTGTGATCACAAGCCTGCACCACTATGCCTAGTATTTTCTCTTGGGGCCCGAGGATTGAACTCAAGTCCTCAATTCAGGTTTACTAACTGGGTAATTTCCTTAACCAAACTTTTATGGTTTGTTTGTTTTGTTTTTTGTTTGTCTGTCTGTCTGTTTAAAGTAGTGGATTTCTTTATGGATTGTGTTAGTCAGCTTTGTGTTGTTATGACAACATATCTGGTAGGACAATCTAGGGGGAGAAACATCTATCACGGCTTCAGAGGGTTTGGTCCATAGCTTTTTTGTCTCTATGTGTTTGGGAAAGACATTGTACTATGGCAGACAGCTGTGTACATCATAGCATACAGGCAGCAGAGAATGAATCAGGTCCCATTCTCTTTGACCTCCTCCTCTCAGTCTCTTCTTATAGGTTTCCTAAACTATCAAAATAGTACCATTTGGAGACCAGGTATTCAAATGAGGAGCCTGTAAGAGACATTGCATGTTCAAACAATTACATTTCACATAGGTGTAGAATGATAGCTCATGTTTTTATTTCTTTTTTTAATTACTGATGTTGAATCTTTTCATATTTCTGTTGGCAATTTTTATGTCTTGTTTTTGAAGAAATACTTTTTCAGACCTTTTACTCAGTTTTAAATTGGGCTAAAATAAAGAAATTGAACAAGTAATTAAAAACCTTCCAAAAAGATAAGTCTATGACCAGATAACTCCCTACCTAAATTCTACTAAACATTGAAAAATCATCACCAATATTTCTTTTTTTATTTAAAAATATGTTTCATATATTTTGATTATGTTTCTTGCCCTCAGCTTCTTTCACTTCTCTATTAACTCAACTTTGGTCTTTTTCTTCTCCCTTTCAAAAGACCCCACAAATCCACAAAAAATGAAAATTAAAACAACAAGCAAAAGGACCAATATGGTAACTCAAACAGAATGAAACAGAAAGTCCACAGAAACCATAGAGTGTGTGTTTTGGGTTGGTCAACTATCCCTGTGCACGGGGTCTCCCCTGGAGTGTGCACCAGGGACACTCCATTGAAGAAAACTGATTTTCCTTTTGCCGTGGGTATCAATTGCAAATAGCTTCTTGATTATGGATGACACCGTGTCTACTTCCCCTTCAGTGTTGGGACCCCCTTTGATTGCCAATGAGTTCTTAAACTCTTAAAAAACAAAACAAAACAGAAACATACCTTTAAGTAGATTTTATTACACCAATATCACCTTCATACATAAGCTAGACAAAATGCTGTATGAAAACTATACACCACTGCATCTGAATACTGATGCAAAGAATTCACTGAAGCAGTAGTGACTGAACTCAGTAACACATGCCCATGCTGACCACGGGAGTCCCTTTGTCATGAAAAGCTTGCTTAACATTTTCCGACCAATCACTGTGACCCGCCCCATTGACATGTGAAAGTTAAAAGCCACATCATCATTTCCTTTGATATAGAGAAAGCACTTGGCAAAAGTTCATCATTATTTCTTTCTGGGTAAAAAATCTCAACAGTTGAGGCATAGAAGGAGACTTTTCAGCATAGGAAAGGCATGGAAACACTGTACGGATGTAAGCAGTGCTAAGCAGCAGCACCTTTTCCTTACAGTGAAATACAAGGCAGCATGTTCACTCTTACTGCTTTTTAAATTAAGTTTTATTTTCTAAGTGTGAGTGCCTGAGTGTGAGAGAGCGAGAGAGAGAGAGGCATGGGGTGGGGAGGGGCACGGGATGTGTTGTCCTTTCATCTTTACATGGTTCCTGGGAATCAAACTCGGATCACCAGGATTTACTGGCTGAGCCACCTAACTAGCCCTCTCTCACCGTTTCTGTTCAACATAGTACTGGAAGTACCCATAAGAACCAAACCAAACCAAACCAAACCAAACCAAACCAAACCAAACCAAACCAAACAAACAACAACAACAATGCAATGCAAAAAGCAATGATTGCAGAAGCTTGTGTGTGTGTGTGTTGTGAGTGTGTTGTGTGTTGTGTGTGAGTGTGTACTGTGTATGTGTATGTGTGAGTGTTGTGTGTTGAGTGTGTTAGTGTTGAGTGAGTGTATGTGTATGTATTATGTGTGAGTATGTGAGTGTGTGTGTATGTGACTGTGTGTGTGTTGGTCATGGTATATCCTGAGTATGTGGGTATGGTCACCTGTGCCTGCACATGTGAAGGTCAGAGTTTGACTTAGAGTGTTTTCCTCAGTTGCTTTTCACTTTGTTTTGAGAACCTGAGTGAGTCATTGTCATTGCGATAGACTGTTGGGCCACCCGCTGGCCCAGCACCAGAGTTACAGATACAGGAAGGGCATCTGACTTTGGGTGCTGAGGCCCTGAACTCAGACCCTCATGCCTGCACAGCAAGTGCCTTGCCCACCAAGCCATCTCCTCACCCCTTGTAGACACTGTTAGGAGTAGGGTTCAATGAGAAGAAGCCCAGCTACAGTTTAAGGAGGCCTTTTCATTAGAAATCATTTCATAGACTTCTATAAAAAGTTTCTGCTTCTCATTGTTAAAAGCTAAAAGCCATAGCATTATCATTATTAGCACATCCATAGAGTGATGCCTTATGCATTTGACATGGGACTTTTCTACACCTGCCAAGAAAAAGCACTATTTGCCTGAACATAAAAGCTGTTATTTGACAATCTATTCCATTGCTCTGAGTCATTGATGGTTACAGGATTTATATTTATCCTGTAATGCAAAACATTTTCTTCTAGGTCTGAAGTAAAATAATTTCACAAAATGTATGCAGGAGCATTCCAAATTATCTTTGTCTTGCTTCATGTACTTGAAAATGAAGTCAAGCATTTATAAGATTGCTCTGCGTTCTCTCTCTCTCTCTCTCTCTCTCTCTCTCTCTCTCTCTCTCTGTGTGTGTGTGTGTGTGTGTGTGTGTGTGTGTGTGTGTGTGTGTGTGTTTTAGGCAAATGTGCATACATGTGTATGTGCCAGAAGTTAACCTTGGGTGTTATTCTCAGGAGCCATTGACTTTTTTGTTTGTTTATAAGATATGGTCTCTCACTGGGACTTGGGGCTCTTTGATTAAACTAGGCTGTCTGGGCCACCCAGCCCTGGGAATCCTCTTGTCTCTGCTCTCCAAAGCTCGAATTGGATTTTTCTGTGAGTGCTTGGGATTGAACTCAGGTCTCCAGGCTTGTGCAGCTATTGTTTTACCATGGTGCCCTCCCTGTCCCTCTGGAGGGTACTTTTCATGTGCTGTTCTTCACGCTTGCCATTGTCAGGTTGAACAACAAAAGTAGTTTCCTCACTGCTTTGATGAAAGGCTGCACTTACTGGACTGACGTGTTTATTATTTCTAAATGATTTTAGAATATGTATCACAGATTGCATTGTGTAAAAACAAGTATAGTCTTAAAATTTGTTTACTTTCATTCACAAATGAGATTGACTAATAGAATCCCTTCCCTCTTGTGTGGGACATTGCCATGGTAAGACTTTGGTTATGTGAACTAGATAGAATGGAGCTAGAGTACTGTGCTCCAAAGGTTGTATGAAAATCACCCACTCAGTGTCTTAGGGTTTACTTGCTGTGAAGGGAAACCATGACCAAGGTAATTCTTATAAAGGAGAACATTTAATTGGGGCTGTCTTACAGTTCAGAGACTTAGTTCATTATCATCATGGTGGGAAGCACAGCATCATGCAGGCAGACATGGTACTGGAGAAGCCAAATGTACATGTTGATCTGAAGGCAGCAACTGTCTTCCACAGGTAGCCAGGAGGAGGTTCTATCTTCTGGCCTGGGCAGAGTCTGAGCAGAGGCGTCCACAATACCTGTTTACAGCAACATATTTCCTCCAACAAGGAAGCCCACATCTCCTCCAATTGGGCTACACATTCCCTATGGCCAAGCATCCAAACACATGAATTTATGGGGACCAAACCTGTTCAAACCATCACACTCACTAAATGAACTCTGCTGTGACACTCCCTGAGTGATATAATCAATATTTTGAAGAGATTAAAGAAGGGGAGGGGATCAAGGGCACAGACCTTCTGTTTTGAATGAACAGAAGCCACAGTGAAGCAAATGGCAATTTGAGAAGGTTATATCCTCACCAAGGAAGCGGAAGGCAAAACCCCGAGTATAATCAGGAGCAGCAAAGTGGGCTACAAGACCAAGCCTGAGAGGTAGTAATGGGGCCATTTATTTGATTCAACAGATCTTAAATTTTGTTCCTTTATCAAAGTTTTCTATTGACTGCCTGCTTAGCATTTTTTTCTGGCTTTCATGAAGGTTTTAGAATATGTAGTTTCTTTTCTCAAATGCTTGTGTGTCTGTGTTGTGTTTTTTGGGGTTAGTGAGGCACATATGTGCTACATATGTGCATGTGGGGAAGTCAACAGCTTTCTACTTACTTGAGATGGTTTCTTGTTCACCATGGCCTATGCTAGGCTAGTTGGCATTCATGCTTATCTGGATTCGTCTTTCTCCACTTCCTATCTGGATGTAGGACAACTAGGGTTACAGATATGTGTTACCAGGTCTGGATATATGTGGGTTCTGGGCTCTAAACTTGGATATTTACACCTGCATGGCAAGTGCTTTACCTACTAAGCCATCTCTACTCTTCAAAACATACATCTTTTTTTGAGAGCAGTGGTGACAATATTGTATAATTCACATAGCTATTCATTCTTAAGGCAAAGAAATAGGTATCTAAGATGTTAAGGAGCACATTGCTACCTCTAACTAAACCAGGATTCTGTTAGTAAGGAAGAATGGGAGAATAAATATTGGATAAACAGCTAACAGTACCTTTTTATAAAATCCTGTAGACCTGGTGACTCCCATGCTATATGGTGTTATATCAAGCACAGCAACATGGAAAGGTTCCCAGTTTATTTTATGAAATGAGCATCTCATCTTAAAAACTAATAGACATGTCTGAAAGGAAAAAAATTAAGAATATAACTGAAAACTCAAAATACAAACATGTCATCTTTCCAGTATTTTAAAGGAATAATTCATCAGGGTCACTTAGGGTCTGTCTTAGTTAGAGTTTTATGTTGTGAAGAGGCACCATGACCAAGACAATTCTTGTAAGGACAACATTTAATTGGGGCTGACTTACAGGTTCAGAGGTCTAGTCCATTATCTTCAAGGCACGAACAGGGCAGCATCCAGGCAGGCATGGTGCAGGAGGAGCTAAGAGTTCTGCTAGCAGAAAGAATACTGGCTTCCAGGCAACTAGGATAAGGGTCTTAAAGCCCACACCCAGGGTGACATACCTACTCCAATAGGGTCACAACTTCTAATAGTGCCATTCCCTCGGTCAAGATTTACAGACGTCACATTCCACTCCCTGGCCCCCATAGGCTTGTCCAAACATGAGTCTATGGGGGCCATACCTAAACATAGTATAATGTAAAAATATATTTAGTCTGACTTCAAAAGTTCCCAAAGTCTACAGTAGTCTCAACAATGTTAAAAGTCCAAAGTTAAAAGATTTTTCAGAGATTCATCCAATCTCTTAACTGTAATCCCCAAAGCAAGACAGGAAAGCAGCTGGGCAAACTCTAAACTCTGCATCTCCACGTCTGATGTCAAAGTGGTCTTCAGATCTCCAACTCATTTTTTTCTTTGCTGACTGTAAGAAACTTCTTTCTCCTGGGCTGGTTTCACTCTCTGTTAACAGCTTTCCTGAGCAGATAGACTGTGACTCTGGCATCTTGAACATCTTGGGGTCTCTAAGGCAACTTCAATGATCATCCATGGTATTGGCATCTCCAATTCACTGGGGTCTTCTGCTACAACTAGGCATCACCAGTAGCCTCTCATAGGCTCCCTTCATAGTGCCAAGCCTCAACTCCTTTGCATGGCCCCTTCAATCCTGGGTCATCAATTGCAACTGAGGCTGAACCTTCACCAGTGGCCTTCCATGGCCTCTTACAGTGACAAACCTCAACTGCTCTTTAGGACCTCTTCATGTCTTTAAAAGCAGTACCACCTAGATGAGTCTAGCATTACAGCTGCAACATGAGATACAACCTTGGCTGTCTCTGGAACACAGTTTCTTTGTTCTCTCAGAAAACAGTTGCCAGAAGATTTCACCTTAGTGATACTGGTTTCTTCTTAATCACCACTAATTTCTTAGCTTCCCCTAACCAGCATGAATTGCCCCAGTAGTCCCTTTTATTCTTAACTCTAAAGCCTGAGACGCATGGCTGAAGCTGACATGTTCTGCTGCTTGCTGGGGCTGGAACATGCCCTGCCCCCATCCCTTATTCTATTATCAATTTTCTGATTTTCAACTCCCCCACTGCCTGAGATTGGTTGTCCTGGAACTTGCTCTGTAGATTGACCTTGAACTAAGAAATCTGCATGGCTGTTTCCTGGGACTAAAGGTATGTACCACCATGCTTGGATTTAAGTTTTTCTTCACCTAGAACTTGCTCTGTCTCAGGCTGGTCTTGAAGTCAGAAATCTGCTTAGCTTTATTTCTTTGAATTAAAAGTGTACACTGCCATGCCTGGATCTAAATTTAGCTGGGTAGGATCTTGCCCCAAAGCCCCACTCCCCTAATTTGTTATCTCCTTGAACATAGGATTCAGTGCCATTTCACTTCCTGGTGCCCCATTACGAATCATATATTTTATATTTTTTCTTTCTAAGCTTTCTATGCTTGTTTAAAATCATTGGCATGAGACTTAACCAGAAAATAAAGCCTATGATGGGAATTTCTGAGACTTCCTTTGTCAGTGCAATTAATCTGAGTTAATTCACCTTAGCCTCAGGCAGACTCTTCAGACATGGGCAGACTCTACAGATATGGGCAAAAAGTAGCCGCATTCTTCACCAAAATACCACAAAACAGTCTCTAAGCCACATTTGGAAATTCTTCTTCAGGGAAACCTCTTGGGCCAGATCTGCACAGTTCAAGTCATACACAGCAACAAAGTCTTCTATATTTTTACTAGGATAGACCATTAAGCCCAACTTAAAGCATTGCACTGCTTTCCAAAGTTCCTCCAAAGAAAAGCATAGTCAGGCCTATCACAACAATACCCCACCCCTGGTACCAACTTCTGTGTTAAGGTTTTACTGCTGTGAAGAGATACTATGACCAAGGCAACTCCTGTAAGGGACAACATTTAATTGGGGCTGGCTTACAGGCTCAGAGATTCAGTCAATTATCATAAAGGCAGGATGGCAGCATTCAGGCAGGCATGGAGCAGGAGGCTCTGAGAGTTCTACATCTTCATCCAAAGGCTGTTACTATACTGGCTTCCAGGCAGCTAGGACTAAGGTCTTATAACCTGCACCTACAGTGACACACCTACTACAACAGGCCATACCTTCTAATAGTGCCACTCCCTGGCCCAAGCATGTACAGACCATCACAGGGTCCATAGTATAATACCAATATTATCAGAAATGTTTTGATATTGGGAGAATGAAAATATTAATACAAATATAGTATGACATAGCAAAGGCCCAGTAATAAAAGATATGATAAGCAAAATCAGTGAAGAACTTGAGAGAGGCCAGCACTTGGTTCTGATTAAAAATTATCTTACATAGCATCACCTTGCCTCTGTTCATGCCCATAGACAAAAGTCCTATCAACCCAAATCACAGAAATGTCTCTTTCTATTCCAAGGTGCTGAGAATAAGCAACAGTTTAGGGGTTGACCCTAAATAAGATATCTAAGCCACTCCCTCTCAGGTTCAGGGAACATTGCAGGGAGTGGATATAGGATGGAAGAGCTGAAAGACAGAGAAGGGGCTGTGAAATGCCATTCTCTAGACTCTGGGTAAACATTGCAATCATCAGTTCACAACAGCAGGCAACCTGCACTTGACTGGCCCTATCAGTCATGGAAGGGCAAATGGAGCCCACTCTTCCTGCTGAACTGTTGGCTGTTGAGAGATTCTGGGAGGGGAGAACCACTGTCTTCAGTTGTATAGCCACCCCGAGCTTGTCACTGTCTTCAGTCGTATAGCCACCCCGAGCTTGTCACTGTCTTCAGTTGTATAGCCACCCCGAGCTTGTCACTGTCTTCAGTTGTATAGCCACCCCCGAGCTTGTCACTGTCTTCAGTTGTATAGCCACCCCGAGCTTGTCACTGTCTCCAGTTGTATATCCACCCCGAGCTTGTCAGCTCCAAGTGATAACTCCAAACTCACAGTCACGGAGGCCATGGTAAACCCAGGGGAAGGAGAAGATCATGGAACAAAAGGAATAGGCCCAAATGTGTCTAGACTGCTTTCTTGAGCTCCACACAAAATAGATGACTTCCCTTGACCAGAAGGGCTTCTCCTTCTCTGACCTTGACTGTGGATCCTGACCTCCAACGTGCAGTAAGTGGGGAAGCTGGAATAGTAATTAGCAGATTCCAAGTTCGACTTCTTCTTTTCCCCTTCCCTCTTCCTACCCTGACCCCTAAGGACCTGCCTAGGAACTATCTAGGATTACTGGAATGCCTCTCCACGCAAACAAGGCATTTATAGAACTTTAAAACTCTAGCCAATTGTTTTCATTTACCTCAAAACTCCTTCCCACTCGCTAAGGTCCTTATCTACCCCTGGTTCACCCCAAATAAAGTGTATGCATTCAAGCCCACCCTGAATAAAGCTTGACCAGAGTCCTGTTCTGGACTCTGCTTCATCCTTCTAGTCCAGTCAGAGGCATCCTGATACCTGAAAGGGAAGAAACAAAGGATGTGGAACCACAGCTGGACCCCAAAATACACACCATACCACACATGAGCATGAGAAAGAAATGTGGAGAGGAAGCAGTGAGGGGATGAAGGTTGTAGGAAGAGGAAGAAGGTAGGGGTTAGAGTGACCATGCATTTTATACCTGTATGAAATTGTCAAAGAACAAACGTAACTAATAAGAAGTAATAAGTAGCCCTAAGTATCTAAGGCTAGAAATAGAGTTCTTTAGTAGATTAAGACATTTAATTTCCTAGGCTAGCAAGTTTATTCCACTTCAAAAGATAAAAGTATATTTTAAACCTCCCAAGCCAAGTGAAGCTGCCTAGAGAATATACTTTAAAGGAGTATCTGAACTAGGATGACGCAAATCCACAACAGTATGCTCCTTTTGCTTCTGCAAGTTTCCCAAGGCAGTCACCAAATCACGGGACTCATTCTCTGCCTGCTTCCATGGAAGCAGTGGACCCGGCTTGGTAGAGTCTTGTAAATACCAATACTAAGCTTAAGAAAAACTTGTACCCATTATTCCCCTCTGAAAGTAAGGCTACTTTTAATATTTCCTTTGAACTTTTACAACTAAATGGTTTTATAAAATCAAATTATTCTTTTCTTTTAGTGAAGTGTATTAGAGATATGTGCTGAGACCATTAGCTAGTAGTCTGGAGCTTTAAATTATGAAACCAATATATTCTACACTAATATTTTTCAGATTTTTTAGCCATAATCTTATCAAGAAATAAGCTAGGCTTATTGTTGTTGGTAGTAACCATGTTATGGTCTAGTTTTGTTTTAAGTATGAACTTTTCTTCGTGGAGTAATTCGGTTCTAGTTGCTGGTTTTCCTGAGATTTTCAGGAGGCGATAGGGTAGGATTTTGCTAAATGGTGCCTTCTTTTCTGCCCACAGCTCCCATGCGTGAAGTGCGGTACCTCATTAACCCAAGGACCTCACCAACAGGAAGCTGTATTCTTTACCAGCAACTCACCACATCCTTTTTGATCTGGTTTTCTTTTTCAAAAAGTGGACACATTTCTTTTGAGCTATTTTTGTTGCAAAGTTAAGCAAATGGCTGACCACCACTTGGATGAGGTTCCTACAGCGTGCCCACACTGTGCGTCTCCTCAGGCTGGTCTACTTTGTGTGTGTCCAGCAGGCAATTCTCCAGTGATGGTGGTGGAAATGTCACAGACATCGAGTATTGGTAGTATAGACATTTTTACTTCACAAGAGAGAAAAAAAGAAAGAAATGCCAGCAGAGAATCTTCTCTAAAAGATTTGGTAAATATTGAAGATTCTACAACACAAATCAACAGCTCATTCTCTATTCCCATATCTAAATCACTCTTTATCCTATGAGCCCTTGTCAGCTAATCCATTGCCTTCTTAAAGTTCTTAAAGAACCATTTGCTTCCCACAGAAGATAAGCAAAGTTGGTTAGTTACATGTTTTATGATACTTTGAGTCACTGTCAGCATTATTTCTCAGGATCCTAAACAGTTAAGATTATTAATCCAGCTCTTTAAAGCTGTTTACACAGGAAAAAGTTCTTTTTACAAGTTTAACTAAATAGGACTTTTTGATAACTTTCTTCAACTGATACAGGGTAAGATTTATGACAAAGGTTAAAGTGTAAGCTGTAGCTTCATTATCTAAGAATATAAAATATATTTTACAAGGCTGGTTCACATGATTTTCAAACAATGTGTGGATTCCCAATAAACTGGTTTGGCTGTAAGCATCTATATGTGAAGAGCACAATGGAGACTGTAGTCCATCTAGTATAAGTTTGGTGACAAGGGACAGTAAGTTTAGGGAAAGTCAGACTCCGATTCTTCCCCTGAACCTTCTGACACTTGCAGCCTCACTTGAAAGTCTTCCTTAGCCTAATGAGCCAGTGGCTTGCACTGTACTCTGGATTTGAAAACCACAGTCAATTATTTTGTATACAGCAAATGCGATATGTATGGTACCCATCAAAGCTTATCACACATCATTAAAAGAATATTTCACCTTAAGAGTTGTTTTTCAAAATTATCTTTTGGCCCTAGTCCACAAGAACTTCAAATGTGGAGAGAAAATCTTCTCAGTCACAGCGGAATCGGAGCAATGTCACAGGAGGAAAAGTCCCACACATAAGAATGGACAATGGAGCGAGCATTGAGGTATGCGGGGAGCAATGTCACAGGAGGAAAAGTCCCACACATAAGAATGGACAATGGAGCGGGTATTGAGGTATGCGGGGAGCAATGTCACAGGAGGAAAAGTCCCTCACATAAGAATGGACAATGGAGCGGGTATTGAGGTATTCGGGAAGCAAGCTAAAACTGCTAGAGAGGCTCAGTTTCTTCTTTTTGATCATTTTGTTTCAACTTTTTAACAAATTTACTTATTTTAATTTAAAAATTCTCACAATATATTTTGACCATTTTCCCCTTCCTCAACTCTTTTTCCATATCACCAACTTTATCTTTGTTCTTTCTCTGTCTTTCAAAACAAAACAAACTCCCACAAAGCACAAAAAACAAAATAAACACCAAAAAGACAAAGATTTTAAAAGTTTACACACACATACACACACACACACACACACACACACACACACACGCACACACACCCCAAAACGAAACAAAAATAAAGCATGGAGTCCACTATGTGTTGGCATGGGGTCTTGCCTGCAGTGTGGTTGTAGATGCAGTGACACCCCATTTGGAGTATCAGTTGCAAATAGCATCTTGGTTACAGGTAGATGTCATGTTCATGTCTCCCTTCAGTGCTGGGACCTGACTGGTCTGAGCCTGTGCAGGTCTTATGAGTGCCATCACAGTCCCTGTAAACTCGCATGTAAACCTAAGACTAGAGAGGTCATGGGCACTGTGAGAAAAACTAAGTCTATTGTTCTGCTAAAGGAGCATAGCAGTAAGATGAGTTCTGATGCCATGGTGCCATCTCCATAGGTAAGAGTCTCACTTAACCCTCATCGGCGAGGCTTCTTGCAGTAGATAGGAATCAACACAGAGACCCATGACTGCACAATGTGCTGAGATACTTGGAGCATTTAATTCTGATGTGGTATCTTCATTAAATCCATCCCTTTAAGGCTCAGGGGTCTAGGCAGAAGAAAAGGCAGAAAGATTGTAAGAGCTAGAGGTGATGGATGACTCCAAGGAAAGACACACCCGAACTTTCTGGTTTCCTCTATGCCAATGGGTTGTGACAGAGGCAATTGAGAAGTAAAGCTAAAGAAAGGAAGTAAAGACCACAGTAAAAATTTCAAGCACATCGAAGTTTTTACTAAAGGAATTGCAGACTATTTCCTGCTCATGCAGGGCCAAGGGATTTCACCTAAACTGGGGGGTATTTGCATGAAGAATCTTTTCCTAAAGGCAGTAAGTGGTACACTCTTTGTTCAGACTTTTTAATGATTGAGAGGTCAAATAATTTTACATAGCTCATCTGCTCACTGCTCTGGTGATCTCTTCACTTTTCCAGTTAGATAAATACCCTTATCATTCTTTTCAGGGTTCTAATTAATATAAAAATATGAAGTAAAGACTGCAGAGATCACCCATTCAGTAAAGTGCTTTCAGTGCAAGTATGAGGACCAGAATTTGGGTACCCTGCTTCTGTGCAGAAAGTGAGGTGCAGTGGCCCCTGTGGCTCCAGTGCTGGGGAAGAGGAGGAGGAGTGTAAACAGCAGGGAACAGAGCTTGCGGCCCAGCCGTTTCATTGTGCAGGTGAAGGTGGCTGCACCCCCAAACTCTCCAACAGCCAGGGTGCAGTCTCGAGGGGAGGCTTCAGCTGCCTAACCCTACAGGGGCTTTACCTGGTGGCACTGCCCCAGCCATTGTCCCATGTATCCCAGGCCCTGTGCATGATCAGTTCAGAAACTCATCTGTACTCTGTTGATGATCTGCATTACAGAAACTTACAATGCTACTCTTCAAGCAATGGGAAGGAGTTGTGTGGTTTTTAGTTTGCACTGCAAACCAGAACACTGCTGTTGGCCAAACCAGTTCATTCTCTCTTTGAAAATAAAAGCTAAGTGATAAATCAGAAAGATACTTGGTTTAGATCAGTGGTTCTACTCAAGCAAATGCATAGTGTCTCTATTTGATCTTACCCTAGAACAGAATTCCTCTTTCCTTGGTAGATACCTTTCAGTATTGTATGTTCATTCTTAATGCCCAGTGAATGCCACAGAGATGGAGGAACTGTTTTTTTTCCAGGAATTCTATACCTTTGGAAGAATATTGGGACAGGGGAGCTTTGGAATGGTCATTGAAGCTACAGACAAGGAAACAGGAGCTAAGTGGGCAATTAAAAAAGTGAATAAAGAAAAGGTAAGACTTCTCTGTGTGGCATTGCCAGGGTGTGGCATTGCCTGGGTACAGTGCCAGGGTGGGGTAGGGTGGGCAGTGCACCTTCCCTTATTCACCCAGTTTGTGTCTTCCCTTGAGGGCCAGGACTGGACTAACTGCTGGAGAAGTGTGGGGACCACTCTAATCTCCTGGGAAGGGACTAGTTCCTGTACTCAGGCAGATTCGAGCTGTCTGCAAAATGCAAAAGCGTCAGCAGAACCAGTATAATTCAATACATAAACTTTACAAGTAAATCTGAAGTAAGAACTAGCACTTAGTATGTGTACATATAGGGCTATAAGCTGGATGTCTTAGCTGGAAGTAAATTCTCTTGGCCATTCTGAGTTGTTTGATATACTTTTATTCTATTTTCTCATTTAATTGTGTTTCCTTTCTGTTGGCCAATCCCCCTTCCAGTCTAGTCTACTGTCCCTGTGTATCTGCTGACTCTCTCTGTGTTAGCTGTTGGCAGAGGACTGGACTTCTCTTTAAGTTAAAATCTAAGACCTCAAACTTTACATCAGCACATTATCAACGTTTACAAAATCCTCTGTCTGGATAAAGAAGCAAAATGACACCATCATGGTGTTTTCTTCTTGGATTTGTGATAATAAGTATTGGATCTATAAAATTAAGCAGTAACCTATATGGACTTTTACGTTGTAGTAAATTCCTAAGTTGAATGGGGTGGACATGCCAACTTTAATAAAGCAATTAAGAACCCTTTAGCATCTGCAATTCTGAAGCACACTACAGGGCCACCTGCATGCTGTTCTTTGCTTTTTGTTGTCTACAGGGCTAGAGGTTTGGGTTGGAGATTATAGCTGCAACTTCAGGCATTAGTCTCTCATTCATGTACGGATATTGGCAATACAGTACATTAATAGAGAAATAAACGATACCTTTCCATACAGGAACTGACAGTCTATTGTAGTGTGTACAGGTCAAGACATTTGGGAAAAGCAGTAGGGACAGATGAATGGCAGGAGAACAATTTCTAACTTCCAGATCTTCTCCTTGCAGAAATTTTCACTCCTCATGGTCACTATTTCTCTGAGCCTCTAGGCTAAGCTTAAAGTGTGCCTCCATCATACATGAGTGGGTGCTAGCAGAGCGGTCAGGATCCTCCTCACTCAGACAGTGAAGGCTGAACAGGAAAAGAATTGGAATCAAGAATGTCCCTAAGGGAAATTTTTTAACTAGAATATGTTTGCCTTATAATCAGTCTCTTCCCTTAAGAATCATTATGTACTTTCCCAAACTGGAGCTAAAGGTGTGTTCAGAAATTGGTCTTTTGTTACCTCTTTCAAGAATATTTTTATCTTGAGAAAAGACCCATAAGAGAGAAGAATATTTATCTTTAGATAATGGCAATTTCAGTATCAGGAGAACTGATGATCTGGGTCAGGGTTGAAGAAGATAGAGAGAATCCTAGAATTTTCTAGATGATTAGACAATCTTGCCTACGTCTGAAGGATATCCATGTGCTCCCTGGAGATTTCTTCATTATACCCTTTGTCCCAGGCACAGTAAGGCTTAGATGTTAGGAGATACACTGGACTTGGGTTAGTCTTAAGGCAAGGTCTCTGCCTCTCTTTTTCTCCTCAGTTAACCAGGGACACCAGGAAGTAACATAAATACTAGGTTAATTGTAAGTATATGATATGATATAATATAATATAATATAATATATCACATATGCATTATACATGTAAATTAAATCTAAACAAGACCACAATGGATTTTGTTGTTGTTGTAAAGCCATCTCTGACTGAGGTCCCAAGAAGATTTTGTTTTTGTTGGGCTGATCAAGGATCCTATACAAGGATTATGGTGATTGAAAGAAAATATCAAAAGGATACGTTCAAACTGGAACGAGGGGTCAGAGGCTATGTTTACAGAATTTAAACATAGTTTAAGAGATTGATCAAAGTCAAATGAAATTCCACTTGAAAATGGACCAAGAAAAGAGGGGCATAATTTAATCTGATTTTGGGATGGAAGATCTACTTCTCCATTTTTCTTCAGAAAGGAGCAGGCCTCCAAGGGATACCAACTCAACATGACATAACAAGTTCTTACGTTTGTCTTTCCAGTGTGTTTTAATAAAGACACTATTCAAAGCTGTAGAAAAGGGTATAAAACAGCTAACTTTCATACTGAGGAAAGTAGCAGTGGCATTCCCACAGCAACCTGTTTCTTCCTTGGTTCAGGCTGGAAGTTCTGCAGTGAAGTTACTTGAGCGGGAGGTGAACATCCTAAAGACTGTCAAACATCAACACATCATCCACCTGGAACAAGTGTTTGAGTCGCCTCAGGTAAAGTTCTATCAGGAGCTGCAGTTGGAAGGTTGTTATTATTACAAAATGAATATCATTCCATTCCAAAGTAGCCCTCTGGGGCACAGTTGCTTATGTCCTTGGCAAATATCTGTCACTAGAGATTGATGAGAACATTCTGAAGGACTTCTATTATTGATTGTATAATTAGGTGTGTAATGATTAGATTGATGTCTTTAGTTACATGTTCTGGGTGGCACATTAGAAACAAATGTTCAAGATTAGAAAAATGTCATGCAAATCCAATAGCAAATAGAGCTTCCTAGAGACGGCATCCTTCCCAGTTGTCTTAGTCCATATACTAGACCCCATTTCATTATTGCCATGATTTTGCAAGGTTAGCTTCATGATTAAATTGATAATGTTTTCTTGGCATAGTATAGAAAATACTTTCTTTCTCTTTATTTTCATTTTTTAAACTTATTTTTCTTTCATAGAATATATCCTGACTGCAGTCTCCCCTCCACCCACTCCTCCAAGTCCCCTATTCCCACCCCATACCCCTCCCCTTCTCCCCCAGATCTACTTCTCCATTTCCCTTCAGAAAAGAGCAGGCCTCCCAGGGCTATCAACTGCACGCTTTTTTTTTTTTTTTTTTAGTTGATGAACTTGGGTATCACTTCTACTACCTGGAGGCAGTATACTAGGTAGGTTTGGCATGTGGACAGATTATCTGTTTCTTTACATCCAGATGATGTTACTTGTTAGTCACGAGAACATGGCCAAGTTATTCAACTTCTCTCTGAGTAACTGTCTCACCTGTGGAGTGCTGAGTCATCTGGATATTGAGGGATTAGAGATTAATGGGTCTGTGGATACAATACAGTCATCTTACCAGATGGTAGCTACTGTCCTTTATTTTCTTTGCCAGACTCAAAAGTAGCTACTAATAGTCAATTTGGGTTATGCATTATACTTTATTAACTACAACTGCTTGGTAACAGGGCCACAGTTGTCCTTGTGCATGTTCCATGATGCTCTACTTCTGCCACTGAGCTACACCCCTCTGGCCTTTCACATGGTTAGTTCCCCAGCTTTGCTGATTTCCAAAGCATATGCGGATTGTCACTTTGCTGAAGATTTGAGGAAGAACCTCTCTCTCTCTCTCTCTCTCTCTCTCTCTCTCTCTCTCTCTCGCTCGCTCCCTCCCTCCCTCCATGAGTGTGTGTGTGTGTGTGTGTGTGTGTGTGTGTTTGTATGTACATATTTTCTCTCTTTGATACTCTTCCCTGGAAACTTTGTCTTGGTTTTTCTGGACACCCATCTCCTAAATTCACGGAGGTTCCTGGGTCTGCAAGTTCTCCAACGTGTACTCCTGTAGGCAGTCTTGGCTTGGCAGTTCCAAGCAGCTTCCTACCCTCCCAGCATTGCTGCTGCGCTCTGCAGGCTCTATAATGGCACCGCATTCCACAGATACCCCTCTCATCTCATCATCTCTGATTGACAACCCATCTTGCCCAGGGGTTTGGCAACTCTTCTGAGGCTAGGGCAATCAGGTGCTTGCCTCATGGGCTTCTCTCTCTCAGACAACACTACTCTATGCTGACAAATGCTAATATCTGAAAATTACATTTTATAAATATTTCCATTTAAATTATTTAAACAGAGGGGCAAACCAGTCTGTTAGTCTACCATGTGTACAAGCAGGAGCCCAAATACTCGAGTTTGAAGGCAAGAGAACTGGTTATCTCTAGTTGTCTTTTTCTATATTGCTTGATTTTGATTCACATGAGCTAGATCTGCCCATAAACATACACATGTCTAGACTTTCCACCGAACCTATTCTAAGGAGATGGATGTAGAACTGGTTGTATACTGCTGGTCAGCCACTCCGACTGTGTAGTGGTTTCCTGTAAGTCTAACTGTGTTCTAAACATGCACATAAAAGACTTGAGTAATACACTTTATCACTAACTTTGACCAGCATGCGTTTAACATTTTTTAAAGATTTATTTTTATTTTATGTGTCTGTGTACTCCCTGCATGCAGAACCCTCAGAGGCTAGAAGAGGGCGATAGATTCCCCTGGAACTGGAGTTTCAGATGCCTGTGAGCTGGCATGTGTGTGTTGCAAATGGTACCTGGGTCTTCTGGAAAAATAGCCAGTGCTCTTAACAACTGAGCAATCTGTCTGGCTCCTCATGCATTTTAAAATTGATGTCAATTTGTATCATAACTATTGCTAATGCAACCTTCTCTTCTAAGTACTCCACTTACCATTTCACGTCCCTAGCCACCCTGTGGCGCTGCCAATGAAACAAAGTATGACCCAGCTCAAAAGCTTATTTGTCAGATGTTTCAGAAGCTTTAACATCCCAAAGTGGCCTGAAATTCAGTGAATCAGAATTGTGGGTCTAGGAAGAAAGATGTCGGCCTCTCTTCCTGCTTTAATGCATACTGACTGAATGCAGAAGTTGGATTAGCAGCTGATACAAGAACAGAACCGATCCCCAAATCTTCAGAGCAACAGAACTCTAGAATATATGTTAGAATGGAACGTGGAGGGTAATGGTGTCTGATGGCAGGGCCTATGAAAAAGGCACGCCTTTTAGTTGAGTAGAAATCTTTGACTCAGTAAGTGGCTTTACTGTGGCATATCTAAAGATATCTCACTATGCCTCGAAAGGAATGACAGACACAGAGGAGGCGTTTCATCCTTGCTTCCTCATCACTTGTACCCACGGAGTCCTGGTGTCTCTTCTTTGGCACTTCTCATGTATTTTCCTTTCCCCTGTTACAATTGTTAATATTATAAACCTGACAGAGTCCAGAGTCATCCAGGAGACAAACCTCTAGGCACACTTGTCAGGGATTATCTAGAGTAAATGAGCCTTTGTCATGCCTGTGAGGGATTATCTTAACTAGGTTAATTGAAGTGGGAAGACCCATGTACTACCAGCAGCATTATTTTATGGGCTGGAGTCCCAGACAGAATAAAAAGGAGAAAGTTGGGGTTTGTGAGAAGGCTTGGTGGGCAAGGGTGCTTGCTTCCAAGACTAATGACATGAGTTGAATCTACATGGTAGAAGAGAACCAAAAAATTGTCCTTTGATCTCTATAGGTATGATGGGACATACACATGCTCACATGCACACACACACACACACACACACACACACACACACACACACACACACACACACCAATTTTAAAATCCTTCAAAAGAGAGGAAGCAAGCTGAGTACTAGCTCTCATTGTTCTTCTTGACTGTGGATGCAATGTGGTCAGTTACCTCAAGCTTCTGTTGTGGTGACTTTCCCATCATAATAGACTGTACCTTGAACCGTGAGCTAGATTCCACTCTTTGTTCCTTAAGTTACCTTGTCCAGGATAGTTTATTACAACAGGAAAAGTAACTGAGAACCCACCTCCCTTCTTGTGTCTAGCCTGTGCTTCATAGACACTGCCTGTTAACATGTACAACCTGTGAGCTCAGCCTGGCCCTCTACCTGTTTCCATAGGGCCCATAAGTTAAGTTTTCTACATTTTCAAACCAATGACAATATTTAAAGTACTAATATTTCATAACATTAAAATTATACCAAATTTGGCTTCCTACATCTATAAGTACAGAATTGTACTGTTTATGGCTGATGTCAAGGCAGCTGCAGACTGCACTGTTGTAAAAGAGGTCATGTCACCCACAGAGACTGTGGGTGTTTACTCTTAGGTTTGGTCTTTAGAGAAAAATTTTGCTGAGTCCTGCTGTAAATTCAGATTGTAGTGTTCACTTAGAAATTCAAAATTGGCATTATACAACTTCCACCTTAAGACTCTGACTTAAACGACTCCAATGCCTTTTTTCATAAGGGCTTGGGGAGTCTACAGTCTTGAGCTTGTTATCCAAGGCTCTTTACAAACTTGTTCCAACCTTTCCCTGTTAGTTTCACCCTTGACCATATTCCTCTTTCCATTCCACAGCTTCCAGTGTTGTTAACACAGCTCTATGTGCTATGTTAATGCTGCTGCATTCCAGGCTTTAGGGGCTTTGTACGCTGGCCACCAGCTCTGCCTGGTTTTCCCCACTTTCCCTGCCCAGAAATGACTGCTCACTTGTTTAGTCTGAACTCTTCTCAGGGAGCATTCTTTATGCAGAGGCTGCCTGTCTCCCAAGATCCATGGCATGTTGTTGTTAGTATATATCACATGGGGATATTGTAACCATGCTGAGCTTCCTGAGGTCAGCACTATGTTGTTTGCCCCTCTGTTTCTCTTGTATTTATGACAATAGCTTATATATAGTAGATAAGACATTTTTACATTAATAAATTAAGATCGTGAACATGCTTTTGATATATAACACATATAACTTGATAACTTTCTCTTGTTCTGTCTTTTAAATCTGTAATGTCAGAAAATGTACCTTGTGATGGAACTTTGTGAGGATGGAGAACTCAAAGAAGTTCTGGATCAAAGAGGACACTTCTCAGAGAGTGAGACAAGGCTGATAATTCAAAGTCTCGCATCAGCCATCGCATATCTTCATAGCAAGGGTAAGAAAAGGACTGTGGCCCTCACCATCTCTGTACAGAAATGTATCACTGTTGTTTAAGTGGGGTGGTTCACATTGGTAGAACTTGGCAATGCAAGAGGAAAACAAGTACGTTTTCCATATTTTCCCTTTTAATTGTATTTATAGATGTTTTAATTAGCAACAATGAGTCATAAAATCATACTCTCCATGAAAAGCAATCATGATCATTCTTATTTTAGAAGTACGAAATTGGCTAATATGATCAGAAAATTAAAGTAGATAAAGTGAATTTTCCTAAAATATTTGTATACCAATGTCATTAAAAATGTATATGTTCTAGCCTTGTAAAATAGTAGGCTTTAGTTTTAGAGCAGCTTGGGTTCAAAATAGAAGGAACGGAAGTTTCCAGTGTACACCCTGGTGCCACATGTGCTTAGGGACTCATGGTCTCCTAAATTATATACTTTACATAAAGATTTTTTTCTTGTTTTTTTTTTTTATCCAATAGTTTTGACAAATGTATAGTAACATTATCACTAAGGTATCATATAGGACAGCTGCCACTTTGTTCCATAGTCTTCGTTCCTCTCGGGGTCTTAGGTATGACTTAGGTATGCTTAGGTGTCTCTCAGGTATGCTCCCACTTTACAGATGAGAAAGTACTCCGTCCACAAAGGTCAGCATGTGCTCTGAGATCTCAGTGTGCCCTGGAGTTAGAAAGATGGAAGAATGAAGGCCCTCGCATCTCCAGGGTCTTAGGCCAGTGGGAGGTGGAGGGTGGAGAATGGCTTGTGATCAAGTGTAGCAGTGTCTTGATGGGGTGTTGTGTAAAGTGTGGGGAGCACAAGTATGTGTCAGGATTAGATTTGAGGGATACAGACTCAAACAAAAGAGAATAATTTAGATGAGGAAAGACTTGCTAAGGTTGAAGGCCCGGCCTTGGTCAGCTCTCCCTTGCCAAGCGAAACATTTTCCCTGTAGTTCTATAAAATCCTAACAAGCATTTTTGGCATGAGATTTTAATTATTCTTAAAAGGGTGACAATGACAAAGATAGAAATGTGGGAGGATTTCACTCATCAAGGATAAAAACATATGATAAAAATACATTAATTAAAGCGGTATGGTGTATGTAAGTAGAGACTGGTAGAGTAACAGAATCAATGAGTGCCAAGACCAAGCCTGGGGGATATATATAAGAACTGTAGCTGATTAGCTGCAATTGTCAGTTCAGGTCTAGTTCAGCTGCATTCTCCTAGATGGTCTACACTTAACTTTCTACAACTTGAGAAAGTTTTTGACACTTA
The DNA here is from genome assembly GCF_011064425.1 of Rattus rattus. Lineage (NCBI taxonomy): Eukaryota > Metazoa > Chordata > Mammalia > Rodentia > Muridae > Rattus > Rattus rattus. The sequence goes on from NC_046155.1 coordinate 92,154,401, forward strand.
TTTGCAGAAGAATGTTTGATACATTATTTTAATGCCCATAGAAATCTCACTTTAACTCTGACCTGTTCAACTAGGTATGTGTGTTCCAAGATTTGCGTTTTTTATTTTAACCTAATTGAACAGTCAGAAATGTATGCCGATGTTTTAGAAAAATACAGTTTATGTACATGTAGACAAGGTAAAATGTATTAAAATATTTATGCTGATAGTAACATTATACATAGGCACAACCCCCTATTTAGAGACCTAAGGGTACAGAAAACTGTGCTGGGCCTGTGGTGTGGCCCATATTGCCTTCACTCTCCTGGGAATATGCAGTCAGGTAGATCCCTTTCTGTACTCGCCAGGCTGAGACACTAGGTAGGCACAACAGGGAGCATGCAGAGAAAATGGCTTCTGATAGAGATGTAGAAAATTAAGTAAAATCAGAAGAGGGAAGCAACACACGGCCTTCCCTCATTCTTTACTTGTTGCCCTGTTTGTGTCCTCTCTAGCCTTCTGTTGCTCACCTTGCTTTTTTTCTTGGTAGATATAGTGCACAGAGATCTAAAGCTGGAAAACATAATGGTTAAAAGCAGCTTTATAGATGACAACAATGAAATGAACTTAAACATAAAGGTAAGAGCCTAGAGATACTCCTAAATAGTTTCCAGAAAACGACTGGCAGCAAAGTAGCTGCAGACATCTTAGACACATTTGGGTGACTTTTAAATCTAAGCCATTTGAGCTAAGAAGTTAAAAAATTTACAAAAGAAGTTGTAACTGATGAAAATAATTTTATGAGCTAAGGAATGCTACCCAATGTGTTTTTCAAAATGCATACTCCTTTGGATAGATATAAAGCATTAGTTAATAGCAAGCAAACAGATGCTCTGAATTCTAATTAATTTCAAAATTATGTCTGGTAATTTGATGTAAATGAGTTACAGATTTAGAGAAAAACACACCTTGGCTCTGCTTTTGATACTAAATTAATGCTGCAGTCTGACTTTCTCATTGAAAATTTTCCCGAGTATTAATATTTATGTCTTAACCACAATTAATGTGCCAAGTGTTTATTCTTGAAGATTTTATTCAAACTAAGTGTTCCTTAATGTCAAATAAATGATAGAATACATTATTTATTACTTAGCACTTTAATAGTGGCTGCTTTCAAAATGTGTGCAAGTGTTACCTTTAGAATCAAGTGTGTCTGTAGGCTGCTGTTGCTGAGGCTAAATCTGTATGCGGTGTAAACGGGCCAATGCTGCCCTGGCCCTTTCTTGTTGTGCTGTAAACTCCATGCAGGCAGGAAAGAAAGAATGCTCTTTCTTGTGCTGTAAACTCCATGCAGGCAGGAATTTGGGCCATTTTATTCTTTGTTAGAGGAACACCTGAAACAGAATATGCTCAGTTAACTTTGGTAAACAAGTGACTCAGTGCTCTCCCAGTAATGGAACGAGATTGTGAAGGCTTTGATATACTTTGTATTTGTAGAGATGTTGCGTGGAGAAAGATAGATATTCTATGCCCAGTGGGATATTTATGGAAACCTCTGGAATAATTGATTCAATTCCCAGCACATGAGAGGCCAAACCAGTAAGATTGCCATGAGTTTAAGGCAAGCCTGGCCACGTTGTGAGTTTAGGTAGCCTGAACTGCAGAAAGAGAGATGGGTAGAGTGTAATTTGGCAATCTCATATATTAATTAAGAGCACTCCTTATACTCTGTAAGGTACTGGCAGTTTTGCATTTAGTGTGAACAAAGAATCTGTGCTTTGCTTGTACGATACATAAATGAGCCTGTGTTTCTGCTTTGGGTGCAAGGGCATTCCATTTTGAAAGTCAACCAAAGGTACATGCCAAATATTTAATAACTGAAGATGTAATTACTGAGCTTTAGAGTACAGCAGGGGACTGAAGTTGCAGCAAAGGCCTTCAGCCCATCCCTGGCCAAGCCATGTTGAAGTGGGCCTTTTTCTCCTTGCTAATTTGCTTAATTTTATATAGTGCAGTAAGGCTTTAATTAGTATACTCTAACTCACAAAGAAATAATAGTAGTGAAAACCAAGTACTTACTAGTTATACATACATTTAAAAGTCTTACTGAGTGTTGATAAGGATAATTATTTGCATTTAAACAGTGCTTTCAAAGGACCATAACTCTATTATCAGAAAAATAGAGAACACATTCCAAGGCTGTATTTTGCAATGAAAGAACTTATAAATATCTTTACCAGGAAGTTAATAAAAGGCATGAACAGTCAACATCATGGGTTCTCTGTATCAAGTTTCCTCTCCACCCAGAGAGGGTGAGCAGAGAAGGCAAGTGCAGTCTTTTATTGGTAATAGAAGGAAAAGTCTGTCCTCAGGAAGTGGACAGGAGTCACTGCATGACTGAGTCCGTGTGTCTCTTCATAGGTGTCTGATTTTGGCTTGGCTGTGCAGAAGCATGGCTCTAGGAGTGAAAGCATGATGCAGACTACATGTGGCACTCCTATCTATATGGGTAAGTGAGGAGACTCGAAGAAGTCAGAACACCTGAAGGGTGTGGTAGCCTGTGATCCATCCCATCATCTAGCAGGTGGAGACAGGAGGATTGCCATAGGCTCCATAGTGAGCTCTGATTCATAGAATCACCATGCCAGTGAGGCCACAGCACTTTTACTATCCTGTCTCTTTCCACCATTTTCTCTCTAATTCCCAGTCATTCCCAGTGCTCGCCATCACCAAACTCAGTTGTGCCTGAATCATATGCTGTGCACTCATTTGTGTCTTCTGTTCCACAGAATGGTTTTGCTATTTTATCATGCTGTTGTTGTATCAGTAGTTTATCTGTTTTTATTGCTGAAAAGTATACTTCGTTCATTGCTTTTTTTGCCTACTTGATGCATAAAGTTTTTAAATTGTTCTGTCTTACAAGGGAAAGGCTACTTTAGATTCTGTTCATATCCTCCCATTGGCAAAAGACATCTGGTCTGTAGCTACATGGGGAAAATATATCCAGCACCCTGAGCTTTATGCCCGCTTATTAGTTGTCTGCACTGATAACAAGCGAGAGAGCAAGAGGGAAGACAGATGGTTGTGGGGCTTTGCTGACTTCCTAAATGGCTCCTTGGCACAGATATTCTGGCTTCTGCCTCCCTGAGGGCTGGGATGACAGTGCAAGTTGCAATGCCCCTGATAATTAAGAAGACTGAGAAGTGGAGGCCAAGAGTCCCAGGTCCCTGCTCTGTGGTGCGGCAGGAAAGGACAGCAGCCTGCGTTGCATCTGAACTCAGAATTTGCCTTCATGACAGACACAGCCATGGGACAGTCTGCACTTTGATGGTTCTGTGTTTAAAGCCTCACGTGCATTAAGGACTGCAGAACACACAATAATTGCTAAAAGAGGAACACTGATAATTTTCAATTATCTGGAGACAAACTGCACAACTGTGAAGTGTTAAGAGTTCTCCTGTGTATGTTTTGGCTTCTTTTTGTTGTTTTCCATCCCTTATAATCATAGAGACTGGGAAAATTAAAATTCCACTTGCTTTTAGTAGTTGTTATAAAAGTGTGTGTGTGTGTGTGTGTGTGTGTGTGTGTGTGTGTGCAGGTATGCAGGCACATGGCCAGTGTGTTTGTGGAGAAGACTGGGAGTGTTCTCTTGATAAGTATGGCTTCCCCATAGCAACTATGAAGAAAAACCCTAAAACTTCATCTTTAAAGCAAGTGCCATGTTGTGAATACCTTTGTTAGCAGAGAGCACAGACTTGAGTCACACGTACTTGGAACCTCATTCTGTGCTAGCATTCATTAGTGTATTGCCCCAGTCTTAGGTGACTGTGCTTTATATCTCAGTTTCCTTACTTAAACAATGTGGGAAATAAGATATATTCTGTATCATAGTGCTATGAAATTATAAACATCATCATTATCTGCTGGAGTGATTTATAACCACAACATTAGCTTTTCTGTGAGTTCAGATTTGCACATATTTGCCTTGATTTAAATAATACTTAGAAAGTTGTGTGTTTCCTTTTATTTTTGGGGCAAGTCTAAGATATTATTGTCTTCTTAAATAACTATACTATCTTTGTAAAACCAATCATTTCATAGGAATAAAGAACTGCCATTAGTAAAGCAGCTTATGCCACTGTCCCATTAGGAGCTAATTGATAGGAGTGAGGAGGAGTTGGTGACATCAGTCGGAAGGCCTGTACATTATTCATTCAGCATCTGCTGTTGGCTCTTGTTTCTCTCCAGAGGAATAAATTACAAAACACATCAGCACATTTTTCATGCTCTGTGTTTAAGCATTTAAAAGTAATTTATTGTATTATTAATATATTTTATTTCTGCTTATTTGGCAGCACCAGAGGTCATCAATGCCCATGACTACAGCCAGCAGTGTGACATTTGGAGCATAGGTGTCATAATGTACATTTTGTAAGTAACTTCCTGAATGACCAGTGCAAATAAAAGTGAAGTCTCTGGCTGTAGATTGACATAGATTTTAGATTAGATCTAAGCAATGTATCTTAAAGGAGTCGCTTGAAACCCAACCAAGCTGTATCCTGAGGGCCCTCTCCCTAGGTCTCAGGGTCACCTCCTAAGTATTTGTTTAATTTATGTATTCGCATCGTTTAGTTTTGCACTGCCCTAATCTACAAATGCAACAGTGTCCCACATGATCTGAGTGAAGTGAAAATCTATTCTTCCTGGCCCCTTGCTGCAGCTTAGAGCTTCGTCTACAACCATCAGGAATGGGAGGTGGGGCCGCCCAGTGCTGCTGGCACAGTGGGGACTGGGTGCAGGTAGAGGTTGCTTTAGGATTTAGAGAGTGTGTTGCATTTCTCAGTTCCCATAGCACTGTGAAAGCTTCCATAATTTTTTTTCTTGGATTTTTAAAATTTATTTACATTTCAAATATTATCCTCTTTTCCGATTTCCCATCCATAAACCCTTCATCCCATCCCTCTCCCCCTTCTCCTATGAGGGTAGTCCCCCACCCATCCACCTACCCCTTCCATCCTGACAATCTCTTACACTGGGGGGTGGGCCCAGCCTTGGCAGGACCAAGGGCTTCTCCTCCCATTGGTGCCCAACAAGGCCATCCTCTGTTACATGTGCAGGTAGAGCCATGGGTCTGTCCATGTGTACTCTTTGCATGGTGGTTTAGTCTCTGGGAGCTCTGACTGGTATTCTTGTACTTATGGGGTTGTTTGTCCTTTCCTCTCACTCCCATGATTCAGTCAAATCCCAGTCTCTAAGAGTTCACCTATGAAGTGCCCTCAGCAACTCCTGGTGAGAACATCTTCACCTCTCTTCGGCCCTGTTGACTCATCTCTCTGTCTGTCTGTCTTTCTCTCTGGCTGTCTTTCCTGCTTCTGTTCATCCTCCACTTCATCTGCTGTTCACACTGCTCTCAGGGCTCATCATTCTCTTTCTAGACTAAAGCCCTCTAATGATTATTCCTTGCTCTAAAAAGTTATCAGAATATTTAATATAGTGTGACTTAGCAAATCATTTGCAACTAACTCTAGCTTGTTTTTCCAGTCTTGGGCTGCGTGTGTGTTTTTATGTACTTACCTCTTTCTGTAATGACTTTTGGCTACCCACACTCTGTGTTGCATGGTGTGTGTGTGTGTGTGTGTGTGTGTGTGTGTGTGTGTTCTTTGTGTGCTCTCCCAGATGGATCAAACACTAAAACTTTCTATTTTCCAAACTCCCACCTTACCAATATTCATTTATTATATATAAACTTTCCTGTGTTGCACATAGGATTTAAGGCATCATACAAAATAGTAACATCCCCCCCAACAAACCTACCCCCAATACGACTGGGATGTTAGTTTTGTTGGTAAAGTGCTGGCCCAACACACAGTAATTCCTGGTTTGATCTCCAGCATTGTGTACGCTGTGTGGTGGTTCATGCCTGCACTTTCAGCACTAGGGAAGTGGAGGAGGAAGATCAGAATTTCAAGGTTATCCTTGGCTACAGTTTGATCTAGGCTAGGCTGGGCTACATGAGATCCTGTCTCAGTGTAACAATTGCAATACTAATAAAGAAATATTTAAACAGTAGGGTTTGCTTTGATAGCATTCATTGTGATGCATAAATAACACTTTTAAAAACCAAATTGCATGGTAATATTATAATGTTCTATCTTATCTGTTTCTTTAAGTTCTGTGAAGTTCAAATTACTCATCTTCTGGCATTACCATTCATCATTCTCTGACATCTGACGCAACAGTCAGCCCATGTTCAGAGCTCAATACACAAGTTAAATTGAATTAAGTGAATTGTCTAAGAGGTGTTCTGAAAAGTTAGTGACTACTGTTCTTGTCTTTGAGTGAATCTAGACACTTTAATGTCGATGCAACATTAGTTTTATGGTCATGTTGGAGATTTCGCTGTGCACCGCCTCTTCCATATCATGTCTAAATACTAACATCAGTGGAGTAACATTTTCACAGTTGTGTGAAATGGAAGACGGTTGGTCCACATGCATCATTGCTTAGACAGCATGAAGTATGAACGGGCTCATAAAGCTTTGATCATTGTTTTGTGCCGATTAAATCATGGTACAGATATCCAGAGTTTTCATCTTTAATTAAAATGTAACTATTTAAATAAATCTTTCATACTTTTAAGAGGTCTACACAACAAAAGTCCATATTAATCTGCATAATGAATCATTACAAAATCCGTATGGTGTTTGCTACTTTTTGAATTTACTGTTAAGAAAAGCCAAGTGTATTACATACCTTTCCTTTTTTTCCTCTTCCTTAAATATCTAATTAGAATATTTCTGTTCCAGAGTATAGCCGCTCATCATAGTAAAGGGCATCTTCCTTTCTTCACAGAGGATTCTCACTTAACTCACCAGTGCCCACTCATTAATCTGTTTGAGCCCTGTGGTCCTGTAGATAATTCCCTTCACCCTGAGCACAGCACATTACGTTCTCCATGAGGGCTATTTCCTTGTTTATCAGTTAACTTGGATTCATTTCTACTTAATTGGACAATGATAACATACGTTCTCAAGGTGAAATTAACATAAATAAATACTCTTTATGGTTCCTGCCCTCTGCTGTCCTGATCCCTATGAATGCAACAGACAATAGAAAGCCTTAAGAGGCATTTTTCATGTCATGGCTTCCCTTTTCTGGGTGTGCTAGGAAATTGCTGTCATAAAGTTCCATATGCTGCTGATTGACCAACCATTAGATACATTTTGCGTAAATAAAATTGCAAAGGACAGAAAAAAAGTTGAAAATTTAAAATGTAGCCCTTAAGCTATAGTTGCGTGCAGAAGCCACTAAGAAATTGGGGGCCATGCATGCATATCACTGCTTGCTAACAGGCTCAATGGGCTGAGCCTCAGCTGGCCTTACGAGTTATAATAGATAGTAATTGTCCACACAGCCATTTCCCCGGCTATTTTCTTTTCGTGTCCTATGGCTTTTAAAATCCCATTTTAAAACCAAGCAATAATAAAGCAAGTAAGAAGAAAGAAGTGTCAGAATGAGCTTGAGAAATAAAAAGTATAAAAGTAAGAATTTGTACAACAGCTTGACAACTACTGATCTGCCAACAAGAAGCTCTTGCAGGAGAAACTCTCCGCTCTAGCCTAAGCCCCTCACTGCTGGGGAAATTCCCTCATTTTCACTGTCATGAAAAATACCGAAATTTAACTTGGTCAGAAAATGTTCATAATTGGATTTTTAGACTAAAGCTTAGGAAGTACAACTGAATCAAGTCAGTGAGAACATAAAGTATAAAAGACTCTGGTGCTCTTAGATTGGGAATAGACCACACCTTGGCAGGTGTAATGGAGGACTGCCCTTTGGCTTTGAGTGAAGGTGGAAGGTACATTTGTGCCTGAGAGTTGAGTCCTTGACCGGCAACATTACCTTTGCAGTGTCACTGCCTTCTGGGGTGTCCCTGGGCAGAGCTGTTGTTTGTCCTCAGGGTTGTCTTAATGTTGATGACGATTAAGGTAACTGAGATTAGACCCTGAGGCTCAGAAGTATACTGTTACAGTTCTGGCCTAGATTAGCTCACGGCCTCAGCTTGGTTGACTTTCCCCCAAGCTCTGTTAAGAAGAAGCTAACGAATAGATCCTGTGTTACAGATGCAGATGGGCCAATGCTTGCTTCAAGCAGAGTGCTTGGGCTGTACTGGTGTTGACTTTGCATTTACCCAGCATCCATTCTTCTTACTGATGATTTCCTCCTGACTTTCTTCTTCTGAATACTATTACTGAGGACTTGTGCCTGCTTTAATCACTTTCAGCTTTGGCTCAGAACCTACAGACATTTCCAGGGTTGTTCTTTTATTTTATTGTTACCATTACTAACATTTGATTTAGTATTTACCACAGACAAAACTCTTGCCTGGCCATCAAACTCTGATGAGTTTTGGCAGTCTCTGATAACCCATGTGCTTCCATAATCCAGTGTACAGTGTGGACTTTCCTTCTCATGTCACTGTTATGGTGCATTCATCCTCTCACATCTTCCTGCCCTGTAAACCCCTTAATCCTAGTATCTCCCCAACCTGCAGAAGCCTTGGGGCATTTGCAGATCTGAGACTTCAGTGCATAGGCATTCTTTTACTGTGTCATTTCTCTCGGGCATTGAGAGGAGACCAGCTCTGAGCCTGGATGGCACCACTGCTTCTACTTTCAGCCAGAGAGCAAATCCTCTCCTTCCCATCTGTTACTTACCTACAAAGCATCACTGCTTCCACGTCCTATAGAAAGTTGATTTGTGATAGTCTTACATTGAATACAATTGAACAAAATGACTGCCTTTGTTTAGACTGTGTGGAGAGCCACCCTTTTTGGCAAATTCAGAAGAAAAGCTCTTTGAATTAATAAAGAAGGGAGAACTACAATTTCAAGATCCAGTCTGGGATTCTGTAAGTGATTCTGGTGAGTATGGACTTGTTATTATTTACCAAAGCAAACAATTAATATAAAGAAATTATTCACTAATAAAACCGTTGTAAATCTCTGGTTATTCATAAATCTACTTTGGAATTAAACAATATTTGTTTGTGAAAATCTTCATCTGTGATTATCCATGGTCAGAACTTCCAGAAAAACAAAATAAAACTAAGCTGAACTAAAAATATCAATTAAAAAATTAAAGGAGAAACTTGCTGTTTTGAACCCAATTTTCACTATAGATCATTAATCCAGGTTATCCAGCAGTAAAAGGCATTCAGTCTTATTTATTAGACCTGTGTGTTGATGATACTTGGCACACTTTGTAGTATGCAATCATACCCTAAGTAAATAGGAAAATGTATAATTTTCGTTTTGCCTTGTTTTTGTTAATTGTGTTGTAGGATGTCTCTCTGAGTCGTCTCAATTTTTTTGGCTCATCTCAAATTTTTGGATTCAAACAATCCTCCTGTCTCAGCCTCTTAAGTAGCTGGGGCTACTTACTAGCCTTTGTCACCATGACCTGCTGATATGTGTGACATTAACTGAGGTTAAGTGAAATAATATTTCAAGATTTTCTCCCCTTTATTTGCAGCAAAAAGTGCTTTGAAACAGCTCATGAAAGTAGACCCCGCTCACAGGATCACAGCTAAGGAACTGCTAGATAACCAGTGGTTGACAGTAAGTGATGACACTCTTGTTTTTAACTTTTTTCCTGACATCACTCATTTTACATGGTCTGGTAGTCTTAAAACTGTCAATTAGCTCCATCTTCTGACAAGTTGAAAAGGAGTAGTAAGTCTTGACACATTTCCGAAATGGACATCTCCAAATGGTTACAACTGTCATCACAGTGGCTCGTATGTATTTATAGACATCCAAATGGACTTTGTTCTTTGTCACGGATGCTTCATATCCAGTAGAACGGAGCTGAGAAATGTCTTATGAAATCCATGCAGAGTGAAGCAGATGGGACAGGTTCCAGGTGTAAAACTCTAGAACCAGTTAGAGTTCACTCAGCTCTCTGGGTACTGAGAGTCTTTGGGGGACCTTGGGAAACATGTCTCCAAATGGTGTTTATTACCTGGACTGACACATTTGCATGTTGCACCATTAGACTCCAATCCTTGAATGAGGACACTTTGGCCTCTGCTTTCCTGTACCAGAACAGGACCTGGGAATAGACAGAGCTCGGGAGGCTGCTCTTGAATCTTTAGCTGGAAACATTGCTTTCCAGTTGTATGTCTTTATTTCCCAGCTTTCTGAGTTAGTCCCTGTTGTCACCTCGTGAAATGTGAAGGAAGTGTACCATCTCTAAATGGACCAGGCAAGGCATTCTTCTGCCCTTTCCCCTTTCCTGGTGACTTGGAATGTGATAGCTGGGGATTGAGTAACCATGCTGGACAACAAAGCAGAACTACCAACTGGGGTTGGTAAACAACAATAAATACTGGGCCCCAAGGCTTGTAGTGCAAAAAGTCACCATGACAATTCATTCCAGACTTTTCTTAATTTTTATTTTTCTTGGGTATATTATGTATTTATATTTCAAATGTTATTCCCTCCCCTTCCTCTCCCTTACCTCCTCCCCCTCCCCCTACTTCTATGAAGATGCTCCCACTCCCATCCACCCACTCCAACCTCAACACCCTGGCATTCCCCTACATTGGGGAAAGGAGCCTTCACAGGACCGAGGACTTCTCCTCCTATTGATGCCAGACAATGTCATCCTCTGCTACATATGTGGCTGGAGTCATGGGTCCCTCCATGTGTATCCATTGGTTGGTGGTTTAGTCCCTGGCTCTGACAGAGCCTCTCAGGGGATACACATATCTGGCTCCTGTCAGCAAGCACTTCTTGGCATCAACAATAGTGACTGGTTTGGTGACTGCATATGGGATGGATCCCTACGTGGGGCAGTCTCTGTATGATCTTTTCTTCAGTTCCTATTTTAGGAGAAAGCAATTTTTTTATTTTAGGATACTTTGAAATATGCAAGCAAGTCTAATTCCACTTATTACAATTATCAATAAACACTAAATTACTGTATACTGAGTGATTTCTTTTGAGTGAACAGTCACTAAGTCAATAGATCCATAGAAATTACTAGTGCTATATGAGATAGTTATTGACGATAGTCACTAAAAATTAAGTATATATTCAGCGAGGCACTACTTTAGATACCATGGACACAAATGCAATTATATTTGAACTGAAAATTATTGTGCAGTTATCTTCTTAAAGGTCATTATAGCCATGAGGTTGGCAGTGATTTAGAGACAGAGAATTTGACAAATATTGAGGAACCATTTCTGAAAGGTGGTGGCAGTCTAAAAAGCAGGCTTCAGAAATGTGACTGAAAGGTCTGTGCATGTAGGTCAGCAGTAGGGTCCTTGCAATGTGCCAAAACCCTGGGCTTGATCTTGAGCACTGAAGAAAAAGAGGGAGAGGGAGAGGGGCTGGGTAAACATGGACCATAAAATATGATGATGGATTACAGAAATAATAAGGATATGGGAGGAAGAGTGAATGAAAGCTAGAGTTTGCTCTAATAGCTGGAGGAGTGGTGGCCCCATTGACTGAGATACGGACAGTTATGAAAGAGTAGATTCATCCTGTAGGATATGGGTGGTGAGTCAGGAGCTCTGAATTAAGTATGATAACCTTGAAATGCTATATGATAGGCAAGTAGACAGGTCAAGTAGATAAACAGATAAAGGTCTGGAACCGGGTTATAAACAGGAAAACCATGAGTTATATCAATGCCATGTAAAACCACTGGGCTAAAGAGATAAGTTAGGGAATGAGTAAAGACAGAAGAGGCCCAGATATGTTTAGACAGTATAAATATATTGTGCTATCAGTTTTAAAATTCTCTAATTTTCCTTTGACAAATTTGAGTCATTTCTTTGAATAACAGTTCCTTTTTTAAGGCTAAAACCTAGTTTTCAATCAAAAGAGTATTCTATCTGCCCTCTTCTGTAACTATTTTGATCTCTTCTGGGATTCTGTGCTGTAATTATTTCTGGCCTAAAGTAATTGTGCAAATGAGTTAGCTGCGAGATCATTGTAAAAATGTATGAAGTAGATTTGTGGTACAGGAAAATAAAAAGTTGTAAAACAGATGGTATGCCTTAGAATTTATCTCCTCCCAGCATCACACAACATTCGGGTTTGGCCATTTAATTATTTGTTTTCTAATTAGTACAGCTTTATTTCTGGCTTTGGTCATTTTTCCAGAAGTCTCCATTTTCAAGCCTCTAACATTTGTCTCTCTGAAGTCTTTGCCAAATGGATAAAAAGTGACAGATATTGTGTACTATATTGGACTCTCATAAGTTCAGTGTATGAAATTTAGAATGCTGGCATTTTACAAACTTCTGAAAGGCGTGACTCGTTTCTTCCTAACACTTGAAGTCTTCCTTCAATTCATGTCCTCTGTTTGAAATAGTCTAAAGAGAGGAAGATGGTTCCCTCAGAGCCTCACTGCTTCATATCAGAGCCTGGATTTTCTCAATACCTAATGCTTGGTAACATTTTCTTTTCAAAGAGCTTTATTGGACAAAAAGTGTCTGTAGTTTAGCCTATGTATTGTGCATTTTGAAGTATGGTTTATATCTTAAAAGTATTCCAAAAAAATTATGTTTTTATACATTTAAGTGAGCACAGTTTCAAAAAATTTGAAGTGCCACCCTGCTTTCAAGAGCTGAATGATAGATGGGAAGAAAGGCAGCCGAGATGGCCATCCCAGCAGGGCAGGGCTTGGAGATCTCCTCTGGCTGCCAATCCGTGGTGATCTCCTGTGTGAGCTGCTTCATTCTTCTTCATCCCATCCACCAGCATCGGGTCAGAGGGATGGGCATTTCTTACTAGCTCATGTCAGTGGCCTCTTATTTTCTTCAAATCCCTAGGTCACAGGTTAACACCAGGAATTTACATTTTAAAAACATATGTCTGAGGAATTTCTTCTGGCTGCTTACATTTTAAAACCCCTGGAATAAATTAATAGAATTATTTTTCTTCTGTGGCTTGTGAAACGATAGCTTCCAGTTCCAGGCTTTATTAGAATTTTTCAAACATGGGTAAATCCTTCAACATGTTTTTAATACATGCTGCTAGGTCACAGACCCTCTGGCAGCCCCTCCCTCTCCTAGAAACTAAGCCTGGCTCACTCCCCCTGTGACTCTTTCTCTAGAATACAGATTTGATAAGAAGGATGCTGTGCTGTGGCCTTGCGACCTCTCTCTCTTGCAGCTACAGGATAAGTTTGTGGTTCTACCTAGGCCTACCTTGGTGTCCGCCCTTGACTTATGGGCCAGGCCAGCCTAGATCATGTGGCATGAAGCCTGTCCGCCATTCTACCCATGAGTCAGAAACCCCTTTTGTTCTTTGGAAGGGTCCTGAAGGGTGTGTCTGTCTCTTCAGGACCCTGTCACATGACATGGGGTGTTTTTCCTGCTCATGTAGCTCCTCTTGGAATTTGAGGAGAAGACTGTTTTCAAGGCCTCATCATGCTGCCTATGGCCTGATACTGTCTTATCTGATGATCTCCCATTCAAAACTGGATCATGGCTGTCAATGTGAGGCCCTCTCTCTTACAAAAGTTTATCCTCATGGGTCATTTATTATGTGTTAGCTCCTTACTACAAACTTACTATTCTTTCTTTACTGCTTAATACTCACCATCTGCCAGGCCTGTGCTAGATAATAAAATGTTGTAAATGCATTAAAGGCTTGGTCTCTAACATAAGGAACTTACAATGTAATAAAAAAAAAAAAGAAAGAAAAGAAAAAGGCCGTATGTAATATGCAGTGCAAGGAAGAAGACACAGGGAATTTCTAAATGATCAGAGGTAAAGGGGCGGGTGTTAGGAAGCCAGAAAGTTCAGTCTGACAGGCAAATACGATGTTGAAGGAAATGAGTGGGAAAGGAAACCAAGGAAGAGAAGGGGATTAAACCCAGGTGGAAGGTTTTACCTTCATTCCATAGTGAGGAACAATTGCGGGTGAGGCCCATTTGCCAGGTGGCTTATTTTAAATGAGTCAATACCATTTAAATATTGGCCCTCTTTCTTTTTTTTTTTTTGTTCCATAACTGTTTTTTTTTTTTTTTTTTTTTTTATTAACTTGAGTATTTCTTATATACATTTAACTGTTATTCCCTTTCCGGTTTCGGGCAAACATCCCCTCCCCATCCCTTCCTTATGGGTGTTCCCCTCCCCACCCTCCCCCATTGCGCCCCCCCAACAGTCTAGTTCACTGGGGATTCAGTCTTAGCAGGACCCAGGGCTTCCCTTTCCACTGGTGCTCTTACTAGGATATTCATTGCTACCTATGAGGTCAGAGTCCAGGGTCAGTCCATGTATAGTCTTTAGGTAGTGGCTTAGTCCCTGGAAGCTCTGGTTGCTTGGCATTGTTGTACATGTGGGGTCTCGAGCCCCTTCAAGCTCTTCCAGTTCTTTCTCTGATTCCTTCAACAGGGGTCCTATTCTCAGTTCAGTGGTTTGCTGCTGGCATTCGCCTCTGTATTTGCTGTATTCTGGCTGTGTCTCTCAGGATCGATCTACATTCGGCTCCTGTCGGCCTCTGCACTTCTTTTGCTTCATCCATCTTGTCTAATTGGGTGGCTGTATATATATATGGGCCCACATGTGGGGCAGGCTCTGAATGGGTGTTCCTTCAGTCTCTGTTTTAATCTTTTGCCTCTCTCTTCCCCTGCCAAGGGTATTCTTGTTCCTTTTAAAGAAGGAGTGAAGCATTCACATTTTGATCATCCGTCTTGAGTTTCATTTGTTCTAGGCATCTAGGGTAATTCAAGCATTTGGGCTAATAACCACTTATCAATGAGTGCATACCATGTGTGTCTTTCTGTGATTGGGTTAGCTCACCCAGGATGATATTTTCCAGTTCCAACCATTTGCCTACGAATTTCATAAAGTCATTGTTTTTTTTTTTGTTTTTTTTTTTGTTGTTGTTGTTCTTTTTTTCGGAGCTGGGGACCGAACCCAGGGCCTTGCGCTTCCTAGGTAAGCGCTCTACCGCTGAGCTAAATCCCCAGCCAAGTCATTGTTTTTGATAGCTGAGTAATATTCCATTGTGTAGATGTACCACATTTTCTGTATCCATTCCTCTGTTGAAGGGCATCTGGGTTCTTTCCAGCTTCTGGCTATTATAAATAAGGCTCGATGAACATAGTGGAGCACGTGTCTTTTTATATGTTAGGGCATCTTTTGGGCATATGCCCAAGAGAGGTATAGCTGGATCCTCAGGCAGTTCAATGTCCAATTTTCTGAGGAACCTCCAGACTGATTTCCAGAATGGTTGTACCAGTCTGCAATCCCACCAACAATGGAGGAGTGTTCCTCTTTCTCCATCCTCCCAGCATTTGCTGTCACCTGAGTTTTTGATCTTAGCCATTCTCACTGGTGTGAGATGAAATCTCAGGGTTGTTTTGATTTGCATTTCTCTTATGACTAAAGATGTTGAACATTTCTTTAGGTGTTTCTCAGCCATTCGGCATTCCTCAGCTGTGAATTCTTTGTTTAGGTCTGAACCCCATTTTTTAATAGGGTTATTTGTCTCCCTGCGGTCTAACTTCTTGAGTTTTTTGTATATTTTGGATATAAGGCCTCTATCTGTTGTAGGATTGGTAAAGATCTTTTCCCAATCTGTTGGTTGCCGTTTTGTCCTAACCACAGTGTCCTTTGCCTTCCAGAAGCTTTGCAGTTTTATGAGATCCCATTTGTTGATTCTTGATCTTAGAGCATAAGCCATTGGTGTTTTGTTCAGGAAATTTTTTCCAGTGTATTGGCCCTTATCTTAACAAGTCTCACTTGATTTTACATCTTCAGACACTGCCAGGGAACAAAGACAAACCACATAATCTCTCCCACAAGCCATTTCCCCGGAGCTGAACTGTGCACCTTGCTCTGTGGCCACACTCTGCAGAGGCATGGTTCGGGACCCGGTTCTAGGATAGAGTCTCCCAGTGTATAAACAGGGCCTTTGTTCATTAATTTACAAACTGTTATCCAAGTTTTAGCCGTTAGCTTCTGACCCTTAGCCTTGATAGACACACCTGTGAGAGGATGGAAATGTTATGCTGTCTAATTAATTATGGGCTATTTTTCCCTCTTGTATGTTTTCAGCCTAAACATTTAAAAAAATCCTTCTGGGGGTTGGGGATTTAGCTCAGTGGTAGAGCGCTTGCCTAGGAAGCGCAAGGCCCTGGATTCGGTCCCCAGCTCCGAAAAAAAGAACCAAAAAAAAAAAAAATCCTTCTGCCATTCTACTACATAGTTTCTTTTGAATTTTAAATTGTCTTATCCATACATATGCACCTATATACGGATATGCTGTTTTATCCCTAACTAATGAATCTTTCAATAAAATTATGTTAGGAAAAATTTCATGAGCTATGATTTAGTCAGTATTCAGTAACTGGTACATCCTCAAAACTGAAATACATTTATTGAATAACTGCCACATACTGAGAGAGACCCAGGGGCTCGTTTGGCACAGTCTCTGCCGGTGAGTTCTCCAGTCTAGCAAAGGATTTAAAGCAAAACACAGGCAGATCTTGTAAGGAAGAATCACGCATCCTGTTGTTCAGTGGTAGTATGCAATCGGGGAATTACTGATATAATATTTTAAGCTCATCAAAAGAAAAATAACTTTAAACCTAAAATTTTATATCCATCCAAATGGTCATTTACATGAGTAGAAATAATGAAAGTATTTTTAAATATACATGACCTCAGAGTCCAGCACAGAGGCCTACACTTAACACGCTTGATGGAAATATTAGAAGAAGCTCGGTGCACTCAAGTCTTTACATACCTGGTGTAAGAGTATTGGTGTCCTAAACAAAACAAGAAACAATACCAGAAGAGACAATATGTTCATAATAATCTATAATTACCTGAACATTAGGAGCTCTGGGGAGGGAGGAAGAACTCTTGAAAAGATAAAAAAGGAGACTAATAGATATCAGAGTTGAAAGTACTGAAAGATTAAAAGATATATTTTCATCTATCTATCTATTTAATATATCTTTGATATATATATATATATTAGAACAATTGAAATAGTCTATTCAAATGGTACAAATGTGTCCAAATTTAGAAATAATTGTAAGTTGATTTAGATGCCCCACTTAAAGATGTATTATAAAATTGAATTTAAAAATCTAAGCTCTTTGGGGTTGGGGATTTAGCTCAGTGGTAGAGCGCTTGCCTAGCAAGCACAAGACCCTGGGTTCGATCCCCAGCTCCGGAAGAAAAAAAAAAAAAGTAAAAATCTAACTATTTAAAACAAACATTTTGTTTTTTTAAAAAAACTCTTATTAAATTTGTTCTTTGACTATACCATACATGTGTGTACATAATGCATTCAATTTCCTGAACTTAAAATGTCAGGAGGAAAAACCCTAATGGAGTAAACCAAGATAAAATCATTTGGAAAAGTAGGACTGAGAGTGGAGCTGAGCCAAGCAGGACGCAAAGGCAGAGCAGAGACTGGCAGAGTCTTTTAAAGAATAAGCAAATGGATAGAATGCTAAGAAAATTGTTGATTTAGTTATTTTATTTTATGTTTGAGAGTTTTTCCTGCATGTAGGTCTGTGTGCCCACAACCCTTTGTGCCAGGGGATATGATGCCATCTTCTGGCTTCCTGGAGCTTTGTGTGCATGCGGTGCACATACGTGCAAGCCGGGAAACACGTGCATAGATAAAAAAGAGTAAATCTTTAATGCACAGTATTTTCTCATAGATTTGTATTGCATTTCTCTATGTGTTGTGAATATAAGCCCTTTGTTGTTTATCTATCAGACAACCATGAATTCATATATATGTACATCACTTTCTCCCAGTCTACAATCCATCTTTTCCATTTATTAGTGCTGTCTTTGGTTAATAATTACAACGGTGGTAAAAATTCCACATATTTTTTTCCTGTATACTTAATAGTCTCTGCGTCCTGCCTAATATTTTTTTTACCTACCCCAAAGTCATGAAGCCGATCTCCTAAGTCTCCTTCAGAAGGTTTTCGAGTTTTAGTCTCACATTTATACTTTTGCTGTATTATGAGGTTCTTTACACAATATTGTAATGTAGGAATCAAGGTTCGTGATTCATATCCCTAGGACAGGATATCCAGTGGTCTCAGCAATGTCATTTTGAATGGAAAAAAATAAGATCTGGTGCTCATTGTATCAAGTTAAAATAGCTAAAGAAACATTCCACTTTGAATACATACAGGCATGATTAAAATTCAATCTGCTGTCATATCGTGCAGGTGAAAATATAATCAAGACAACAAGGAAGACAGGGTAGAGGAAAACCAAGTAGATGGCTGCAGTTTAGTCTCCATTTTCACCTTGTGTAGACACACCCTCAGAATGCATTGCATTGCAAATGACGAACCAATGGAAGTAAGTCTTTAGGTGGATTAATGATGAAAATACATTTTGAGCAACAAAGATATAAATGCAGTTCCAAAAAGCCCAAGGAAAGGTATTTAGGATTATATAATAAAATTAGGTTCATTTGATTCCTTAACACCAACACAGAAATTTTGAATTGTCCTTGGTACTACAGAGATTTATATATATACACTATATACTATATATTATATATCTATATAAAATTAAAGATGGATGCAAACTATGCCTTCCTTTTCTTGTGAAGTGGAAGAGGCTGACTTAAGGGAAAAAGCATGGAGAAGATTACTACAAATCCATGCTCAAGCAGATTGAGGGTCTGAAACTGATTCTGCAAGCCATTTCTGCACACTGTCCCCCCCCATTGGAAAGCCTCCTGTACAGTCAGGTGTGTGCACACCCGGTTTGAAGAGTGTTGGTCTTAAATATATTGAGTTTGAAGCCTCAGCTCTAACTAGAAATTCTCTACTGGCAGTTGGAGCTGTGCCTCTGTAATAGTCATTTCTCAGGCTCCTTCCTCCTTAAGACGAGGAGTACCGACTTTAGCCCCATGCACTCATTTGAAGCTACACTTGTGAGAAATCAATGGGAAGTGGCTGCTTACCTTAGGGCCATCAGGGTAATTGATCATTCCATCTTTGTGTGACTCTCTATGCTTTTTACATATGCTTTTCCCAGCTGCTTACACTGCTTGTTAGTCATATGAAGTCCATGCAATTGCCCGCAGTAAATGGTTTGCCATTTAAATGCAAATGGTGATCAAAACAGGAGAATAATGTTCTACCCCCTTTCAGTAGAGAAGATTATCATTAAGTATCCTATGTGTGCTTTTTATGCAGTTTTATGTGTACACATTACACGAATAGGTTCCTATCCTGTAAACTGCTCTTTTTCATTTAATATGTATTGGGAAGGTTTCCTTATTAAGAAAAAAGTGCAATAGTGTATCTCAAATTATGGATGTTCTGTTATTTTGCAAATTTCTCCCTCTGAATATGGAATATATAAATTGTTTTAGACCTTTCTTGTTACAATCAGTGCCACAACAAATGTTCTCATAAATACAACATCTATAGAGTAAATTCCAAACGATAAAGTAGGTTACTGATCATTTGCCTGCCATAGGAAGGAGGGAGGAAGGGAGGAAAGAAGGGAGGAAGGAAGGGAGGAGGCAGGCAGGCAGCAGGCAGGCAGGCTGGCAGGCTGGCAGGCAGGCAAGCAGGCAGGAAGGCAGACAGGCAGGCAGGCAGGCAGGCAGGCAGGCAGGCAGGCAGGCAGGCAGGCAGGCAGGCAGGCAGGGAGGCAGGGAGGCAGGCAGGCAGCAGGCAGGCAGGCAGGCAGGCAGCAGCAGGCCAGCATGAAGACAGGAAGGCAGGAAGGCAGGCAGGCAGGCAGGCAGGCAGGCAGGAAGGCAGGCAGGCAGGCAGGCAGGCAGGAAGGCAGGCAGGCAGGCAGGACAGGCAGGCAGGCAGGCAGGCAGGCAGGCAGGCAGACAGGCAGGCAGACAGGAAGGCAGGCAGGCAGGCAGGCAGGCAGCAGGCAGGCAGGAAGGCAGGCAGGCAGGCAGCAGGCAGGCAGGCAGCAGGCAGGCAGGAAGGCAGGCAGGCAGGCAGCAGGCAGGCAGGAAGGCCTCCTGGAGGGAAGGTCAGTGTTGTGTCGGGAAAGTCCTCCCACTGCTTGCTACACTTTGATCTGCTTTCAGTATTGTGTTGGTGCGCTTTCTGTGCCATGAGATGCCTCTTAGATTTCTCTGCAGGCATCCTTCCTTGCAACATTTCCATCCATTCTGGTCCAGCCCCTTCACTTGTCATGCCTCCACTACTTCCTTTGGTTGTATGAAAATCAGAGATGTCATGCTCCCCGTCGCAAGCTATTTTTTCTGTCATTCCACTTCTGTTTGATTCAAGCTTTACTCCTAGTATGAACATTTTCTTTTCTTTGCCTTACTTTTATCTTTGTTGACTAATTCCCTGGAGACAAAGAGACACATGGATGAACTGACTGGCAGATAAATGGTATTCAAGAACCAATACAGTTTGGAAGCAGTGACACAGTTGGTCACTGATCATGATGGGCACCTGCTTGATGTGGGCTGCAAAGCCAGTGGTAAGGTTTGCAACTTACAAAATGACATTTAATGTGTCAAGGTGAATGAAGATTGAGCTGTGCTCCTGAGGGACTGAAATTGTTAGTTAAATTATGATGTCTAAATATACACTGATCAAGACTTTGCATAACAAAGATTGTTGCGATAAACTGCTCTCATATTGTGCAGATACCGTACAAACTCCACTGTGATTATTATTTGGTTGAGCATGGTCATGTGTACACAAGTTCATCTTGCTAAAGCATTTTAGAGATAACATGCAGGATGCAAGCATTTGCTTTGTTCTTCCTGTCAGAACAAGCTGCATGTTCTGTGGTAAAGAATGACTTCTAAGTCCAAGTGCTTAGTATCTTCCATTGCAAATTGCTGCAGGAGTCTAAGTTGCTTTGTTCTCAGTCGGCTCTGGATAAGAGAGGCTCCAGATCTTTGTAGGTATCTAGTAGGAACTGGGAGCATCATGAACTATGTACTATGTACTATCTCCAAAAATGTATCACTTAAAAGCAATGTGTTTATTCTGATAAAGTCACACAATCTTTATCAAGGAGGGCAGAAAATTGAAATTCACAATATCCAAAGAATTAACCTGAGGAACACTTATTTGGGCAGGACTGAGGTTACAGATATTTCAGATTGTCTCTTTGCTAATGAGAGAATCAAATTGAGCTCAATATGTGTATATTCAAAGTCAAGGAGCCTGCATACTGTGAATTCTGACATAAGTCAGGAAGAAGCTAAGAAGTTGCAAGCCTTAGAGATCGTAACTCAGTCCAAGAGGAACTCTGAGGCCATCTGGCATTTTAGATGGCTCTATCCCTCCATGACTGCTTCCTTTGCCCTGTGTGTGCTCCTAATTCCGAGACACCTAATAGAGATGACTTTTAAACTGGACCTTGAAGGCAATGTAGGCCATGGTTGTCAGATGGATTGGAGGGTAGAGGAGAAATGAGTATAGCCAATGTAGACAGTACTCAGGTGCTAGGGAAACAGTAAGGCTCTGACCTTCTAGGAAGGCAGAGGAAGAGCCATGGGACTAGGTCTCCTAATGATCTCCTCTTGTTATTACCATTCTGTTCTTGATGCTGATCTATTTTTAACCATAACTATATTAAACTCAATAAATCCTCCACCATGTATTCAGATGGCTGTCCTTAATGTGCCCTGTTTCATGGATTTCTGTTTTATTACTGCATAACACTTAAATCTTCCTACATACAAAGACTACTTAGAATTTCTATATACCTGTGCTCACACTTACAGGTCTCATTTTAACCTGACAGTGATCCAAATATCCTGTCCAAATGTTCTCTAACAAACAAAGTTAGAATTTTAAAAAAAGTTAATTCTAGTAGGAGGCATTTGAGCCTGTCTGTGTCTCAGCACATTTGGGGATATTTGGTAAGTAGGGTTAGAGTGAAATGGCCAATATTGGTGTGATACAGTCATGGCAGGGATAGGAACAGCACACTGAGTCAGTTATAGCCACAGGCCACATTACATAGACATGTTCCAGGCAAGAGCCTTCAAGTCAACAGTCTACATTCATAGACATACTGTTTTCCCAATAACTGAGTATGGATGTTTTCCCTAGACACGGGTGTTGTGTATATTTCCCTTCAGCATTGACCCCATTAGCTTTTGGGCAGTGTCTTACCAGTTTTCTAAGAACAGTGCTAAAGAGGTCTTGGCTGCCATACAATTGTCATATTGTGTCCTTGGTACAAGCAGGCTACATTTACTCCTTCATGACTTGTGAATGGTCTCCCACCAACATTGTTCATATTGTAAGTGATGGTGTGTGGCAGTCAGTCCCTGTGGGGTGGGGAGACTGCTCCAATAGATGGCTAGAGTTTTGCTTCTTACCCAGCACTATAATTTTTTCCATGTGACTGTTCCTGATTTGGGGAGAATATATTAAGAGGTTTAAGAATCTTCCAATTATCTGAACTGTTTATAATGCAAACACTTGTTTTTAATCTTAGGGCAATACGCTTTCTTCAGCGAGACCAACTAATGTATTAGAAATGATGAAAGAATGGAAAAATAACCCAGAAAGTGATGATGACACCAAGGCAGACATGGAGCCTGAGCAGAACACTGAGGAAAAGTTGACACATAACAAAATAGGGGAAAAGGCCCTGAATGTCAACCACAGTCCATCTGCAAAGTCAGTAAATCAGGTAGGAGGAATGGCTGCAGCGGGGCACCAGGCTCCTGGCACTTTCTCTCTCGGGACACTGTGTTGCAGCTCCATCATCTCACTGTTAGTTGGTAACAGAGGCCTGCACTAGTCAACAGGTGAGGTCCTTCTACCTTCTGAGCCAGGAGAGGTAGTGCTGGGGCTTCATTCTTTGGAGCAGTGGCTCTCGGGAGTGAAGCTGACAGACCTTCTCTGTGAGAGAACACATACAGACTGAGCATCCCTAACCTGAACAGCTAGCAACTTCAGATGAAGGACACTCAAACTGTACTAAGTGCTGTAGGTCTGTTAGCCTCTGTTGTAGCTACTCAGCTCTGATGTTGCTGCACAGACACTAGCACAGCCAGCGAATGAGTGACCACAACCACGTCCGGCTCAGCCTTTTCGATGAAACAGATGGTATGCCAGATTTGACCCGTGGCTCCTAATTCATAATTTTTGTACTCTACTCAGCTACAGAATTTAGAATTGGTTTATATACTATACACAAGAGATAGTTATTATATTAGCCAGTTATTTGTGTATTGTTTCATAAAAACCTAAACTATATGTTTGCCATGTTACCTGACTAGACCTGAACACAGTTTCATGTCTGAAGCAATGTTGGCATTTTGATTCTAAGTTGTGGTCTATTAACTGGATAGCCCAAAGGTTTGCCTGAGCAACCCTTTCTTGTTTTTGATACACGTCGGTATAAGTTTTCAGTTTGGGGTTGCTCTCCTGTCTTATGTTCTAGCTCTTATTTAAATCTTGCGCCCTGTGCAGGACAGTCCAGACCTAGTCATGTGCTGTTGCCTTCCAGTCCTCATAGGCAGCAGATGGGCAGAGCACAAGGGGCCTGGCTGGGTGAGTCCTGGTCCATGTCTGGGAATGTGCAGGACTTCTGGCCCCACTCATAGTCAAGATTCCCGCTAGAATCCTGCAAAAGGCATCTAGGAGAGTTACCTGTTGGCTGGATAGTAAAATCCTGGATTAGAAGCTTACCATTGTGACTTAGATTGTGTGAAAGAACCACCTCACTGTAATGTAAACACAAGCTTATTGAATTCCTTTCCTGTCTCCTCCGATAACTACTACGTTGTTTAGCACAGCGTGTATTTTATATTCTCTTTAAAAATAATATCCTAGACCCATGCTTACATTTTTCTTGTTGAACGTAGTTTGAAGATTTTCTGTTGACTGACTTGGCAGCGTGCACATACATGTAGTTACATATATAACACAGTATGTATGCATGTTTGTATAATGTATGTGCACACACATCTAAATGTACACATATATAAATATATGCACAGCACATATTTTGTAGTGCTGTATTGTATCTGTATTTACCAATCAATCAATGTGGCATAAAATTCCCCGGTGGATCAGTGCACTCAGGCTCCTTTTCCACTGCTCTGCCATTTTCCTTCTCTATCCCAGACATCTGACAAATCACTGGTGAAAGTGACCTACTGTGGTCTTGGATATTTCGTGTAAGGAAGAAAAGGACTAGAATGTGAGTTATGTCATGTAATGCTAGGAATTTCAGTAGTCACACATCTGAGGAGATAGCATTTCATTTTAGCAAGAATAGCTTACAGCGTCAATGAACAGGCTGGGCCATGGGAGCAGCCTCTCCCGGGATGGGCTTAGAAAGCTTGCTCGTCCATGGCTTCAGGAGCAGTTCCCGCACTGCGAAGCATTTTGTCTTCCGTGTCTTCTAAGGAACTTTTCCTTTGCTCAGGCTTGTCTGTGATATCTGGGGAGGAACGTAACACTGGGGGATTTTTCTGAAGTTTGTTACACCTTTAAAAAAGACATATCTCTCACACATATTTTTCACTGGTTTTTTTATGTAAATATATTATTTTCCCAATTGTGTCAAACTTTATGCTAGACTTCTTCTAGTCTTTCAAACTTTTATCAACAATAAAAGGCAGTGTGTGAAAATCCTGACCGAAGTGGAGGGATTCCGCAAGCATGGGATCAAGGCCTCTGTGTCCACAGAACTGAAAACTGCAAAAAGCAAAACCAAACCCTTCATGGTTAGGGTAATAAAGTGGTCTTGTTAGGATCATACCACCCTCTGCACCCCCTAACACCCAGAAGTTTTCAGGATCCATGGCTTCTCC
Organism: Rattus rattus; assembly: GCF_011064425.1. NCBI lineage: Eukaryota > Metazoa > Chordata > Mammalia > Rodentia > Muridae > Rattus > Rattus rattus. The sequence continues at coordinate 92,179,180 of NC_046155.1, forward strand.
AGGGGGGAGAGAGAACCAGGAAGCAGCCACTCCCAGACATTCTGAAGCACTGCAGGGGTGCCCTCTCCATTGTTCATGGGGAACTTAGAGGAAAGGGGCAGCCAGGGAGGAACTAGCAAAGAGGCAATTCCACTGAAGAGATGAGCACACCATGGACACGAAAGGTTATTATGCCTGCCACTGGGCAGTTAGTCACTCCAAAAGCAGACTCAGCAAGGGCAGCAAGACTAACACCACTGCAAGGAAAGCACTCTGTGCCCAGCTGGATTAGTGCAGTGGCCACCTAGCAGCTCAGCCTAACTACAGGACATAACCAATTGTCTCGCTAGAAAGCAGAGTAAAGCCGGTTGCCACAACCAAATTCAAAACAAAGGCAGCAGCCTAACCTGCTAGAGATCTTGAAAACAAGCTTGGTTGACCAGTGACTTTGCCAGCAGGGGTGGTTACCATCATAATATAAAATATATTGTTTCTAAGTGTCCTCAGAAGCCAAGGGAGCTGCTTCTGCAAATATGAAGCCCAATGACAAAACACAAATCCCAATGACAGGATTACAAAGTGACTTGCCTTTAATCCCAGTACTTGGGAAGCAAAGGCAGGTAGGAGGGTCTTTGAGTTAGAGGCCAGCCTGGATACAAGTGAATTTCAGGACAGTCAGGGATTCATAGAGAAGCCCTATCTCAAAACACAAAACAAAAGACAAACAAAAAACAAAAAGAACAAAACCAAAACAAATCAAAACAAAAGGCTGTAAATTATCACAACCTCCAATAAAACCACATTAGGCACAAAAGAAAGGGAGAACTGTGCTGTAACAAGAAAGAGAGTTCACAATAATCCTCTTTAAAAATCACTGAATCCCAAGAATGTATATACATAAAAAATTAAGTGAAATTTGAAAACAGTGCATGAACAGAAAAGTTTTGCAAAAGCAAGAAAGAAGGGACAGCGGGGAATAAGAGGGAATGGATGGAGAGAAGGGGAGAATTTAAACAATGGATTAGTAATGTAATGGGTGAAGTGGCAACTTCCTGTAGCCAGGCAGGACTTCTAGTGGAGGTAGGGGAACAGCAGCCCACATACAAAACCTTCAACCCAAACTTTGTCCTGCTCACAACATGTGCAAGAATAAAGATGCAACAGAGATTGAGGGGATGGTCAAGCAATGACTGTCCAATCTGAGACCCAGTCCATGGGAGAGAGCCAACCCTGACACTATTGATGATGTTCTGCTCTGATTGCAGACAGGAGCCTAGCATAACTGTCCTCTGAGAGATTTCATCCATCCACTGATGGAGATAGATGCAGAGACCCACAGTCAAACATTAGATTAAGCTCTGGTAGTCTTATGGAAGAGTGGGAGGAAGGATAGAGGGAGGCAGAGGGGTGGAGGACATCACAGGAAGACCTACAGAGTCAAATAACCTGGGCTCACAGAGAATCAGCCGCCAACCAAAGTGCATGCAGGAGCTGAACATAGGCCCCTTACACTTATGTATCAGATGTGTGACTTGGTCTCCATGTGGGTCTTTTAACAATTTGAGCAGGGTCTGTCTCTGTCTTTGCTGCCTCCCTTTGGATCTTTTCCCCCTAGTCAGACTGCCTTTGCCTTGTTTGGCCTCAGTGGGAGAGGATGCATCTAGTCCTTCTATGACTTGATGTGTCATGGAGTTGGAACCCATGGGAAACCTTCTCTTACCAGAGAAGGGGAACAACGAATAGCGGCAGAGGTATGTGCGGGGGTGGGACTGGAAGAAGAGGAAGGAGGGGGCTGTGATGGGGGTGTAAAGTGAATAAATCAATAAAAAATATATGGGGAGCAGTGAGATTAAAGACAGAACATTTGAAATTGCTCAGCCTAATATCAAAGAGAAGGGGTGGGTTATAAAGAAAGCTTATAAGAACTGTGGACCACCATGAAGAGACCTAATCTATGTGTAATAGGAATTAAAGAAAGTGAGGAGGGATAAATAGGACCAGAAAGCATATGTAATAAATATAGGATGGGGACATGTTTGATGGTTGCACATCATTAACTCAGCGCTCACAAAGCAGAGACAAATGGCCCCATCCGCTCCACCACAGGGCTCGGGCAGCTTGAGGAGGCAGGATATGGGAAGTTGGCTGCACTTACCCCACACCACTGGGCAGGTGTCAGGCTGTGGGAAGCCTCAGGACACCACTCCAGGGGTGGGGAAGCCGCAGTCTGAGGCTCAGGACACAGCCGGAGCTGCCTCGGGGTCCCGGGCCTGTAAGGACGCCAGGCCCTCATTTCTCAGGCTCTTAGGCATCCAGGCACTGCTGGGATGCTGCAGAAGGGCTGAGGATGGAGTGGGGGACCCGCGGGGCTGGATCTAGCCTGGGGCTGAGGGGGAAAAAGGAGGGGATTCTCTGGCTGCTCCTGCTAGGGAGAGTCTTTCGCTGGACTGGGCAGGCTACTGGGCTTTCTTCAGAGATTAGACAGTGGCTCTGTAGGCAAGGCCTTCTCTCTGGCTCCCCACAGCGGGCTCCCTCTGATAAAAGAGGCTGTCCATGGTTTCAAGACATTTATTGTCATGGCGGAAAGTGGATGAGTAAAACCGTACTCCACTTCTCAGAGTGGGACTGAGATTAAATACCTTTTGCAAGAATGAGTGTCTGGGAAGGGAAATTCATTGGTCAAGCCTCCAGACCTTTAGGTACCTCATTATAAAGAAATCTGTCTTGAGCCTAAGTGACCTGTGGTCACATCCTCTACCTGTGAAGAGGCTTGGGGCATTGCCCTTATGTGACTGATGGTCACAAGTCTATGGAGGGCTGCAGGCTAGTGACAGGCCTGGTTTCCTGGGAGTCAGGCACAATGCCTACCCTTCCTCAGGGTTGCTGGGGTTTCAAACCTCTTCAACCAGGAGCCAGGGTCTTTCACTGTCCTACAGACCTCTGTGAGTACAAGGCCAGCCTGGTCTACATTATCATGTTTCAGCCCAGCCTGGTCTACATATTGAGTCTCTGTCTCAAAAATAAATAAAGTATTAAGAAAAAAATCCTAATCTGAGAAAAAAGCCAACATCTAGTCAAAGGAAGTTCATATATTTGAACTCAAATAGAACCCAAAGAGGTGCTTCCCACATCACACAAGAAGATACTACCAAAAATCATAACAAAGAAAAAATCCCTCAAAGGATCAGCGTAGAGAAGAAGTCATGTCAAATAATCACAGAACCCTGCAGGCCAGGAGAGACAGAGTATATTGACAGCCAAGAATGCCATACCTGGAAAAACTATAATTTAGAAATGAAAGAAAAAAAGACTCTCCTAGACAAATGAAAGCTGAGAGAGTTCATTAACATCAGTTAAATGATGTCTTACAAAATGCCAAAGGGAAGTCTTCAAATTAAAAGGACACTAATGTGTAGTACAAAAATTTCTGAAGATAGAAAATTCACAGGTCAAAGTAAAATTCTATGTACCTCCACACCTGAAAACCCCAACCAGCCAATCAACCCTCTGTATCATGATTGTAAGGTGAGCCACTTAAATTCCAGAAGGGGCTGTTAGAAGACAAAGAACATATGACAATAACCTTTTAATAGTATCAAAGAGATGAAAACCGAGGCGTCAGAAATGGAAAATATGGGGGCGGTCAATAGAGTTCAAGTGTAGGGTTTTTTCCCTGTGATCAATGTTAAAGTTGTTACTTGTTTAAATTAACCCATTGTAACTATCAGATGTTTTGTATATTACTTTTCACATTGCTTTAAGAAGAATAGGAGTAAAGAGAGATTGATTTTGGTTCCTGGATCAAGGGAAATAGTTCCTCATGGCAGGGAAGGCATAGCAGCTGAGGAGACTTTGCTGCTAGCAGTGGGACCTGGTCAGACCATGGTAGCACTTAGAGAGTAGACAGAGTTGGAGCAACACCAGAGAAGAATAAAACCCTCCAGGCTTCTCCTCTTTCAACAGTGGGCCCCACCTCTTAGAGGCTCAGTACTTGCCTAGAACAACACTGCCACCCAGGGATCAAGTAAGTCCCCAAACAGCCACCCAGGGATCAAGTAAGTCCCCAAACAGCCACCCAGGGATCAAGTAAGTCCTCATACAGCCACCCAGGGATCAAGTAAGTCCCCAAACAAATAAGCCTGCAGGGAACATTTCAGACAAAACCACAACAGATGTGTTTGCTAAGTCCCATTGTAACCACAGAATAACAAGCTAAAAATAAATATAATATAAAATTAAGAAAGAACTAAAGTATAGTGCTACAGAAAAAAAATCACTCAACTGCAAAAGAAGTAGCTGATAGAGGAAGAAAAATGCAGAGTCTATAAAAATGTAGAAATCTATAGTAAAATAGCAGAAGTTTCTCTTACCAAGTTACCATGAATGTAAGTAAATTAAATTCTCCAACTAGAAGGCCTATGGAAGATTGAACTAATATATGCACGCATGCATGGTGCTCTCTCTCTCTCTCTCTCTCTCTCTCTCTCTCTCACACACACACACACACACACACAAACACACACACACACACACACACACACACACACACACACACACACACACACAAACACACACACACACACACGAATAGGATCTACATATATGCAAGAGACTTGCTTTACCAGTAAGGACCCACACAAATTGCAGCTGAATGTCTAGAAACATTGGAAACAAAAGAACAGGAGTAGCTGGAGTTCTGTCAGATAGAATAGAGTGCAAGTCAAACTGTAAAAAGGGAAAAGGTAATGCACAGTGATAAGTCATTGCAAATGATTATGCACGCAACAAACCTGGGAGTACAGGCATCAATAGACTGAAAGGGAGAGAGACACTGTAGTATAGTAATGGTAGGAGAATTTAAAGCTCCACTTTTATCAATGAGCAAGTCATCCAGAGAGAATAGCAATCAAGAAACATCAAATTTTGAAGTTTACTCTAGACCGTACAGACTTAGTAGTCATTACACAGCAAACCATCAAATAGCCAAAAAATATAGATTTTTCCTAACTTTACAAGGGACTAGATTAGACTTTAGGCAAAAAAAGAAAAAAAGTCTTAGCAAGTCCAAAATATCAAAATCATACCAAGCATCTTGTTCAACAATAGTAAAACAAAATGAATCTAAAAATAAAAACCAACATCAGGCACTCTGGAACATTTGCTGAGCAGAGCACCAGTGGCTCAGACTCTCAGATCAACAAAGGACCTCACGAAACTGAAAAGGACACATTTATTTGTCAATAGACTAATGAGCACCTTACCAATGGGGAAAAAATCTTGATTAACTCCACATCTGATAGAGGGCTAATATCTGAAATATTTAAAGAATTCAAGAAGCTAACCTCCAAAAAGTCTAAACAACCCAATCAAAAAAAAAAAAAAAAGCGGTATAGAGCTAAACAGAATTCATCAGAGGACTCTCAAATGGTCAAGAAACACTTAAAGAAATGTTCAAAGTCCTTAGTCATCAGGGAAATGCAAATCAAAACAATCCAGACATCCCACTGAGATCTACCTGAAGACCCAGTTATACCACTCTTGGACATGTACCCAAAAGATGTCCCACCATACCTTGGAGACGCATGCTCCACTATATTCATAGCAGCCTTCTTTATACTAGTCAGAAGCTGGAAACAGCTCAGATGTCCCACAACAGAAGAATGGATATAGAAAATGTGGTTCATTTACATAATAGAATACTGTTCAGCTATTAAGAATGAGGACATCATGAGTTTTGCAGGCAAATGAATGGTAACAGAAAATATCATCCTAAGTGAGGTTACTCAGACACAAAAGATCATACCTGGTATAGACTCACTAATAAGTGGATATTAGCCAAAAAACTAGAGTACCTAGGATACAACACACAGAACTCAAGAAGGATAACAAGCAGAAGGGCCCAGGTGATAATGCTTCAATGTGATAATGCTTCAGTCCCACTCGGGAGGGAGAAGAAAACAATCATGGGAAGCAGAGGGAGGGAGGAGGGACCTAGGTGAGAGAGGAGAGGGAGAAGGAAAAGGGGAACATGATCAGTAATAGGGGAGGAAACAGGAGAGAAGCCCTGGGGGCCAGCAGAATGAATGGAAATATGCAACCTTGGGGGTGGGGTAGGAGGTGGGGGACCCTCTAGAAAGTATGAGAGCCCTGGGAGGTGAGAGACTCTCAGGACTCAGTGGGAGTGACCTTAGATGAAATGCCCAACAGTGGGGAGAGGAAACTTTTAGAGTCCATCTCCAGTAGAAAGACAGGGCCTCAAGAGGAAGGATGAGGTTGCCATCCCACAGTCAAAAATTCTGACTCAGAATTGTTCCTTTCTAAAAGAACTGCAGGGACAAAAATGGAGAAGAGACTGAGGGAAAGGAATTCTGGTGACTGGCCCAACTTGGATTCCTTCTCAAGGGGAGGCTCCAAGGCCTGACACTATTAGAGATGCTATAGTGTGCGAGCCTAGCATGACTGCCCTCTGAGAGCCTAACAAGCAGCTGACTAAGACAGATGCAGATAACATCCAACCATTGGACTGAAGTCCAGAATCCCTGTAGTTGAATTAGGGAAAGGCTGGAAGAAGCTGAGGAGGACAACCCCATAGGAAGACCAGCAGTCTCAACTAGCCTGGACCCCTGAGATCTCTCAGACACTGAGCCACCAATCAGGCAGCACACTTGAGCTGGTCCAAGACCCTGACACATACATAGCAGGGAATTACCTGGTCTGGCTTCAGTGGGAGAAGTGCCTAACCCGCTAGAGACTTGAGGCCCCAGGGCATGGAGAGGCCTGGTGGTGGTGGTGGTAGACATCTTCTTGGAGACAGGGTGTTTGGGGGCAAGAATGGGATGAGGAACTGTGGGAGGAGGGACCAGGCAATGAATGACTGGACTGTAAAAAAAATTAAACCCCCCCAAAGAAACTCACAAAATACAGTTATTACAAGCCTATTCATTCTTCAGAAATGAAGGCTGAAAGTCTAAAAATGATACACTGGTTAAGCACACTTGCTACTCTTATAGAGGATCCAGGTTTGGTTTCTAGCACCCATAGAGTGGCATGGCTCACAACTACCTTTAACTTCTATTCTTAGAGATTCAACCTACTCTTCTGGCTCTGGAGGCACTAGGCCCAAATATAGTATACATATAGACATGCAGGCAAAAGATGCATACACATTAAATGAATCTTAAAAACAAACAAAACCCCCAAACAAACAAAACCAAAACAGGCTAATTTTTTTTTTTGTTCTTTTTTTCGGAGCTGGGGAACAGGCTAATTTTTTAAGGAACAAATTCTCAGAGGACTTGTGATTCACATACTAGCTCAGGGGAAGTGCTTCCTGCAGAGTTGGGATGCCATTTTAAGGTCTTGTCTGAACTTACTGCTTTGGGAGTCAAACATTTCTTTATTTTCCCCATCTTCAGCTTATAGGCATGAACTGATCCAGTGAATGATGACCTAGAGGTCCAGTATGGCTAAGGGAGAAATTCTTGGTGTGAGAATTGTTGAGAGCTCTTTGTAGTGGGAAGCTAGATGGAGAAGACACAGAGGGACAAAGATACCTTGCCATCTAGGGCCATTTATTTTCCTGGGATACAATGGTGATTGAGCTTAATACCTTGAGCATTTTAAGAGGAGCTTGTTGCTGAACTTCTCCTAGCCCAGGTATGACAAACCCCAATCCAGCTATGATTTAATCCTACCTGAAATGTGGCAAATACTCCAATATAAAGATTACAAAAGATTAAAACTCTCAGACAATGACTTACCCCCAGGCATGCAAATCAATGTAGAATATAGGGAATATGAAAATCAAGGCACATAGCCCTCTCCTGCCCCACAATGTTGATTACCCACAGTAACTGAATCTAATGATACTTGCATGGATACACTACTGCACAAAGAATTTATAACATGAGCTTAAAAATCAACAAACCCAAGGAGAATATGATGGAGTGGGGAGATGGCTAGGAGGATAGTTCAATTAATAATATGTTTGCAAAATACTAATCATGCAAGCACAAGAATTCCAGTTCAGTTCCCCAAACCCAAACTAGAAAGGAAGAAGGAAAGGAAAGAAAAAGAAAGAAAGAAAGAAAGACAGACAGACAGACAAAAAAGAGAAAGAAAGAAAGGAAGCCAGCCAGGCATGGTGTCTTTTGCTTATAATCCTAGCATCAGGAATGACAGACAGATGTTTCCCTGGGGCTCACTGTTCAGCCAACCAGCCTAGTATAACACCCAAGGCTGTTCTTTGAACTCACATGTATGTTTACACAGAGAAAATAGGAATAGACAGTTAAATGAAATAAGGCAATTTATTATATGAAAGAAAAATTCAATAAAGAAAGGTTCTGGAAAAAGTCAAGTAGAAATCTTGGAAATAAAAAGCTCAGTAAATCAAATAAAAGGCTGAGTTAAAAGCCTCACCAATGACTGGATCAATGGGAAGAATATAAAGGCTTGGAGGAAGATTTATGGATTAGAACATTCAGATAGTATTATAAGAAAAATAAATTATAAACAGAACATGAAAGAACTGTGGGATAGGATTAAATACAAACCTAGGAATCTTGGCAAAGACTCAGATGTAGAGATACAGAATAATGACATAGAAAAATCTATTCAGTGAAGTGATCACATACAATTTCCTAAGTTGAGGGCAACATACAAATATTCAGACACATAAAGCATTAAACCTAAATGGACATGACCAGAGAAAGAACCTCCCTGTGCCATATTATACCTAGAATGTCAAGAGTACAAAGAAAGATGTGAGAACTGCAAAGTTGTTTATAAAGACAAACATGCTAGAATATTTGAGAAGAAACTCTAAAGGTCAGTAAGATATAGAATATATACTTCAAACTCTACAAAAAATTAACCTATTTTATTATATTTGGCAAAATTATCCTTCAAGATGAAAAGAAAAATAAATACCTTCAAGGCACAAACAAAAGTTATTCATGACCACTGAGTCAGAATTGCAGGAGATACTTATGGGATCTTACATATAGAAAAGGAAGATAAACATATTATGAGAACATGGGCAATAATGAATTTCATTAGAGTAATAGGTAAGCAAATGAGAAGAATTAGGAAAAAGTCAACATTAGGAAAACAACAAAATGCTAAGAACTAGTAAATACTTTACAATAATTACCCTAAATGTAATTGTATTTAAAGTGTCCAATTAAAAGACAAGGAGTATCTGATTAGATTAAAAACAAAACCCAACTGTTTGCTGTCTGCAAGAAACCCATCTTGTGGGACATTCCATGTTTTGGCTGAAAGTTCAAGAAGAGCAAATAATGTTCCAAGCAAATTAAAAATCAAAGCAAACAGAAATAGCTATACAAATACATTAAAAGAACTATGTCAGGCCAAAATCAGTCAGAAGAGGCAAATAAAGTCATTACATAATGACAAAGGGAGTAATCTACTAAAGAGAACATGATGATTGTAAGTGTATATACACTAAATATCTGTGTACCAAACTTCATAAAACAAACACAACTGGACCTAAAGAGAGAGATAGACTTATCCAACAAAAGTTGAACATTCCTTACTCACTCTCACCAGTATATTCGTTTGTGGGATATAAAAAACTGATATCAGAGCTAACCTATGTTATAGGTCTAATGGACTTGCTAGACATCTACAACATATATAGTCCAATGGCTGCAGAGTGCACATTCCTTTTAGAAGCTCATGGAACTGTCACCAAACAGATTATATTGTAGAAAATAAATAAGTTTGAACAAATGCAAGTAAATTAAAGTAATTTATTGTTATCAGTTACTTATTTGACCACAATTGAATGAAACTAGATGCTAATGGTTATAGGAATTACACAAACATCTGAAGATTAAACAATATACATTGGAATGACAATTGGGCTGTTGAAGAAATCAAAGGACAAAATATGAAAAATTCCTAGAATTAAATGAAAATAGGAACACATCATACCAGCATCTTTTAGATACAAATGAAGACAGCTATAAAATGGAAGTTTATAGATATGAGTGGCTAAATTTTTAAAAGTCTGAGAGATATCAAATAAATAACCTAATGATGTATCTAAAGGTCTTAGAAAAATTAAAGCAAGCCAAAGCCGAAATTAGTAGAAGAAAAGAATTGCTTAAGATTAATTTGGAAGCTAATAAACTGGAAGCTAAAAGGCTAGCACGAAGAACCAATAAACAAAAAGAAACACAGGACAAACCCTTAGCCAAACTCATCAATAAAAGAAGGCCCTGGTTAATAAAATTAGGATAAAAGAGGAATTGATTCAACAGATAGTGGTGCTGGAAAGATGGCTCAGGGTTTAAGAGCACTTGCTATTCCTTTGGAGGACCAGAGTTCAAGGGTCAGTTGTTAAGAACACTTGCAAGGCATGAGGGCAGAGTTCAATTCTCTGCATGACGTGGTGGCTCACAATGGTCTATAACTCTAGTTCCAGAATCTCAGATGCCATATTCTAGCCTCTGCAAATACAAAGCATGTACATGGTGCACAGATATACATGCAAGCAAACCTTCCCTACACATAAAAACTATTTAATGAAAAAATTCACTGAAACCCAAAGGTCTGCTAAGAATTATCTTTAAAACTTATATTCTAATCAGTTGAAAACCTAGATGAATTGAACAAATTTCAGGAAAATCAGGAGCTTCAAGATCAGGAGCTAACAATGGGACTGAAGTAATAAAGTTCTCCATCAACAAGAAGCCCTGGACCAGTCCTTTAGAAAACAATTAACACCAATGTTCTTCATGCTATTAATAAAACACGAAGGCAAAGAATGCTAGAAGACTCATTATATGGAGCAAATGTTACTCTCATATCAAAACTGTATAAAGATGTAAGAAAAACAGTGGCAATGAGGAAACCTATAAGCAAGTATCCTTGATAAATACATATCCTAGATTAAATACATTCTATAAAATTCTCATTAGCCAAATTTAATAGTATATTAAAAGGATCATAGCCATGGTGGACTTGGTCTCATTCTAGAGGTATAAGGATTGTTCAAAATGTAAAAGTCAACAAATGAAATACGGTACATGAACAGAATAGAGGATCACATAAAAATCCCAACAGATTTTTTAAAAAAAAAAAAAACCTTTGATAAAATTCAACATCCTTTCATGATGAAAGCTTAGAAAAAGCTAGGACTAGAAAGATTGTACATCAATGAAATAAAGTCTGTATATGACAGACGTATATAGTCAACATTGTACTGCATAGAGAAAAACAGAAACCATTCATATGAAATCAAAAATAAGACTCTAGTGCTGACTTTCAACACTTTTGTTCAATATAACATTTGCACTCTTAGCAGAACAATTAAACAAAGAAAGCAAAAAAGTATATAAATTTGAAAGGGAAGATTCAAATTATCTCTATTTGCAGTTGATACACTCTTGTACCAAAAGATCCTAAAGGACTTAGTTTTGATAATTTCAGCAAAGCAACAAGATATAAAAATCAGCATATAAAATCAGTAGCTTTTTTTGTATACCATAACAAACATTTAAAAAAGGAAGTAGGAATACTTCCCTGCCCACAATAGCCTGAATCTATAATACCTAGGAACAAACCTAGGAAAGACTTCTACAATGAAAAGTACACAACCACTAAGAAATAAATCAAAGACACTAAAGATATGTTCCATATTCATGTATTGGTAAAATTAATATTGTTAAAATGCAGTCCCCAGCAACATTCCAGTAACATTCTCCACAGAACTAAATGCAGTCCTAAAATTCTCATGGAAGCCCAAAAGATAGAATAGTTAAGGAATCCTAAATGAGAAGAGTAATGTTAGAATTATAATACCTGGTTTCTCTTTACACTACAAAGCCATGCAGAAACAGCATGTTCTCAGCACAGAAATTGGCATGTAGACAAATTCGATGAGTAAAGGTTCCAGACAAAACCCCATACAGGTACAGCTACCTGGTTTCTAACAAAGGCTCCAGAATTTCACTAGAGAAAAGACAGCCTCTGACAACAGGGCTGGGAAGACTGAATATCCACATGTAAAACAAAACTAGATCTGTGTCTCATCCTGTACAAATCAATTCAATGTTAGGCTTGAAACTTGTAGTTGAAAAACAGGGAAAAACTTAAAGATACAAGCTTAAGTGGGGCTGAGATGTAGCTCAGTAGTGCCTTCCTGGAATGCATGAAGCTCAGTTTTCCTTCTCCAGTACCACATAACATGGCACATCAAAATGGTAGCTCACAACTGTGATTCTCAGTATTAGTTCGAGGCCATCCCTGGATTCATAGAGGGTTGGAACTAGCCTGAGATGCATGAAACACTGTCTTGAAGACAGGCATAGACAAGGGAATCAAGAGCAGCACACAGTAGGCACATCTGTACATCTGTGTGTACTACAGCACTAATGGCAAGTGCAGAGTCTGTGCTGGTAAATATTTTTGAGTGATTGGATACAGAAAATCTGGTATAGGATATATACAATATCCAGGGGGTGCACACCTTTAATTCCAGCACCTTGGAGGCAGAAGCAGGCAGATTTCTGTGAGTTCCAGACCAGCTTGATCTACAGAGCAAGTTCAAGGACAGCCAGAGCCACACAGAGAAACCCTATCTAGAAAACAAAGTGAAACAAAACAAAAAGAAAAAAAGAAGGAAAGAATGAGGAGGAAGAGGACGAGGAAAAACGATACAATAGAATAGTATTTAGGCATAAGAATGAAATCGTGTGATCCTCAGAAATGTAGACTGAACTGAAGATAATCAGGTGAAACAAGCAGAACTCAGAAAGACACATTAAGTTTTCCTTCTGTATAGAACATTTACAGGAACAATAATGTAAAAGGAAAAAAGTGTACTATTAAGAAAGAAAAGTTCCCCCCTGACAACAGGCAGAGACACTTGTTGTTGTGGTTGTCTTACACCAGTTAGGGGCAGAGAAGAAGACAGCCCTTTGTGCATCCTAGCTTGATGGCTGGCTTGGTAGCCACATAAAAATCAAATCAAATCCAGGTAGCACGCCTGGCACAGGGGAGGAAGACATGGCATTTCACCATGCCACACAGTGGTGGTGGGGAAAGACACCCACAGCCCTCTCTACCCCATGGCACAGGCAGGTCGTAGACACAGAACCCTGCCTATTGCTATGCAGACAGACCTACAGACTGACATGCCACCCACAGACCTGCCCTTCTGACCACAGCATAGGCAGGTTGTAGGTACCCGCTTGCCACCATATCATCCAGCACGGATGGAAAATGTCACCCAGGACCTACCTAGTCATGTGGCCAGCCCATAGCGGGAGCCACCACAATGTGAAAATACTTGGTGGACAGATGGGGAAGAGAAATGGAGCAGCTTGAGCACCATAGGGAGATAGTACTGGAGAGTCAAGGAGAGGAGTAGACTATTGTGAGTGGCCAGCCCTGTCACTTGGGGCCATGGTGAGGCTCCAGCCCAAATTGCCACTGAGGGCCACATCTGGGTCCATGGTTATATAATGGTCCATGTTGATGTCAGAGGTTCATATAACCACTAGAACATGGGACATCGATGGTCAGGGCAGCCACTGGGGATCACGTGGATGTCTAGGGGCTGTGCAGAACTGGCCCCACCCTCACTGACTGGGGTGCTTTGGAGAGCCTGCCCCACCTCTCACTCCCAGCAGCAATTGTGGAGCTGGTCCTGGTGGCAGGGGTATGTGTGAGCCAGCCCTGAGGGTGTGAGTGTGGGAGAACTGACTCTGGAAATCTGCAAACAGAGTTGTGACCCCAGGAGACCTAGCCCTGCCCCTCACCAGCTGCATGCAGCATTCAGGGAGAGTGGGCATGGACAGCATGGCAGAGTTGACCCTGATGATGGGGGCACAGGTGAGCCAGCCCTAAGGGCAGGGGCCTTGGAGAGCTGGCCCTCACCACCACTGATCTGCTGTGAAGAGTCTTGGGTATAGGAGTGATGCCTTCTCCCTCTCCCCCATTGCCGCCTGCAGTGGTTGGGGGAGAAAGCAGGAGAGCAAATCCTACTCCCTAACTGGCTGTAGCACTCAGAGAGTCCTACATAAAGCATGTAAATATGATCTGCAACCCAGCACTGGAATAGCAAGGAACTGTCTTCTGAGTTAGCATATCCTTCGAGTAAATCTAGAATCTTGACAGTGATTTCATTTTTATGGAAATGTTTTTAATATAATATATTCTGATCATAGCTGTTCCCTCCCCAAACTCATCCTATATCCTTCCTACCCACCAACTCTACACCCTTTCTTTTTCTTTGAAAAACAAGCAAAACTAAGCCAAAACAAAAAACAAAAAGAAACACAAAACACACACAAAATGTGCAAACCCACAAAATGGAAATGAAAATATATAAACAAAAATCTAATAGGAAAAAAATTGCTCAAACAAGGCAATCTGATACAAAAGTCTCTAGAAATACCATTGAGTTCATTTTGTGTTGGCCATTTATTGCTGGGCATGAGTGTGGTTAATCTACCCTGTGAGACTCCATTGGAGAAAAGGGATTTTTCTTTTGCCAGTGGGATTCATTTACAGATAGCTTCTTGGGTGAGGGTGGGAGCCTGTGTCCGCTTCCCCATCTCAGCACTGAGATGCCATCTGGCTTGAACCTGTATTGACCTGTACATGCATGCCCAGTCTCCCTGAGTTCATATGTACACCGGTCCCGTCCTGTCTGGAAGACACTGTTGCCTTGTAGTCATCAACCCTTTTGGTTCTTGCAGTCTATCCCCATCTTTCATAAAGCATAGCTCCCTGAGCTCTTGGTGGGAAAGTTTGATCAAGGGGTCCCTAATGGGTTTAGGATGGCGTGCTCTAACGTCTCTAACTTTCTGCCTATTATCCAGTTTGGGGTCTCTTGTGTTAGTTCCAATCTACTGCAAGGCGGAGCTTCCCTAGTGATGGCTGAGTGAGGCATAGATTTACGGAATAAAAGGATATCATTAGGGCAGTTTTATTGCTTTGTGCCTTTAGCAGAGCAGTAGTATTTGGTTTTGTTCCCTTAGAACCATGCCCTATTCAGTCTCAGGTTCTTGACCTCTCAAGCCTGGTCATTTGTGGGTTAAATCTCATGGAGTAGACCTCAGATCTAATCAGAGAGCTGGTCACCACCCCAATGCTCATACCTGTATTGCACCAGCATATCTTGCTGGCCGGTTGAAAGATACTGTGGTGTTTGTAACTGCACTGATAGTTAACATTTCTCCTCTGGTAGTGTCCAGGGTACCTTCCAGTACCATGAATGTTGTTCAGTAGTGGTGAAGTCTCTAGTTAGACACCAGTTCAAATTCTCCTTGTTCAATGAGTTATATGCTGTCTTCAGTAATAGGGCCTTACCATCAATTTGTGGAGAGCAGCATAGCCTTGTTAATAGTCTGAGATGTTCGGAGTTTCCTTGGTGCACGTTTGGTTAATAACTGAACTAGGTAGGTGTAATCCATGTCTGGCATTGAGTGTTTCGCTTGGTGGCTAGTTTGGTCTGGTTGGGAAACTGTCTCTCCCATTATTTTGTGACTACATTACATATTTTAGGAAGCTTCTACAGTAAGAGGTTTACATATGGCCCCTCAAATGGTCCTAAGTGTTAGTTGTTCCTCCCCTTATCCTCCCTACCAACAAGGCCCCTTTTTCATGTCTACCTCCTTTACGTGATGGTACTCTGGGGCAGTGAGTGCTGTTCTCTTGTGTACATGTTGTTTTGTCTATGTGGAGAACACCAGGACAAGGCTCCATGTTGTTAGCAATCTTCTAACTGCTGAGACAGAGCCTTAATTGGCTCTGATGGCCTCAACTTTCACTCCAGCAGCAATGTTTGCTCATCGTCAGAAGGGACACTTGGCTTGTCACTGTTTACTGCAGTAGTGTTACTTCCAACAGTAGGCCCTTAGTCATTCCTTCTATGGGGCATCATTCTTTTATTATTTACAATCCCATAAAATGACTGAAGATGAGCAAACATCTTTAATTAAAGTGTAGTTCCCACACAGTGAAAAGATGACCAGACTCTAGATGGAGCAGAGTGCATTCGCAAGCCTGAACTCTTGCTCCACAATGGAGAAACCGCTTACACGTTAGATTGTTAAATTGACACAATCTTGAATGAACTTATTTAATGAAAATTAAAGTTGTTTTGTGATTAATTTCTTCTGTGATCTTTTTACATAGACTGAAAATATGACCTCAAGGTTGCAGATGAAGCAGGTACTTTAAGAAAGCTAGGTTGCTCAGAAACTTTGAAAAATTATTTTGATGGATGATAGCTGTTCTCATGGAGTTTCTCCAAAGACAGAAGTGCTTCAACTTAATAATACCTAAGTTAAATCACTGAGCCATATGAATATGCTGATGATGATTTCATGATGAAAAGCATCAAGTTTTTTTGAATTTTAGTTGAATAGCATCTAACATTTTCTTTCATGAAAAATTAAATTTTAGCCTTCTGAGTCCAAAAGAATCAGTTATAATGTGAAAATTCTGTTCATTTTCATATTCCAGTATTAAAACATTGCAGAAGGCCATATGTGTCTTACTGTCTAGTTTTATGTCTGCTTAACACATGTTAAAGTTTTCTGAGAAGAGGGAACTACAGTTAGGAGAATTCCTCCATGAGCTCAGGTTGTGTGTAAGCCTATAAGGCATTCTCTTAGTGATTAATGGAGAAAGCCCAGCCCATTATAGGTGGTGCCATCCATGGGCTGATGGTCCTGGGTTCTACAGGAAAGCAGGTTGAACAAGCCATGGGAGTAAGCCACTGCCAATACTCCTCCTGCCTTCCAGATTCCTGCACTGTTTGAGTTCCTGTCCTGACTTCCCTCAGTGGACTGTGATATATAAGCCAAATAGCCCCTTTCCTCCCCAGGTTGCTTTGATCTGGTGTTTTTCCATAGTAGTAGAAGCCTGAGTAAGATGTGTCCAATGACAGAACCTGGGGTATGTTAATATGAAGCCTGCAGGGGCTCCACAGCAGCTGCGGGGACTCAGACCCTGCTTTACAGTCCCCAGCATTTTGCTGTGGGCATCTCTAGGCTGCCACTCTCTCATTTGTGACTTTGTACCATCCTCTGCTCCGGGGCAATGAAATCAGTCATGTGACACTCTGAGCACAATGTTAGCTACAGTTGCTGAAGTGATCTTATTATTTTACATAGAATATTATCCAAATTTCATTTTTCCTGACTATATCATTTCCTCTGATAGTACCTGGGGATAAGCTAGTAAACCAGGAACTTTGAGGGTGGAGTGACACTCTGACCTCCCAGTTTTGTGAGAGTCTCAGGGCTCTGTGTTATTGTTCTGATTCCTCCATTCTCATCAGGAGGCTGTGTCACTAATGTCCTTGCCTCTGTTGTGGTCCCTGCAGGACCAGAGGAGGGCTGTTCTCTCTTCTCTAGTGTAGGTGCTTGCGTGATGTGCATTGGCTGATGGAACAAGCCTCAAGGAGTGTGATGGGAGCAGGGCCCTCAGGTGTCTGCATGATGGAACATGCTTTCTGTGTTTGCGGCCACCTGCCACAGGAAGCCATGGGCGCTTGAGTTAGGAAGGTTTTGAAACACACTTGAACTCTGTCCACAGCCTTCAGTCTAGCTTAGCGAGGCCAAGCTCTGCAGTTTATAAAGAAAGAATTTCTGTTGTTAGGGGGCCGGGCACTTTTACAGTTGCTTGTTATGTAGTAGAGTTAATATAGCAGGTCAAATGGCTATGTTCTGTTTATATCCTTGGGCTCCTGGAGACCAGATCCAGGGCTCATGTATGTAGTAGTTAAATTGCTAGCTTCAACTGGTGTCCTGGAAAGGCCTGCTTTTGAGGTTTGTTCTCAGCTGATATTTGGGAACTTGGATTTTAGGTGGTTCTACAATACCATTGTGTCTAAATTATTTGTGAAACTAGCCCATAGTGAAAACCCTAGGCTATGTCTACAACTGGCTTACAGAAGACGGCAGCGGGCAAACTGATTGACTCCAGTGGTAGAGGACACTCAGAGGCCTGTGCTTTCTGTCACCAGACTTCTCCAGGCACCTTCTTCCCCTTCCCTTCCCTTCCCTTCCCTTCCTTCCCTTCCCTTCCCTTCCTTCCTTCCTTCCCTTCCCTTCCCTTCCTTCCCTTCCCTTCCTTCCTTCCCTTCCCTTCCTTCCCCACCTTTTGTTTTTTTGACAGAGGGACTCACTATGTGGCCCTGCCTGGTCTCAAACTCACAGAGCTCCTGCTGCCTCTGCCTCCCGAGTGATGGGGCGTTACAGGTGTGCCTGGTGTACCTTTTTTTTTTCTGGTGAAGCTGTGCATTTTTCACTGAAATAGCTATAATAGCTGGTAGCCTTGTGAGGAAGCAAACTTGACTCCTATTCATAGCAAATCTGATATTCCAAAGGAACTGTTGGTCCCCATTCCCACGAAGGAGCTTCTCCGACCAGGCTAAGACTTCACTGCCAGTTTACCTACAGTCCCTTAGGTGAAGGACTTGTCAAATCCTGTTTCCTTGCCTCCAAAGCCCACCTTTTGCTCAGCTGTCCCCCACCCCACCCCGGGCCTGTGGCTATTTGGCTATGCCACAGAGCACTGACTACAACGAGTAATGCATGCCTTCCACCTGTGTTCTGTTGGTCTCTTCATCTCTGCCTTTATACTATAATTATTGCATGTATTTTATCTACACAATTATAAACTACATGGAAAAATGTATTGCTTTAATTTTAAACTGTCATGTCTATTTTCCAGAAATTAAGAGCAGAAAATGTCTTTTCTATTTCCCCAGCCATTTGCATTTGTGCTGTTCCTCTTTCCTCCCGAGGATCTGGGTTCCCATCTGCCATCATTTCCTTCAGCTCATGGGCTCCTTTGCATCCCTCTGCTCGGTCTGATGCTGAGTCCCCTCCATGGTCTTTCACCTGGAAAATTCTGGTTTTGCCTTAAATGTTTTAGATTTCTTGTCTGTGGAATTTTGGGTCTAACAGGTTTTTATCTATGCACTTGGTTGGTTGGTGATTTTTTGGTCCACACTTTAAAGGTAAAGTGTTCCTGTGTCTTCTGGCTGTCAGATCTTCTTAGGAGTCTGGTAGATCAAGATATCCTTTCTTTGTGTGCATTATGGCCCCTTCCTCTGGACGCCTAAGATTGTCTCTTTATCTTCAGTGCTATGATATTGCTAAGCAGGTTTTTCACACTTATCCTTCTTGGGCTTGGCTGTGCTTTGTGAAAGTATAGATTTGATCGTCAGCTGTTTGGGGGAGGATTTGCCATTCTTGTTCATTTCCCCCTGAGTTCCAGGTACTCACATACCAGACAGTTTACGATTGCTCTGACAGCTCCCTCAGGCTCCACTCAGGCTGTCACTTGCCATCTGTCCCTTACCCTGGCTCCCATCAGTAAGCATCAGGCTTAGTGACACACGAATGATGTCATCAAGTAGAAAGGTCTTATTTTTTTTAATTTTTGTTTCTGAGGGGTTTTGGAGAGGTGAGGTCATTGAGACAGGCTGGTCTGGAACATGCTGTGGGAACAGACTACCCTTGAGCTTGGAACAATTCTGCTCCTCTGCCTCTGAATGCTGAGATCACAGATGTGAATCAACAAGCCAGGTTAGACATTTTTTGTTTTGCTTTGAAACAGGTTTCTCTGTCTAGCCCTGACTGTCCTGGAACTTTCCCTGTAGATCAGATTGGCCTGGAACTCATAGAGACCTGTCTGCCTCAGCCTCCTAAGTGCTGGGAATAAAGGCACACACCACCACCACAACTGAGATTAGAAAATTTAAGTGGAATCACCATCACCACTTTAGAAACCACCAAACAAATATACAAAAAGAAATGGAAAACCTAAATCATTTTATATTTATTTGTAAGTAAAATGTTTAAATTACAGTCTTTCCTATAAATAGTTATGTTCTCTGTGAACTCAATGGTTAACTTTTTTAAGTGTCTAATAAAGAAATGAGGAAACTCATATGGCCTTTTGAGACTATTGCACAACAAATTTATACAGTAAGAATGATATTACTGTACACATGTCAGGGATATTCCAAGAGAAGGACGCTGCTAACCGTTGTCTCTCATTAACACAGACACAGAAACCCTGAACAAACCTCAGCATGCATTTGGAATACTGTTACAAAACAAAGTGATAAACGCAACAAACTATTCATAAAATTCTTGTCATCCAAATATTCTTGAGCTACGATGAAGAAAGCTGTCAAAGCAGAGACATACCATGTTCATGGACTGAGGTGGTCAGGACTGTTCCGGGTCAGTTCTTCCCAAACGGATTCATACTTTTAAACCAATTCCAACTGAAACATCAACACGTGATTTTCTGATTAAAATTAGAATAAAATTTTCTAAATAAAACTTATTTGTAAATACAGTAAGATCTGAATCAGCCCAAACCAAACTAAAAAACCTACATTTTCAGGACTTATTTACATGGTCCTTCTTTCCATGATTTCAACTTACTATGTAGCTGCAGTGGTCAGTAGCCTGAGGTGATTGTCTGAGGACAGACAGGTAGAAGAATGGATGAAAGTAGGCATAAGAAATAGATCCATACTTACATGACCAGTTGATTTAAAAGTTTTAAAAACATTCAATGGAGAAGAAATATTCCTTTTAATAAATAGTGCTAGAATGTTAGGCCATCTATGTAATGAAAAATGACATTTGATCTCCTAGCTGAAAATGAAATTAGTTTGTGATAGGTAGACGTAACTGTAAAATTCCTAGGATAATTTTAAGAGATTATTTTCATCCAACAATTAGTCAAAGATTTCTTAGGATGCAGAGAACATTTTTTAAAGTTGATTGGATGGGCTTCATAAAATGTAAGCACACCTGATCACTGAAAGCATATGAGGAGAACAATGACCAACCTGCAGAGGGAAAATATTTTCAAAAATTCATCTCATAAAGGACTCATATCCAAATATGATTGCTGTTACTGTAGCAGTTTGAAAAAAAAATGGTCCCTGCAGGCTCATATATTTGAGTGTCTAGTCCCTAGTCTGTGCACTGTTTAGGGAAGAATTAGGTGTACCCTTGTTGGAGGAAGTATATCTCTGGGAGTGGGCTTGAGGTTTCAAAAGCACAGTTTGGCCCAGTCTCTGTCTCTCTCTGTTTCTCTGTCTCTCTCTGTCTTTCTCTGTCCCTCTGTCCCTCTCTGTCTCTCTGTCTCTGTCTCTCTCTCCCTCCCTCTTTCCTTCCCTCCTCCTTATTGGTCAGGACGTAAATTAAAGCTCTTGGCTGTTGCTCCAACACCATGCCTGTCTGCTTCCCACCATGATGATAATGTACTAATCCTTTAAAACTGTGAGCAAGCCCCTGTTAACGTTTTCTTTCGTAAGAGTTTCCTTAGTTATGATCTCCCTTAACAGCAATAGAGCAATAACTAAGAAAGTCGCTGTTGCTAAACAGTAATAAGGCAACTCAGTTTTTAAAGACATTACAAGACTCGAACAGGGCGTTTACACCAAGAGCCAACAGCATCTTACAGATGCTCCTTGTCACAGATGTAAGGAAACTACATTCCGCACAAGTGCTCACTGCATACAGAGTATCAGAGTAGAGCAGCCAGACTAGCCAGCCCAGATGTCGACAAGGACATGGACAAGTATATTTTTCCTACGTTGCTGATTGCACCATTGGAGGAATCCTTTCAAAATACAATTTGGTATTACTTATAAAGTTAAATATTCAATTGTCATTCACCCAGCAATCCTAAGTTTACAGAAAGATTTGTAAACTATCCAAAAAGGTTTTAGTTATATTTATAACAAATTTTTATATAGTCTAAGAGCAGGAGCAATCCGAATGTGCATTAATTAAAGAACAGGTAAACATATGCTGATACGCTGGTATAATGGAACATAGCATGTTACTCAATAGAATACAGCTTGGCTAGAAAGATGAGTTACCAATACCTAGATCAATTTTTAAAGCCTTAAAATAATACAAGAATCTGCAAATGTATCGATAAAGAATTTAACTAGGGATGGAGAGGTGGTTCGCTGGGGAAAGTATTTACTGTGCTAGGATAAAACCCTGAGTTCCAATCCCGAACAGATATGTAGAAAACCAAGTGTGGTGGCACATGCCTGTAATCTCACACCGAGTGGTAGAGACTGGAGGATCCCAGGAGATTGCTGGACCACAAATCTAGCCAGTTGCTAAGAGACCTTGTCTCAAAACATAAGGTGGGGCTGAAGAGATAACCCAGCCTTCCAGAGGACCTGAGTTGTTCCCAGCACCCACATGGCAGCTCACAATTTCCTATAACTCCAGTTCTTGGGGATCCAGTGCCTTCTTCTGGCCTTCTTGGTTTCCTGTATACATATGGCACACATACATGTGGGCAGGCACTCAAGATACACATACACACAAAATTATATATATAATTTTGCATAAATGTGCAGAAACCGCAAACATGCACACGCACATACACAATTTTTTTTTATTAACTTGAATATTTCTTATATACATTTCGAGTGTTATTCCCTTTCCCGGTTTCCGGGCAAACATCCCCCTCCCCCCTCCCCTTCCTTATGGGTGTTCCCATCCCCACCCTCCCCCCATTGCCACCCTCCCCCCAACAGTCTAGTTCACTGGGGGTTCAGTATTAGCAGGCCCCAGGGCTTCCCCTTCCACTGGTGCTCTTACTAGGATATTCATTGCTACCTATGAGGGTCAGAGTCCAGGGTCAGTCCATGTATAGTCTTTAGGTAGTGGCTTAGTCCCTGGAAGCTCTGGTTGCTTGGCATTGTTGTACATATGGGGTCTCAGCCCCTTCAAGCTCTTCCAGTTCTTTCTCTGATTCCTTCAACGGGGTCCTATTCTCAGTTCAGTGGTTTGCTGCTGACATTCGCCTCAGTATTTGCTGTATTCTGGCTGTGTCTCTCAGGAGCGATCTACACTTCTGCACTTCTTTGCTTCATCCATCTTGTCTAATTGGGTGGCTGTATATATATGGGCCACATGTGGGGCAGGCTCTGAATGGGTGTTCCTTCAGTCTCTGTTTTAATCTTTGCCTCTCTCTTCCCTGCCAAGGGTATTCTTGTTCCCCTTTTAAAGAAGGAGTGAAGCATTCACATTTTGATCATCCGTCTTGAGTTTCATTTGTTCTAGGCATCTAAGGTAATTCAGGCATTTGGGCTAATAGCCACTTATCAATGAGTGCATACCATGTATGTCTTTCTGTGATTGGGTTAGCTCACTCAGGATGATATTTTCCAGTTCAACCATTTGCCTACAAATTTCATAAAAGTCGTTGTTTTGATAGCTGAGTAATATTCCATTGTGTAGATGTACCACATTTTCTGTATCCATTCCTCTGTTGAAGGGCATCTGGGTTCTTTCAGCTTCTGGCTATTATAAATAAGGCTGCGATGAACATAGTGGAGCACGTGTCTTTTTTTATGTTGGGGCATCTTTTTGGGTATATGCCCAAGAGAGGTATAGCTGGATCCTCAGGCAGTTCAATGTCCAATTTTCTGAGGAACCTCCAGACTGATTTCCAGAATGGTTGTACCAGTCTGCAACCCCACCAACAATGGAGGAGTGTTCCTCTTTCTCCACATCCTCGCCAGCATTTGCTGTCACCTGAGTTTTTGATCTTAGCCATTCTCACTGGTGTGAGGTGAAATCTCAGGGTTGTTTTGATTTGCATTTCCCTGATGACTAAAGATGTTGAACATTTCTTTAGGTGTTTCTCAGCCATTCGGCATTCCTCAGCCGTGAATTCTTTGTTTAGCTCTGAACCCCATTTTTTAATAGGGTCATTTGTCTCCCTGCGGTCTAACTTTTTGAGTTCTTTGTATATTTTGGATATAAGGCCTCTATCTGTTGTAGGATTGGTAAAGATCTTTTCCCAATCTGTTGGTTGCCGTTTTGTCCTAACCACAGTGTCCTTTGCCTTCCAGAAGCTTTGCAGTTTTATGAGATCCCATTTGTCGATTCTTGATCTTAGAGCATAAGCCCTTGGTGTTTTGTTCAGGAAATTTTTCCAGTGCCCATGTGTTCCAGATGCTTCCCTAGTTTTTCTTCTATTAGTTTGAGTGTGTCTGGTTTGATGTGGAGGTCCTTGATCCACTTGGACTTAAGCTTTGTACAGGGTGATAAGCATGGATCGATCTGCATTCTTCTACATGTTGACCTCCAGTTGAACCAGCACCATTTGCTGAAAATGCTATCTTTTTTCCATTGGATGGATTTGGCTCCTTTGTCAAAAATCAAGTGCCCATAGGTGTGTGGGTTCATTTCTGGGTCTTCAATTCTGTTCCATTGGTCTATCTGTCTGTCTCTGTACCAATACCATGCAGTTTTTATCACTATTGCTCTGTAATACTGCTTGAGTTCAGGGATAGTGATTCCCCCTGAAGTCCTTTTATTGTTGAGGATAGTTTTAGCTATCCTGGGTTTTTTGTTATTCCAGATGAATTTGCAAATTGTTCTGTCTAACTCTTTGAAGAATTGGATTGGTATTTTGATGGGGATTGCATTGAATCTGTAGATCGCTTTTGGTAAAATGGCCATTTTTACTATATTAATCCTGCCAATCCATGAGCATGGGAGATCTTTCCACCTTCTGAGGTCTTCTTCAATTTCTTTCTTCAGTGTCTTGAAGTTCTTATTGTACAGATCTTTTACTTGCTTGGTTAAAGTCACACGAGGTATTTTATATTATTTGGGTCTATTATGAAGGGTGTCGTTTCCCTAATTTCTTTCTCCGCTTGTTTCTCTTTTGTGTAGAGGAAGGCTACTGATTTATTTGAGTTAATTTTATACCCAGCCACTTTGCTGAAGTTGTTTATCAGCTTTAGTAGTTCTCTGGTGGAACTTTTGGGATCACTTAAATATACTATCATATCATCTGCAAATAGTGATATTTTGACTTCTTCTTTTCCAATCTGTATCCCCTTGACCTCCTTTTGTTGTCTGATTGCTCTGGCTAGAACTTCAAGAACTATATTGAATAAGTAGGGAGAGAGTGGGCAGCCTTGTCTAGTCCCTGATTTTAGTGGGATTGCTTCAAGTTTCTCTCCATTTAGTTTAATGTTAGCCACTGGTTTGCTGTATATGGCTTTTACTATGTTTAGGTATGGACCTTGAATTCCTATTCTTTCCAGGACTTTTATTATGAAGGGGTGTTGAATTTTGTCAAATGCTTTCTCAGCATCTAATGAAATGATCATGTGGTTTTGTTCTTTCAGTTTGTTTATATAATGGATCACGTTGATGGTTTTCCTTATATTAAACCATCCCTGCATGCCTGGGATGAAGCCTACTTGATCATGGTGGATGATTGTTTTGATGTGCTCTTGGATTCGGTTTGCCAGAATTTTGTTGAGTATTTTTGCGTCAATGTTCATAAGGGAAATTGGTCTGAAGTTCTCTTTCTTTGTTGGGTCTTTGTGTGGTTTAGGTATAAGAGTAATTGTGGCTTCATAGAAGGAATTCAGTAGTGCTCCATCTGTTTCTACTTTGTGGAATAGTTTAGACAGCATTGGTATGAGGTCTTCTATGAAGGTCTGATAGAAATTCTGCACTAAACCCGTCTGGACCTGGGCTCTTTTTGGTTGGGAGACCTTTAATGACTGCTTCTATTTCCTTAGGAGTTATGGGGTTGTTTAACTGGTTTATCTGTTCCTGATTTAACTTCGGTACCTGGTATCTGTCTAGGAAATTGTCCATTTCCTGTAGATTTTCAAGTTTTGTTGAATATAGGCTTTTATAGTAAGATCTGATGATTTTTTTAATTTCCTCTGAATCTGTAGTTATGTCTCCCTTTTCATTTCTGATTTTGTTAATTTGGACACACTCTCTGTGTCCTCTCGTTAGTCTGGCTAGGGGTTTATCTATCTTGTTGATTTTCTCAAAGAACCAACTTTTGGTTCTGTTGATTCTTTCTATGGTCCTTTTTGTTTCTACTTGGTTGATTTCAGCTCTGAGTTTGATTATTTCCTGCCTTCTACTCCTCCTGGGTGTATTTGCTTCTTTTTGTTCTAGAGCTTTTAGGTGTGCTGTCAAGCTGCTGACATATGCTCTTTCCTGTTTCTTTCTGCAGGCACTCAGCGCTATGAGTTTTCCTCTTAGCACAGCTTTCATTGTGTCCCATAAGTTTGGGTATGTTGTACCTTCATTTTCATTAAATTCTAAAAAGTTTTTAATTTCTTTCTTTATTTCTTCCTTGACCAGGTTATCATTGAGTAGAGCATTGTTCAATTTCCACGTATATGTGGGCATTCTTCCCTTATTGTTATTGAAGACCAGCTTTAGGCCGTGGTGGTCCGATAGCACGCATGGGATTATTTCTATCTTTCTGTACCTGTTGAGGCCCGTTTTTTGACCAATTATATGGTCAATTTTGGAGAAAGTACCATGAGGAGCTGAGAAGAAGGTATATCCTTTTGCTTTAGGGTAGAACGTTCTATAAATATCCGTTAAGTCCATTTGGCTCATGACTTCTCTTAGTCTGTCTACGTCTCTGTTTAATTTCTGTTTCCATGATCTGTCCATTGATGAGAGTGGGGTGTTGAAATCTCCTACTATTATTGTGTGAGGTGCAATGTGTGTTTTGAGCTTTAGTAAGGTTTCATTTTTACGTATGTAGGTGCCCTTGTATTTGGGGCATAGATATTTAGGATTGAGAGTTCATCTTGGTGGATTTTTCCTTTGATGAATATAAAGTGTCCTTCCTTATCTTTTTTTGATGACTTTTAGTTGGAAATTGATTTTATTTGATATTAGAATGGCTACTCCAGCTTGCTTCTTCCGACCATTTGCTTGGAAAGTTGTTTTCCAGCCTTTCACTCTGAGGTAGTGTCTGTCTTTGTCTCTGAGGTGTGTTTCCTGTAGGCAGCAGAGTGTAGGGTCCTCATTGCGTATCCAGTTTGTTAATCTATGTCTTTTTTTGGGGGAGTTGAGGCCATTGATGTTGAGAGATATTAAGGAATAGTGATTATTGCTTCCTGTTATATTCATATTTGGATGTGAGGTTGTGTTTGTGTGCTTTTCTTCTCTTTGTTTTGTTGCCAAGACGATTAGTTTCTTGCCTCTTCTTGGGTATAGCTTGCTTCCTTATGTTGGGCTTTACCATTTATTATCCTTTGTAGTGCTGGATTTGTAGAAAGATATTGTGTAAATTTGGTTTTGTCATGGAATATCTTGGTTTCTCCATCTATGTTAATTGAGAGTTTTGCAGGATACTGGGCTGGCATTTGTGTTCTCTTAGGGTCTGTATGACATCTGTCCAGGATCTTCTGGCCTTCATAGTTTCTGGCGAGAAGTCTGGTGTGATTCTGATAGGTCTGCCTTTATATGTTACTTGACCTTTTTCCCTTACTGCTTTTAATATTCTTTCTTTATTTTGTGCGTTTAGTGTTTTGACTATTATGTGACAGGAGGTGTTTCTTTTCTGGTCCAATCTATTTGGAGTTCTGTAGGCTTCTTGTATGCCTATGGGTATCTCTTTTTTTAGGTTAGGGAAGTTTTCTTCTATGATTTTGTTGAAGATATTTACTGGTCCTTTGAGCTGGGAGTCTTCACTCTCTTCTATACCTATTATCCTTAGGTTTGATCTTCTCATTGAGTCCTGGATTTCCTGTATGTTTTGGACCAGTAGCTTTTTCCGCTTTACATTATCTTTGACAGTTGAGTCAATGATTTCTATGGAATCTTCTGCTCCTGAGATTCTCTCTTCCATCTCTTGTATTCTGTTGGTGAAGCTTGTATCTACAGCTCCTTGTCTCTTCTTTTGGTTTTCTATATCCAGGGTTGTTTCCATGTGTTCTTTCTTGATTGCTTCTATTTCCATTTTTAATTCCTTCAACTTTTTTTTGATTGTGTTTTCCTGAATTCTTTCAGAGATTTTTGTGTCTCCTCCTATGGGCTTCTACTTGTTTATTTATGTTTTCCTGGAATTCTTTCAGGGATTTTTGTCTCCTCTCTATGGGCTTCTACTTGTTTATTTATGTTTTCCTGGAATTCTTTCAGGCATTTTATGATTCCTCTCTGTAGGCTTCTACTTGTTCTCTAATGGAGTTCTTCACGTCTTTCTTGAAGTCCTCCAGCATCATGGTCAAATATGATTTTGAATCTAGATCTTGCTTTTCTGGTGTGTTTGGATATTCCATGTTTGTTTTGATGGGAGAATTGGGCTCCGATGATGCCATGTAGTCTTAGTTTCTGTTGCTTGTGTTCCTGCGCTTGCCTCGCCATCAGATTATCTCTAGTGTTACTTTGTTCTGCTAATTCTGACAGTGGCTAGACTGTCCTATAAGCCTGTGTGTCAGGAGTGCTGTAGACCTGTTTTACTGTTTTCTTTCAGCCAGTTATGGGGACAGAGTGTTCTGCTTTCGTGTGTGTAGTTTTGTCCCTCTACAGGTCTTCAGCTGTTCCTGTGGGCCTGTGTCTTGAGTTCACCAGGCAGGTCACTTGCAGCAGAAAAGTTGGTCTTACCTGTGGTCCCGAGGCTCAAGTTAAGCTCATGGGTGCTGCCCACGGTTCTCTGCAGTGGCAGCAACCGGGAAGATCTGCGCCGCCTCTTCCGGGAGCCTCCGTGCACCAGGGTTCCAGATGGCCTCCGGTGTTTTCCTCTGGAATCAGCAATGTGTGCAGAGAGCAGTCTCTTCTGGTTTCCCAGGCGTGTCTGCCTCTCTGAAGGTTTAGCTCTCCCTCCCACGGGATTTGGGTGCAGAGAACTGTTTATCCGGTCTGTTTCCTTCAGGTTCCGGCGGTGTCTCAGGCAGGGGTCCTGCCGCTCCTGGGCCCTCTCCCACGGGAGCCCAGAGGCCTTATACAGTTTCCTCTTGGGCCAGGGATGTGGGCAGGGGTGGGCAGTGTTGGTGGTCTCTTCCGCTCTGCAGCCTCAGGAGTGCCCACCTGACCAGGCGGTGAGGCTCTCTCCCACGGGTTTTGGGAGCAGAGAGCTGCTGCAGGCTGGGATCCGAGGGTGCGGGACTTCCGGTAAACACAGGACGTGCCGGTCCTAGAGGAATTCTGCCTCCGTGTGTCCCGAGATCACCAGGCCACTTTCTTGCAGCAGAAAAGTTGGTCTTACCTGTGGACCCGAGGCTCAAGTTCGCTCGCGGGGTGCTGCCCACGGGCTCTCTGCGGTGGCAGCAACCGGGAAGATCTGCGCCGCCTCTTCCGGGAGCCTCCGTGCACCAGGGTTCCAGATGGCCTCCAGTGTTTTTCCCACATACACAATTTTAAAATGTAAGAGTTTTAAAAATTGTGTGTGTGTGTGTGTGTGTGTGTGTGTGTGTGTGTGTGTGTGTGTGTGTTATGTGGCTGTGAGTGCAGGTATCCACAGAGACCAGAAAAAGGCATCCCGTCCTCCGGAGCCACCTGGCATGGATACTATGACCCAAACTCTTGTGCAAACAAGAGCAATATGCCATCCCCTAGCACACCATGTTTTTACGTTAACTTTCAACTAACATTTTAAGCAAAAGATATCAGATATAGTTTCACACGTTGTGCTCTTCTCTCGTTTATATGATGTTTTAAGACTCAAAACTAATTATGTCGAAAAATATCAGAATACTTGTGGCCCCAGAATAAAACAAGAGGACAGAGTGGGACCATGAAGGGTCTTCACGGGGATTGATTTTTAGAGAGGAAGTTAGAGCCCTGGGTGCCCATGTGCTCTCCTGTAGAGCAAGGCCTCTCACCCTGAGTTGCTGTGTCTTCACTGTGGCATTGGTTACCTGGGTCTGTGTGTTTGTCAGAACTCCTCAGAGCATACTTGTCATTCGCGTATCGCGTATCCTACTGTATACAAATTATACTCTTACTGCAAAGGAAAGAAAGCTATTTACATCTTTCTCTAATTTGCAAGTTAAATTTTACTTTCATTAACTCCATGCAAGACCCGGATCTTTGTGTGGCTAACCTGGTAAAGAAAGTCTATATATTTTCAAGTCGATCTCTCTCATTCCTGCTTTCCTTTCCCTTTCTTCAGACTTCTGAAAACCACAGGAACATGAAATAAGATGGGTGGCCATTGTGAGCAAAACTATAGCAGAAAACTTGTATCAGAATTTTGTCATTTGGACCTTGTGCAGGCCTATAATTTGAATGTGTGACTCTAGAAGTGGTTGCTATGGTGATAAACCACTTTACTTAAATAGCATGTATTTTACTCAAAATTCAGAGGAATGGTAACAGTTTCTAGTAATCACACTTCGGTATTAACTTGCAGGATGTGCCGAGAGCTCACAGGCTTTGCATCCATTAGCACAGATAAGTTCATCAGGGCGAAGTTACACCAGTGAGCACTGTGATGTGTGCATTCATCCCAGGCTCTTGTTACACATCTTCCCTTGTACACATGGACCCCTTTCATGATCAATAATATGAGAGGCAGAAATCAGGCCAAGGCTGCTGAGTTAGAAAGTGGCAAAACGAAAGGAACTCGGGGGATCATCTTCCCCATCTCTCTGTCTGCAGTCAGACCAACTGCACTCTAGCTACCTCAAATGCTAAGAATCTGTAACAGATGAACAGTTAAAATGCTGCTGGGAGTGGCCCTGGCATGACTACTCTGACCAATGGCATACAGAACTGGCACGCAGCTCCACAGAGCTGGATCTACCCCTTCTTTGTGCCACACTATAGTTTTGTTTTTCTTTTATTATTATTATTCTTGCATGTATATGTAATGTGATGTGATGTGATGTGTATGTACTCCCATGTATGCAAGCACATGTGTATGTGCAGGTGCATTGGGGGCCTGAAGTTAATACCAAATACCTTCTTTGGTCATGCTCAGCTCTGTTATTGAGCCCAAAGCCTGCTAATCCTGTCAAATTGAGCTAGCCAGCTTGCTTCAGGGATCCCCAAAGTGTTGTGATTATAGGTGGCTATTCAGCTGTTACATGGCTCCTGGAGATCTGAACATTTGTAGAAGCTGTGCCTGATCCTGCCGCTCAGCCCCATGCCCCCAGAAATAAGACTCAGAGTCAAAATATATTAATAAATACCTTGGCAATATAGCCAGGCTCTTCTCCTACTAGAGCCTAACTAAAACAGCCCAATCCTTTTAACCTACATTCCACCACGTGGCTGGTTACCTGCGCTCAGGTACCTTGCGTCTGCCTCCTCACATCTTCCCAGAGAATCTCTCCACCTGGCTCTGTTCCAGAATCCTTTCTCTTTCCTTGATGCCCCACTTCATTTTCTGCCCAAGCCATAGGCCCCAGGGGCTTTTTAATTGACAAATGATGTGTCCATACAATGTACAAGATATTCTCTCTACAATTCCACTTTTTAGTCCAATAAAAAAATCTCCTTTTTTCTAATATAAATTGAACAGTTATAACAATTATGAAACAATTATGAAAACTATAAGGTATGATGTATACTTATAATATCCAGTTCATAGTATTTGGCAATTAAAGAAAAACTTCTATTATCTGTCCTATCTTCATATATTTAAAGTTTTGTACCTAACTCAAATTTTATCCTAACTTGGAGTTAAGAGCAGCCCATGCAGAATATGGCAAGTCATAACTTGGGGCTATTGATAGGGAAGTAAAAACTAATAGCTTAGAGAGTAGATACCCGCCCAGCTGTAGTGCTGATTAACGCTTATTATAAATACAAAATTTGTGTATTTCTGTGGGAACTGAATGGTCAAAGGCGGGGTCGACACCTGGATTGAGACTGAGTATTTTCTACAACAGAACATTGATTTTTAAGCTTGTGTAGCAATCTCCCCAGCCCTGAGGGTTTTTTGCTTATATAGTCTTCTCCATATCTTTTTAGGCTAAAGAATTGTTAAAGACATCCCTCCTGCAGTCATATTAGTAGCCAGTTGGTAAAACGACTCTGGTCCTTCTTATCTTTGCAGGCTGGTATGACTCCACCATGGTGGTTTGTATAAGGAAAAGGGGACCTCCTGATTCTGCAGGTGCTTTCTCATGATAGCAAGTTTTCTCGGCCATTGTTTTGCTGTGCACTGTTTAGAGTACACAGTCGGCAGTGGTTTTCCATCCTCTCATGTGCTGACAAGTAGACAGCCTGAAGCCTCATGCTGGCCATCCAGGAGCTTTCCCCTAGAATTGAAAAGGAAAAGCTGCCCTTTTCTCCTGCTCCGTGCGAGCTTCCGGGAGCACCTCTCCTGTTTGCCTTCTGTGACCTGTAAGATCTCAGCCCCGGCAATTTCACTCTCCATTTCTCTGTCCTATTACTTATAAAAGTGTAAAATTGCATCAATGACAACAAAGATCCCCGAGGGAATCCAACAGCCATGAGAGAAGAAAGGAAAACTCCAGACTTACATGACCTATACCCTAACCAAAGAAATCCCTCAAAGATTAAGATTGGCACAATTCTAGAAAAACTCTGGGAGCTAGAATTTGCCTCTGCCATTTATACTTCAAGGAGAAAAGAGGCTTGATTTCCTGTGCAGAGAATATGCCCAATGGGGCACCAGCAAGGTGGGTCTGCACCTGTGACGTGATGTGCTAGCATCAGAGATGGTTCCAGCAAGGAAGCAGGGCAGAGGCACAGACTCTAGAGAACCTTAGGATTCTGCTTCCTAAACAGTTGCCCACTAACCATGATGCAACTGTATGTATAAAGGGAAGTGGAGAGGACACGGAAAGTCCGTTCCATAGACACAGGGGCTTCTATGCAGTAAACATTCACATGAAGGTGAGTGTATTGATGCTAACAGGGAACGAAGGGGCAGGTACCATGATTTCAGTGTACCTGCTTATTGGCAGATTCTGAGACTTATTTAAAGACTTATATGGCTGTTGGGACTGGAGGTACAGCTTATCAGTTGAGAGACCTTGCTTGAGTTCCCAGTAACCTTATGGCTCACAGAACACTGTAACTTCAGTAGCAGGGAAACCAATGTCCCCTTCCAGCTCTGTGAGTCCCTCACACACGCAGCTTACACTTACACACATATGCACATAAATAAGACCAAATCTCTATCTTTGTCCATACCAACTTTACTACACATGAGCACAAAACTGACAAAGCAGAGCCTCTGTGTGCTGAGGGGAAGTGTGACTTGGCACAGCCGTCTCGGAATTACACTTTACAGTACTGGTAGTACCAGTGAAACAATGGCGACAACTGGAATGCTGCTGGGAAGGGACTAGCCAAATGACTACGACCTATTCAAAAGCCAGAGATTCACTGCCCAACCTGAAGAAAAAACAGGCAAGCTGTATGAATTTAGACAGAGTGGTCTGTAAGATAACCATCAGTTTATTAAAAAGACATCAGGGGTGGAGGAATGTTTGCAGTGCACTGCCATTTATGGGGTAGGGTAAAAGAACACTGGGGACAAATTAGGCTGAGCCATCAGAGGTTTCGGCCTGCTCCCCATGGAAGTGACAATTGAGTGTCAGCAATTCATTCAGCCATACAAATGTTCTCGTCAGTGCACAAGACCCCTGGAGGAGGTGTACACTGTGTAGCCATAACATTGGTTGTGTTTTATGATGCTGGGCTTGAATTAACTAGGAGGCAAGGAAGAGACTTTTATTAAACCATGAGTCTGTTCTATGAACTTGTTGAAGATCACTAAAATTATAAATAAATACCTGTGGCTGATGGATGTAATTTTCCTCATTTTGCTACATAAGGAAACAAAAATATCATGCTTCTATGTCAGTAGCAACTAGACATCTTGATAGTTTCATTTCCCCTACCACATTTTTTTCCACAAAATTCCAAGAACTACATTGAGATATTTGAGAAGAAAGTTCTAGAGCATCTCAAGGGGAACTTGGCATTGCTATCTAAGCATGTAGAGACATAGTGTTTCTTCCTGGTGACTGGAGCCTCTAAATCAAGTATATTAGAAGTTGGCCAGCGGGGCAGGTAAGATGGCTCAGAGGGTGAGAGTTCTTCCTGCCAAACATGATAACCTGAGTTTGATCTCTGGAACTCATGTGGTAAAACGAAAGAACTGATTTCTACAAGTTGTCTCTGACTTTCACACATGCACCATGGCACATGCGCACACAACCTCTACAACCAACCAACCAACCAACCAATGTAATTTTAAAAACCACAGAACACTGAAGAATGGAAGCATCTACCCAGACATGAGTATATACGTAAAGCCAATGACAACCTTGGCTCCCATCTCAGAGTGCTAGTTTTAGTGGATACGCTGTAAAGCATTTCCTCAACTACTCAGATCCACGTTGGCACTCCAAAGGGACAAGGGCTGCATTTAGCTTCACCGTAAGATAGGGTTTATGTGCAAAGTTAGTGAGATTTTATGAATTGAAAACTCCAGATTGATTCCATGTCTCAGGAAAGCACGTGGTCCCCAGTCAGGCACCAGCGCATCACAGTGTGTGTTAGTGAACCTGGGTTTCAATGAGGTAGGAGCTACCTTATCAAGTGGTGGGGTCTTCTGCAATTCTCTGTGTCTCGAAAGAGTTCAGTGGAGGCAGTTTGCATATTTTCTTGAGAAGAGTAAACAACCTTTTACATTTCAAACTTTATATAATTTTTTTCAAGGCATAGGACATCTTAGAGTGTTGCCTGACCAAGGATCACTCCTGTAGTGTCAAGCAGGAGGGATCTCTGAGGAAGCCCTACTGAGGAGTGTCTACAGTAAACGCCCATCAGCACTCCTTTTTGAAATACGGTACCGGAGTAAAAATGTCCTCCAGTTTTGCTGCCGCCCTAGAAACTTCTGTTCCTTAGACAAATGTATAAGTTCAGACTTCCATATCCAAAACTCAGGAAGACCAAGAAAACACCCGAGCAATCTGTCCAGTGCTTTGTATGATCATTTCCACTCTGAAAACCTTCCCCGGCTGTCTTCCCCCGTCGTTCTGTGTAGGTGAAAGTTTGCTCTGACCTGCTTTGCTGGGCTCCTGGGACAGTTGTTGCTCTTTAGAACTCTCTGCTCAGCCTCACTTAATTAAAACGATCACTCTTTAAATGAGCCTAAGGTCAAAGCGAACCTTGTCTCCCTGTGACTACAGGATTCTAGCCTGCTTCTTCCTGTCCCACAGAGTGGGGTGACCTGAGAGAACAAGGTCACCTCAGCCTGGTGCTTTCCTGCTACTGTAAAGCCTGTGCTGTCCTCTCATCAAGCGCAACTCATTCCCATGAAGTGAACATTCAAATATTGTTTTACCCCTTTCACCAGTGAGGAGTTGAGACTCAAAGAAGTCCACAAAGCTGCCTGCTTGACTGGCAAAAGAAGCCTGTCCTTGGAGTAATGCAGAGGAGGGGTTGAGGGTTGAGGGTATGAGAATGGCCCAGTGCAGCCACTTTGCACTCATG
The DNA here is from genome assembly GCF_011064425.1 of Rattus rattus. Taxonomy (NCBI): domain Eukaryota; kingdom Metazoa; phylum Chordata; class Mammalia; order Rodentia; family Muridae; genus Rattus; species Rattus rattus. The sequence continues at coordinate 92,214,420 of NC_046155.1, forward strand.
TTGGCAAGAGTAATCACGTTGCAGATGTCTGTAAGTCTGAATAGGTGGAATGTGATGGTGCACTTGTGTCTGGGTGGCCGTCACTGTGCAGACCTTCAAGGGCCATTAGTGACTTCCCATGGCAGAACTTTAAATAACCTATGGTTTCACCATAACAAGCTCAATACCTTGGTTCTCAAACAAGTGGTGAAAGAGCCTATGATGTGTAGTACCCAGGTTCTGGGGCATGCCCCTGCCTCACAGTCTTGTGGAATGCTATTGTCTCCTGCTCTCTTCAATTATTACTATGCATATACCTTTTTACACCTGAAAATTAATTTAGGCTTTTTCTTTAATTCATAGCCCACTGATGCAGCCAAGAAGCCTGATGCAGATAGCATCGACGTGAGCCCTTCAGACTCAACATCCTACAAACTCATTTCTGCTGAAATCAAAGCAGAGCCAGAGAAAAGCTCCGGGTCTGTAAGCCATGTAGCAGTGGCTAAAACCACTCTGAAATCCTCTGCCTTGTTTCGAGGCAAGAAAAGGCTCTAAGGTTCTGCCCAGTGCCGAGCAGCTCAAGAACGGACCACTCTTCCAGCACTGAAGGGAGGGGCAGGAGGGAACAGCACGCACCGAGCTTAGCCATTGGCTCTGATGAGCCCTGCCTGTGTTTCCACCAGTTTAAAGTTGAAGCTAGTTACCTCCAGCAGCACAGCCTGAGCAGGTCATTGGAGGAGGCAGCAGCATGCTTGGGAGAGGCTGCCACTCTCACCAACTCAAGGTGTTCCACGACTGTTTAAGGGACAAGTGCTGTCAGTGCAGGCTGGGGCCAGGCTTGCTCAGTTCTACTCAAATTCTTATATTTAGGCACAATTATTTATAAGGGAAAACAAGAGGCCAAATACAGTGACGGAGGTTCCAAATAATTATGTGCCCTTTGCACTAGGAGACTGTTAGAGGATTACTAATAAAATGACCACAGGCATTGTGGCAGAAGTGATGCAGTCCCTCATGTGTCCTTGTGATTCTAGTTGCTATAGACCATTTAAGACAACTTATTTTAAACATAGAAAAGTAGGACATTTTATAATTGCTTGCATTGGCTTGCTGCTATATTCCCATCTTATTGATTAACTCAATAAACCGAAATGCCTTCATGCATGTCCATTTTATGTTAAGGAGAGGTGACTTTAGCAAGTCCTCTGAGCGCTTCCTAGACAGCTAATGCTGGCCTGTTATCTCTGGGGAAGGACTGAGATGGACAGGAAACATGTCACGAGCTGCTGTGGGAGGGTTCTCTGTCCTCTCAGTCAGCAGCTCTGCTTCTGAAGGTCAAGCAGGGTGAGTTCCAGGTTTAGTGAGGGACCCTGACTCAAGAAATAAGGTAGAGGGGTAGCAGGATGGCTCCGTTGGTAAATGTATTTCCACCAAAATTGATGACCTGATTTTAACATCCTACATGCTAGAAGTTGTCCCTCACCAATGTGGCATGTATCTCACACACACACACACACACACACACACACACACACACACTAATTAATTTTAAAAGTCGAACTATGACCTGGCATGGTGGTACATGCTTTTAATCCCAGCATGTAGGAGGCAGAAGCAGGATCTCTGTGAGTTTAAGGCCAGCCTGGTCTACATAGCGAGTCCCAGGACAGTCAGAGCTATATAGAGACCCTGTCTCAAACCAACCAACCAACCAACCAACCAACCAAACAAACAAACAAACAAACAAACAAACAAAGAAGCCAGAAAAATAAAATTAAAACCAACAAAATGAGGTGGAGAACAGTAGAAAAAAGACACCCAGTGTCAACTTTGAGTCTACACGTGCACACATGTACAACTACACCAGCACACATGAGCATATATGCACATTCATGACAAGAAGCACCACACACCATATCATACACAGAAAAAAAAGAAACTAAATTGGGAGTTGACAGCCTCTTGAAGGGCTTCTGCTTTGGGGGTTTTATGGCAGTTATCCGGGAGCCCATATTCTATCTCCTAAGCTTGATGTATCCTCAGAGGTTTGGTGAGGCAGCCTTGCAAGGACAGACTGTCCATCCATGGAGGACTCTGGTTCAACAGCTCAGGGGCGGACTCTCTTCCGGGGAAGCACTCCAGGAGGTGGAGGGTAATGTTCCAGGCACTGCATACCTTCACCCTGATGGAAGGAGAAGGGAGTCAGGGACAGCTCTGAAGGGCCAGCCGTGGGTCTCTCTGTAGGGACAGCAGCTCTGGTTCTGTCCGGTGTGTTTGCCATCTTTTCTCGTCACACACCAGGCAAGGCTAGTGTCCTTCTGTCATAGCACACATTCTGTCAGCCCTCTAGCAATAGAAGATAGCCTATCATGTACCTTCCTCTGACTCCTGTAGACCATCAAGATAGAGTTTATGTCACTCTTGAGAGAGAATGGCCATATTTTTTTCTATTTATTTATTCGCACGGAAGCCATGTAGGACAGACGGACTCTGATCTCTGTTTCTAATGGGTGCACCTGTTTAGTGTCTGAGTTCCAAGGCTCTTCTGCCTGCACTTATCTCACGGGAGTGGAAAAGCAGTTTCTTCGTGGCCAATGGGCTACCTTTCAGGTTCAACGTCAATCTCTCTGATGCCTCCTGGGCTCCATGGCATAGAGAATTGAATTTGGCTGTTACCTGGAGGGACAGCTTCCACCTAGGACAGTGCAGAACAAGTGTGATCTCCAAGGAGAGCAAAGACTGACCAGCGCTCCCACCTGAATGGCAGGTAAGAGACAAAGAATTGCAAACAGAGGAATGCAGGCCTGGAGCTGGGGCTGGGTGCAGTTGAGAATGGAGATGAGACCTTAAGAAGGGAAAGAGAGGGGCAAGAAACAAGAGGAAAAGTGTGCAGTCTATGAAACCAGATGCCAACATGTGACTGTGTCAAAGCCCAGAAGCAGATGTCAGGGGTAGGAACACTGCTCAAGGACAGTGTGTCCTCTGAGTGAGGGGACATCAGACGAGCCCCCATCCACAGTCTGCTCACAAGCAAAAACAGACAGGCCAAAGAGATGAAGACCAGGAAAATAGAAGCTGAGGGAAACTGGGGTTTTAAGAGCTGGGCACAGAATGGGCCTCAATTTCTTATTAGAAATGTTGAGGAGGGGGAAGCAGATAAAAAAAAAAAACCACTGTGTGCTTATCATAGAAATACTTTGTTTAAATAATTCTATTTGACTCTAAAATGTAAGTTCCAAGTTGGACAGACCAAAGCTAGTCAGTCTTGAAAATGAAGCTTTTTAAATTCCAGCCCTGCTGTTGGAACAGACAATAAAGGCTTTGTTCAAACAGGTATTCCCAGCAGGAAGCCTGGCTTTGAAATTGGCCAGAGGAGTTGTGTCTTATAAAGGCTGTGCTTGGCTGGAGGCCAAGAAGCTGTGGCCTCTGGGAAATGACCCTAGGCTGGTGCTGTGGTTTGAATATGAAATATCCCGAGGTGACAAGTGTTTGAACATTTGGTCCTCGGTTGGTGGCGCTGTTTGTTGTAGCACCTTTAAGCGGTTATGTGGCCTTTCGGGAGGAAGTTACTCAGGGCAGGTCTTGAAGTGTTATAACTCGGTCCCACTTCCTGACTGCAGATGCGATGTGTCCAGCCAGCCTTCGCCAGCTCTGCCATGTGCCTTCCCTTGCTGTGGTGCTATGCTGCTTCTCAAGCTGTAAGCCGGGAGCCAGAATAAACGTCCCTCCCTTTCTTATTAGGTATGTTGACTGAGTAAGGAGGAAAGCCACCAGCAGAGCTGGATGCTCTCTACCTGCCCTTCTAAAATGTCCTCCCTGCTCTGCCATCTCTGCTGACCTTCAGGGATAGCAGTGTTGGGCTCCCCTGCCCCCTGGATCACTGGGGATTCTTTCCATAGCGGTATTTTACAGGAGGTCCGAGGGTGATTGGAGAGCCTGACGTTGGTACCTACCCCAGGGCTGCTGGGCTTTGTGGGTGTCTCTTTTGATGGCACCCTCTGACAGGCATGCAAGTGGTGGGTGCCTTCAGGGAACAACAGCTCCCTCAGCCTCATCATAGGCCAGCACTTCCTCCGCATCGCCCTTCCCATTCTGGTGTACCACATTCTGTGATCCCTCCTTCACCCCTCAGGAGTTTTAACCTAGGACAGTTTGTTCCTGGTTGCCAGGCTCCTACCAAATTACAGGAAAGTGAGAAGCACAAAGCCCAGTGAGTCCTTCCTGAAAATTCGATGTACTTGGGTAGCCACAGGGGCTGGAGGAGGGACAAAGGGGTGCTGTCGCTGGGGTTGGAGCAAGGCCAGTGAACCTCGGGTCTAAAATGACCTAGATTCTAACTTCCATATTTATGTGTACATGCATACATGTACTCACACAAATGCACACACACACACACACACACACACACACAGAGAGAGAGAGAGAGAGAGAGAGAGAGAGAGAGAGAGAGAGAGAGACCTCACCAATGTGCACAGATGAATGAACTCCAGGGGACTTGCAGCGAGATAGAAGCCTGGGTTGGGCCTCACCACCCTCTCTTTCTCTGAGCACTAAAATCTCCTTACAAAAGCCTTTTAAACTAAAACACCACTATTCAAAGGCCTCACATAATTCAGCTTTCCTCTTCAGAATCATATTTTTCTGAGCGAGCCAGTTTTGAACTGATTTTGATTTCCGTGCCGTGTATTGTTACCATTTAATTCTCGTTGGTGAGCCAATTTTCTTTGCCTTTGTTCTTCAAAGGAAAGCCACATTGAGTGGCTGTCTTGCATTTGGGTGTACCTCACTACGCCGGTCGTCAGCATTTCCCTAAATTACCTAGTGCAGCCTTCCAGGGGCACAGGCGTGGTGGGTCCTCCCACCTCTGCTCGATGGTCAGCCTCACTTTGAACAACAGTACAAAGCAGGCGTTGGGGGACTAAGAAGGCGAATTGTGCCTTTGCCCAGGCACTTTCCCTGGCACCATGCTCCCCAGAGCTGTACCAAACATAAGAGCTAGACCCTGGGGAAAAGGGTGACGGCCTCAGAGGTCCTCCTCCCCTAACTCAGCGTCAGGCCCTGTGGAAGTGACACAAGTGACAGATAATATCTACTAAGTTAAATTTAATTGCTAGGAGGCAAGCATAAGGATCTGAGTTCATATCCTGAGGACCCACATGAGAACTATGCATGGTGCTATGCATCTGTAACCCCAGTGTTGGGCAAACAGGACAGGTGGATCACCAGAACTTGCTGGACTGCCATAGCCTATCAGTGGCCTCTGGGCTCAGGGAAAGACCCTGTCTCAAGCAATAAGGTTTAGACTGGTAGAAGAAAGATACCTGATGTCATCCCCTGGCCTGAACATGCAGGTGCACATATGTGCACATCCACAAACATGAGCACCCAACACACTACTTATACACAAGAAGTAAGACAAATCAGAAGACAGAAGACCTTATTTTTTCTCCCAAGCTCAAACTTGCAGCACCAGAGACTGTCTGGATGTCACCAGCTCCTGTCCTATGAATTCCCAGCTCTAGGACTTGCTTCCTGGGGGGAGGGAGCTGCCTTTCTCCAGAAGCAGATGAATTTTACTGTGGAAACAGGTGAGAAAACCCTTCCTTCACCTTACGTGACCTCTGGGGCTACGTAGCAGCTCTCCTGCTGCTGTACAACCTCCAACAAAAGACAGTAATAACAGTTCTGCACCCTCTCCTGCCCAGTCTTCCAGACTCTCCCTCAGATGTTTTTCTGCCTTCTCAAATGTGTCTGGCCCCAGTACTCTGCCCACCATGTCTCCGTTGAGTATACCCTGTAATCCTGTCAATACGAGTCTGTGGCAACCAGGCTTATTGATGACACAGCCTTGAAGCATGCCCCTTTCCCATTGATGTCATTGTGGCAGACTCCCTGTGACCACTAAAGGGCCTTTGCATAAGGTGGCGCCTGCGTGAGTGTTGACCTCCCTGGGTTGTATCTGAGCCACAGAGCCCTGAGCTTACCCAGGAAGGCAGGCTCGTTTTCCTTAAGTGTCTGTCTTGCTAATTATGTGAGGAGATATATGGAGAGAGAAGGCACAAGCAGAATTAACGGACGGCTTGCCAGAGAGCACATTAGCAGTCCCGCTGCTGTGGAGGGTGGTCAGAAATAGAGAAGGCCTGCAAGCTCCAAGGGCACCTGACCTGGGTCCTCCGCAAGACAAGTGGGGTCTCTTCTGTAGACACTGGGAGGCGTTTGATGTGTGTGCCTGAGTTTGGTAACTCTCCCTTGTTACTTGTGGAAGTCCAGTAAGGGGGGATCCTGAACTCTACCCCACTGGTTGGTCCAGAGATTCCCACATGATGGTGCACAGCCTTGTTCACCTGCTGTGCTAGGCTTTGCCTGAGGCAGAGGCTCAAGTGTTACCCTCTGAACAAAGTGTGGTTTCTGATGTCCTTGTCTCTCATTTTTACTACTATGGCTTCAGCTTTCCAAACTACTGTACAGGCTGTGATGACCCAGGAACCATAACAACCAAGGTTCAAAGCTGCTGTACGTTCAAAGTGATGAGAGCCAGGCCCCATCCAATAAGGCATGGCAAAGCAGCCTGGACCCTCAGATACTCTTTTATCCTTTGTGACAGAGTCCCTCACATGGACTGTCCATGTGAGGCAGGGTGTGTGGATAGTGAGGGAACGCAGAGGTGCGTGAGATGTGCAGTGTGGGCTGGGAGTACACAGGCAGGAGGGACCCTCAGAAATTGCTCGTGCTAGTTCTGGGTCTCCAATGGTCCACCAGTAACTCTAATATGCATCCTATTGGGGCCCCAAAGCACAGAAACCTATAGGTTCTACACAAATTCCAAGGAATATGGCAGAAAATACATATCTGAATGAGATGGCTGGCTCATTTGGAAGATGCAAAATCTTTCAAAAGACAGAGCCTATGGGGGAGGAATAAAGGCTCGTTTAGAGATGAGAATGGGTGGCAGTGGTCTGCACCCCACACAGCAAGGCTCAAGGGAAGAAGTATTTTTGTGGTTCTAGGCAAGGAGCAAGAATGGAAGGGATACCAGGGAGACCGAGTGCCAGGGGAGTCTCTTGAGGCTCAGCACTGAACCTGTCCCCTGGGGCTGGACTCCTACACAGTGAAGGCAGGGGCTGGCTCCTGTGGCTTAGTCTCTCACAGCCCAGCAGCTGGCTGCACCCCATTCTCTGAACCAGCAAGGGAAACCTTAACCCTTAGCCACCAGGAATGAGGCTTCTCTGTCCTGAGACTGTCGGGTGGCTCTGAGGCTGGTAGAAGTGGGCACTGGCAGTCAGAAGACACCATCTTGTTAGGTGAAAGAAATGCAGAAACAGAGCCCATCTTCTGACAACTGTCCTCCTCTTGCCAAGGTCATAGAGCTCCGAGGACTGCCAAGTGCCCCCAGCCTCCTGCCTTCTAGTTCTGGCTGGAGATTCTAGCATTTGCAGTCTACATAATGTTTATGGGAACACACACTTGTGTAGTTGCTGGCCATCACTGCTACCAGGGACAGATTGGAGCTTTGACATCCAAGAACACTTATCCTCCCCACGATACAGTTTCCATGGCCCCTCTGGGATTTCTGTTCCCAAGAGCCCTTCCCTACTGGGACTGACTCAGTTCCTGGATTGGATGTGCTGTTCCACAAGCCCACTCCATTGGGTCACTTTGGAATATTCCACAGGTGTCTGGCTCAGGACAAAACAAAAACTGCTTTGGCTCTGTTTGGAATCTGGAAATCTGTAAGTGGTTCAAGTACACAGCTTGGGTTTGTGTTCTCCTAGCTCTACTGTTGATGGCCCCACCAGCCCAAGGCCCACACGTCTACCTCTATCTCTCAGAACAAAGAAGTTGCAAAGAAGTAAGCCTGCACAATTTGCTGCAGGCTGTGGGTACGAGCTCTTTGGATTGCATTAAAGAATAGAAGCTTAAACACATTATAAAGCAATTTTCTGGGAACTTGAAAATCATCTAGCAGTTCTATTATTTTTACCTTGATGATGTATTGTTAGTTTCTTAAGTGATACAGATTCAGAGTCTGTCACCCATAATGATTTTTGGTACACTTAGTTGGGAAGGGAGTGGGAAGGACTGTACACCTTAGGATGTGAGGACCCACTTTCAATGCTCTTGGTTGCAAAAGTGCACCCCCGGGAACCCTTTTGTTGCATATAAGCACTACTGTGTGTTACAGGGTTAACTGACAACTAAATGGATAAAGATGAAGCTAAATTAATAGTAGTCTCTAATTAAAAGGCAGAATAGCAATAGCAGCTAATTAAAACCATTACCACTCAGGGTAGTAACCCTTCAAACCCCACAAGTGAGCATTTATGGAGAGCCCCACAGTACCCGAGTGCTACCACTTCTTAGGAAGGCTTGGCATCACACTTCTCCACAGGCTCTGGGAACACAGGACAGCTAGTCTGTTCTAGGATGGAAATGTTATTTGTCAAAATTCTTTCTAGAATTCTACAGAAACCTAACACTAGATCTCCCAGGTAATCCAGCTGTACCACTCTTGGGTATTTATGCAAAGAATTCCATCGCATCCCAGAGTTCCTGGCACTGCAGCATTTTCTGCAGCTCTATTCACAACTGCTGAGTTGTGGGACCAACCTAGGCGCCCACCTACAGGGAGCATGGGCGAAGACAGTGTGACATAAATATATATTCATAAATATATATTAGAAATCTCAGCCATAAGGGAGAATGAAGCTGTATCATTTGCAGAAAAATGGATGCAACCAGAGACCATCATATCAAGCTAATTAAGCCAGACTCAGAAAGACAAATATTGCATGTTTTCTCTCATTTGTGGATCCTAGATTTTATATAGATATGTAAAGCCATGCATGTACATATGGCACGACAGAGAAAGGAAACTGTGTAGGGGAACAGAGGGGACTAACAGGAGGAAGGGGGGATGAAGGAGAGGGTGGGGGCAGGCATGGAAGATGTGCTTAAAGTGCGTTGTACACTTATATGAAGATGTCCTCATGTAACCCGGCGTCTGCACAATTAAAAAAAAACAATTAGAAATAAAAATCATAAACAACAACAAAAATCCTGTAGAAAGGAACCATACTTCTTGCAAAATGCCATCTATGGATTCCTGGGCTCAGAATCCTAAAGGCTTCTAGGCTAGAGCTGTTGAGGGAGATGAGGGGCACCGTCATGGGGCAGGGGGTAGTGCATCCACTGCTTTGAGAGAGGGAAGAGAGAGGAACTGGATATGTTTGATGTCTCCCCTCGACTGAGGCCTCTGTGTAAAGATCTGATAGGGTTTAAATGTTTGTGTCCCTACAGATATCCTGGTTGGAGCCTCAATCCGAAATGTGACTCTGCCCAGAAGCATAGAAATTACAGAGGTCATTAAGCTTAAGTGAGGTCATCAGTCTGAGGTCCTGATCCAGTAAGAGAGTTGATGCTAGGACCAGTGAGATGGCTCAGCTAGTAAAGGCAGAAGCCTGATGACCTGTCAATCATTGGAATATATATATATATATATATATATATATATATATATATATAGTGCGAAGAAAGAACCAGCTCTCACAAGCTAGCCTCTGACCTTCACACTCACACTATGGTATTCATGCAACACATACATACACACACACACACACACACACACACACACACACGCACACACACAACACACCCCACACTTTTAAGAGAAGAGACACTAGAGAGAAGACTTGCCTGTGTGCTTGTGGGTTCCCCATCTATACCACAAGAAGGCAGCTGTCAGGCAACGAAGAAGAAGCCCGGGAGAAACATAAGCCTGTGGGTCCTTGACCTCAGACTTCTAGACTCTAGAACTGAGAGAAAATGGATACACATGTTTTAAGCTGCTGCTATGGTATTCCGTCATAGCTGCTGAGCTGAGGAAGACAGTTCCCTACATCTAACCAACTGCCTCATAAAAGGTTCTAGGTTCAAAGGATTTGTGGAGAAAACATGGAAGGATTGTGGGTATGGGTAGGTTGGCTTTGGCAGGTCCAGGGCAGTTTAAGAATGCCCTAATGCAGGTGAGAGGTTCAGTAAGCTTACATGAAGTGAAACAGCAGACCAGAAAGCCAGCCGCGAAACTCAGAAACCAACAGAGCTCTGGAACACCATCAATTGTCTGACAGCGGTACCAGCGCAGCAGCAGAGGGCCTCAGTGGACAGCCAGGATGCAAACGCCTAAGCCAACCAAGACCTCTTGACCCACTCTTCTGTTATAGTAAGAACAAGCCAGATCATCTTCTGTGGGGTGAGAATTATGTGCCACAGAGTCCAGTGGTTCCCTCTGTGCCCAAGGAGATACAGGGTGTGTAGAAAAACCTAGCCAGGTCACCAGAGCTCCGACACTCCTGAGGATTTGGGTCCTCAGAGAAGGGACCATGAGCTCATCAGCCACCTAAAGTCCCCAGGTCACCTTAGGTCATCAGAGTCCTACATCCTTCCCTTGAAGCTATGTCCCTAAGTATGCCCACTCAGTAAGTATGCACACACAGAAAAGCTCACGAAAGACAGTGTTTGGATGACTTCAAAACACCCATCTCCTGCACTTTTCCTCTTGCTGAATATGATTTTGTGTTATGTCACATCTTAAATATTAGTAGCCTACAGTTTTACCCAAACAGTGCACAAAAACCATTCTCCTGTGTCAACACACAGGTTTTGTCCCACTGATCTGGGGCTATGTGATGTAGATAGGTGGCCATGACTTTGCTATGATAATCCACCCAGGCTGAGATCTTCTCCAAGTTGCTCCTATGTGTGAATAGCTCTTCCCCATAAGTTCCCGGATGTAATCTTGAAGATCAAAGGGTGGGGATCCATCTAATCCCCTTTGACTTTTCTATATCTTGGGCTGGCTGGGCCCTGTTTAGGGTCAGGAAATCTCTGGTCCTAAGATGGATGGGAAGCCACATGCAAGCAGGAAAACAGGATCAACCATCCTGCAGCTCCTGGAGGGCAGCGGCAGGCTTTCAGGACTGGAGGGGTTAATTAAAGATGGATTGAGAAATCTATAAACACCCGGAAATGACTGGCATGTGCTAATTTCTTCTTTAGTATTCACAATGGCATTCTGTTAATTAAGAAGCACTAGAGCCCAGGGGAGGCAGCCGGCCAGCGTTCTGGCACTGGCAGTACTGGCAAGCTGCCTATCCTGAGCTTTCCGGGGGCACCAGGCTTCTGTGTGACCTTGATGGCACAGGCCAGAGACAACCTGGCCCTCAGGGAGCCTCCCAGTCCAGTAACAGTTACCAGCCCTCTGGAGGCTGCACACCTTCCATTTCCCAGAGCACCCCACACACTTGTCCAAGGGGAGGTGGACAACAGTTCTCTCCCACAGTTGATGGAGAAACAGAGGCTGAGCCAAGGGCATCCAAGGATGGCCACTTACTGAGTGGGGCAGGTAGATGAGTGTGCTCTTTGCTTCTCTGTTCTAGGGAAGGACTGACTGCAGGAGGAGCTGGCTCCCCTAGATTCCTCCCTCTGTCACTGTGCATGTTTACTTTTCCCTTTCTCCGTCTCCCAAAGAAACTAGGACTGAACTTGGGTTCTGTCCTAGGGTGCTCTGAACAGACGAAGACACCAGAGGCAGCCTGAGAGTAGGAGTGTACAGTAGCTTCTGTCTGGGCGCCATGTGTGCTCACTGTCTACTCACGTGGTACACAGACCATTGTGTGTGTGCAGCGCATGCCTGTGAGTATGCGCGGATGTCAGAATCCTTTCCAGGATGTGATGTAGCTGGGCGAGCCACTGTGTCTCTGTAATACACTTTCTCCTGTGAGCTGGGGACACTGACTGGACCCACTGCATTGCAGCAGGGGCACGCTTCGGGACTCGGCTAGCATAGCTGCTGTTTTTAGTTGCTTGAACAGCATCTCTATCCCGGGCTTCCTTCCCTTCTGTTTGACTCCATTTGCTTGGTAAACACCTATTCACACCTCCCTCCAGGCCCATCTAAGATTGGGCAGCATCCAGTCCCTGCCACAGCACACAGATATTTCTTTTTAGAGTCCTGGGCTCCATGGCAGGATCTGAGAATAGAAAGAAGCAGAGATCAGCGACCCAGAGTTCAGGAAAACACACGAAAACGGGCTTACACACACCTGTGCAACAAGGCATGTGGACGAGATAGACACCCAGGCAGCATTCACTTGTAGGAGGGCAAAGGCTTGGTCATCAGCTTTCACACTTCCAGGACAGCTTCTGTACACATGTGCTACATGCTAACATAAGCCCCCCACTGTGAAAAAATACGTAATAGAGGTAAAATTGTATATGCACATGCCAGGGACAGACTAGACATACAGCATTTTGTTTGCATATGTATACAGAACTTATACTATATATGCACAATGCACACATACTTAGAATACATGTGTGTACAAACATGACATGTTTTTAACTATGCTAGAGGTAAGGCAGGATAGTACACGGTGTGCTATAGCCCTGATGCAAAGCCCCAGCTCTCAGCTCTCAGAACCACACATGCAAGCCCAGAACTGTCGACCCTGGGGAAACTCACCCTGAGAGAGTCCCCTCTCTTTAACCTTCAGTGCTGAAGGCTGCATTGGTCCCACAGATGGAGAATTAATTGGTGTCATTAACATGTGGCAATGATAATGACTTCCATCGATCCCTGTGGCAGATGTATGGCCAGAGCTGGGAGCTCCAGATCTGGGTTCAGCCTTCCCTTGCTGCGTCCTGACCTTTGGTTCCTCTGCACACATCAGGGAGGGTCCACTCTGCAGTCGGAGCACAGATGGGGGCACGAATATAAAGTCAGGGCAGTAAGCAACTTACCCATAGCCACAGGGCTGCCAGAGACTGGATCCCACTGGCTAAGCAGGACAGCACCTCCCATTTGACCTTCTTCTTTCTCTTCTTCTTCCTCCTCCCCCTTCTTTTTTCTCCTTCTTCCCTCTGTCCCCATGCCCTTTCCCCTCTTCCCCTCTTCCTTCTCCCCACTCTGGTCTCCAGTCTAGTCCCTTTACCTTCAGGGAACCGAATCACTCAATTCCTTCTCGCCTCCCAACCCCCTGGATCTGTTCCCAGTCTCTGTCCTCTGTTTTCAGCAGGCTGAGAGACCATGCGGTGAAGGGCCTGGCCTGCAGGGAGAAGGATGAAGGCAAAAGTGTCCTCAGGTGGACAGTGAGCGCCTGTCCCTTCCAAGTGCAGCCCACTTCGGGACGCTTCCCTTCCAGACTGTCCCTCCTCTGATCCCTGAAGCGTGGCCTCCTCCCCAGCCCTTCTTGTGGGAGTTAAAGCCTCCTTCCCTATTGTGTCACACAGCTCTTTGTGAATAGAATTTGTCTAGCTGACCCCAGTAGCTGCTTTACACACAGGCCAGGACAAACAAGTGCTATTACCTATCAGACAATGAATAAATGTAGATAGACTGAGGCAGGCAGGCAGACAGACAGACAGACAGAGGTGAAGGCAGGCAGGTCAAATGCCCAGAAACCAGGGAATGACCGAGGGGCACGGGGACTACCGATGGTCTTGGTTGGGGGTCCACGTTTGGGAGTCTGGGTTCTCTGGCCCTCTCAAAGCTTGGGGTCCCCCCAGACTTTCTTGGAACCAGGGTCCCCCATTTTATCTGGTCCTTCCAGAAAGAGATCTGAGAGCCCTGAAGCTAGAAAGCACTGTGGGAGGTGAGTGGGGATAAGGAGGTCCTTTTATGATGTTTTCAAGATAGAATTTGAGCTCTGAGGATCCAGCCAGTGGCCCCCAGCCAAGTCCAACCCAGCTGCCCCCTGGAGCCCAACCTGGGTCAGGCCTCCCGGGGATGCCCCCAGACTGCCTGGATGCACTGAATTTGTTACTGTCACCTCATTTCCAGGGCTTCTAATGAGCTGGTAATGAGCTGTCAGCTAATTATGAGAATTAAATAGGGCAGCCAACCTGGGCTAAGGAATGGGCTGAGCTGAGCCTTTGCTGAAAGCATCTAGGGTATCAGGGGGAAGGAAGTTCCCTGGCTTCTCAGTCCACATCTGCTTTGGCCTCTGTCCGCACATGAGTTGGGGAGCATAGCTCTGTGGGAGAAAAATGAGAGCCCATGATTTAAAGAACAAGGCAAGGTTCAATTTCACAGCTGGTGACCTCAAGAGGCTGAGGGCCACTGTGACCCGGTGGAACTCCCTCTGCATCTAGAGTCTGTCTTCCTATCTGTGAAGTGGGCCTAGAGAAAGAACATAGCCTCTTAGGTTCTCCCTCCCATCTCAAACCAATCATGTCTTCTCCCTTCACACAGGTGGCTCTAGTGCCCCCAACTCTTTGAGAGTAGCAATTTACTTAGGTCCCATGAACTAACCGGGAAACTCAAGTGGAGAAATCTTCATCCACCAGGAATGAGTGTGTATGTCGAAAAAAGCTCAAAGTAGTATCGCTCATGACAGAGTCAAACTGGAAATGCTGTCAATATACCACAAGATGGGATGAGGAAACTGTGGTATCCTCATCTCCCTGCCTAAATCTCTTGAGTGCTAAGATCATAGAAACGCATTCCAATGCCTGTTTAATGCTGTGTTAAGAATCGAACTCAGGGCTTTGTGCATGCTAGGCAAACCCTTTACTCACTGAGCCGTCCTAGCATGGATAGTATTAGCCATGAACAATACTATAAAGCACACGTTTCCATTCCAGTTCTCCAGCTTGCAGGTTGCAGGTGCAGAACCTGAGCTGCACCTCTCCTAAAGTCTGTGATTGGACAGCGGGCATTCGCTGTTCGCTTCACGCACCAGAGTGTGAGACTGTGGTGTCTTATTTCCAAGTCAGAAACCCGTGTGATACTTTACAGACACGGTTAGGGGAAAGAAGGCTTAACACACGGCACAGGAATGGAGGCAATGGCACACTAAGTGGCAGAAGAGTTAAAGTCAGTGGAACTGTGGGAGGCATGGCAGTGTGCGGCTGAGGCTGCCACCATCTGACTGGAGATGTCTGAAGAAACTTCCAACAGACACAGGCAGTGTCCGGGGGTCGGGGTGGGGGACACTGGACTCCCAGAAATACTTCCCAACATGGAAAACACACAGGATAGGAAGAGGCTGGGGGTCAGGAGAGGGTGAGGAGGCAGAAGTAAGAAGCTCGTCTTGAAAGCATGAGAACCCTGCCTGATGTCCAGAAACCAGGTCAAAAACAAACAAACGGAACAACCTCGGATGCTGTGCCAGAGCAATGGCTTCACAGTCAGGAGCACTTCCTGTCCCAGGTTCAGTTCCCAGCTCTCATGTGCAGCTCGCATCTGTCTGCAACTGCAGTTTCAGTGTCCAAACAACTGAACCCTGTAGGCGTAAAGCATTCATGTGATGTCTAGACACACGTGCAGGTAAAATACTCACACATTAACAAAGAAGTATTGTTTTCTGAAGTTAGGTATGGCGGCACCTTACAATTCCAGAGCTGGAGAGAAAGATGGGTAATCCCTGGCGCTCACTGGCAAGTCAGCGTAGCCTGACCAGTGAGCCACCGGGCCCAGTGAGAGGTCATGTCAAACAAACAAAAAACCCACCAACAGGGGTTGGGGATTTAGCTCAGCAGTAGAGCACTTGCCTAGCAAGCGCAAGGTCCTGGGTTCGGTCCCCAGCTCTGAAAAAAAAAAAAAAAAAAAAAAAAAAAACGGGCTGGAGAGATGGCTCAGTGGTTAAGAGCACCGACTGCTCTTCCAGAGGTCCTGAGTTCAATTCCCAGCAACCACATGGTGGCTCACAACCATCTATAATGAGATCTGGTGCCCTCTTCTGGCCTGCACGTGTACATGCAGGTGCAACGCTGTATACATAATAAATAAATCTTTACAAAAAAAAAAAGTTTTTAAAAGAGAGAACTGACTCCTGCAAGCTGTTCTCTGATTTACACATATGTGCTTTGCCACTTGTACTCACGTGTGCATACTCACACACAATTGATAAAAAATGTTTTAAAATTATTAAAAAGGAAAAAAACTGAAGGATAGCAACCGAGGAATGATACTCCAGGTTGACCTCTGGCCTCCACACATTCCTTGACATCTGCACACACAGGAACGCGCATGCACACGCCCACATACACTCCCCTTTCTCCACAATACTAGAAACATTTAAAAACAATAGTTTCCAGAAGTAAAGTTTCAAAAACAATATGACAGTTTGCCAAAGCATGCAAAACTCCCTCACAACGAAAACTACGTACTTGGTATTCATGCTGTTCTTGGCAAGTCTTCTAAGAAGAAATAAAGCACTTTAATTCTTAGTGTTTCTAATGCCCTAAGTTGCAATGCACTAAATATATTAGTTGTGCAGTTTCAAAATGTCATTTTTCATTTCTAACGAACTATACATGTTTTCCTGTTTTGGCAGAAGCTTTTAAAGATTGCAAAAATATCCTATATCCCCCTCTCCACTGATCATGAACATTGTTCTGTGTGGCTTCAACCTTTGTGGTCATTTCACAGTCCCCACCCATGGCATGCCAAGCCAAGATGGTTGGTACACAGCAGCACAGACAGAGGAAGCAGATACAGTTTGGAGAGAAAAAAATTCAGGTATCCACATGTACACAGTTATAAATTCAAAAGCAGGCAATAGCAATCTGTGGCATGTAAACTAGAATGTGGCTGCCTGGTGGATCAATAAGAAGAGACATTCTAGATCTTGATTCACATGGTGATTTCCAACCTTATAAGAATATATTGCATGCAGGCATTGCACATACAGAATAATATCTGTATCTTTAGCTATGATCCCCAAGTAAAACTCATGTGAGTGTTTCTCTCTCTCTCTCTCTCTCTCTCTCTCTCTCTCTCTCTCTCTCTCTCTCTCTCTCTCTCTCTCTGATGAGAGTAAAATCCAGAGTCTCACATGAGGTAGGCCAAGGCTCTACCACTGAGCTACAGCACCAGCCCCCTTTTTACTTTCCATGCATGGGTGTTTTGCCTGCACATGAATCTGTGCACCACTTTCATTTCTAGTGCCCACAAAAGCCAGCAAGAGGGTGTCAGATAATCTGGGGCTGGTGTCAGATAATCGCAGACAGTTATCAGCTGCCACATAGGTGCGGGGAATCAAACTCAAGTCCTCAGGGAGAGCAATCAGTGTTCTTCTGAGACATCTCTCCAGTCCTCAGTATTTTTTAAAGTGAAAAAATTTGAGAGTGCCTTGAGGGTTTGCATGGCATAGACATTAGATATAGTTGGTATTCTCTTTCTTCTAGATTTTTCTTTGCCTCATTCTATTTCCCCTTCTGTCTCACTGGCTGATCCTTTGACTAAACGTTGGCTTCCTTATCTTCTATCCCCTCACTGGTCCCCTCCTGAACTTGCCTTATCTGATGATACCCTTGTTCTGGGGCTACAGTTCTGCCTGGCTCTGTCTGCATTCAGTCAGTGGTTTGCAGGAAGGAAGGAAAAGCTGAAGGTTGGGGGGAGTAGGAAATGAGGTAGAGAAGGAGAGAAAATATGTGGGAAGAAGGGGGGAGACTGAGGATGGGAAGGGGGAGGGAATGAAGGAAAAGGGGGAGAAAGAAGGTAGGAAAGAGGGGAGGGGCAAAGAGAAGAGAGGAGGAAGGAGGGAGGTGGGAGAGAGGAAGGCAAAAGAGAAGGGGGAAGTTCAAACTAAACTACCAGGCATGGGCTAGAAGTCATGTGAGGCAGTAGAATCTCAGAGAGGATTTAGGTCTGATCCCAGCTCTAGAGAAGTGACACCCTATTAAGGCCTTCCCAGCCACCCTGCGTTTCCCTGATGGAGTCTGGAACTCCACACTATTAGCCACAAATGGCATTTTGAAATGGCTTTTTTTTTTCTTTTTGGGCGAACCCCAAAGACATTGCTAAGATTTACATTTTCAAATATATGCTGACCTTTTTTTCCTCTTTCTTTGAGTTCATTTGTCATCAGTGTATAATTGAATCAATATATTTCCCGATCAGCCCCAAGATTGAATAAGGTCACGGGGAGCCGTGTGTGGGCATTAGACGTCATTATTTCACTCCGAATGAGCGGCCATGGCACGGAGCAGTCCGGGCGCCAAATGAAATTCTATTAGATTCTATTACACTTTTACAATTATAGAGGCGTTCCAATATTACAAGGGGAAATGAAGTCATAATAAAAAAGCCCAGAGGTGTATTACAGAGAAATGGGCACACTATTTTTCTAGTTAAAAACTTGATGGAGGGAGCTTGGCTGGTTCCAGTTGCTGAGATGTGACCTTGTTCTTGAAGCCCCTCAGCTGCTCTGCCGCCTCCCTTGCTCCAGCCTCTGCTGCCCGAGGATCTACAGGGGAATCTGGAGAGGCCAGCAACCTGCTCACTCACACCGAGTCAGCTACAGGGCTATGGGAGACACAGACTATTCTGAAAAGATGTTCCTGCCAGTTTCTGAGCCATTGTTGGGAACACCCCACCAATGCAGCACCATACGCAGTGTGGGGACCTAAACAGTCGTGCCAGGCACACACGGTACATGTGGACATGAGGCAAACCACTCCTCCACAGAGGGCTGTCAGGGCCCAGGGGGCCTGCGTGGCAGATTGGCTGAAGGACGGAGACACACTAACTAGACCCCGGCAGCTACGAGAGGTCTGGAGACACAAATAGAAGAAAAGATCCCCAAAGCCACAGCCCAGGGTGTAATAGGCCTGGGGGTTAGAGGGTGTCCTGTGCTTTGAAAGCCTTTGAGGTAAGGGCATGGACAGAGCAAAGGGGAGGTGCTGGAAGGAAGGCAGTGGGGTGGGGGCAGGAGGAAGAGCACAGGGTTGGGTAGAGTGACTTGGGACACCTGAGGGCAGGCAGAGTGTAGTCTGGCCTGGGGTGATAGCAGCTACCTGGGAGAGATATGTCTTAGTCTGTCTTCCAATTGCTGTTCTAAAGTATCCTGAAAAGCCACTTAAGTGGGGAATGGTTTGTCTGGGCTTACAGTCTAGGAAGATCCAGTCCATCACGGTGAGAAGGACATGACAGCAGGCTGGCTGGGAAGGTGTGCTGGCTGCCTTTATATAATTTGACACACGCTAGGGTCATTTGGGAAGAGAACATTGAGAAAATGCCCTGGAAAGATTGGCCGGTGAGAAGCCTAGGGGGCATTTATCAGCTAATGGTTGATATGGGAGGGCCTAGCCCATTCTGGGTAGTCCTTGCAGTGTATAGGAAAGCAAACTGAGCAAGCTAGTAAGCAGCACTCCACCATGGTCTCTGCCTCAGTTCCTGCCCCGATTTCTCTTCGTGGTGGACTGTGATCAGGACGTATAATTTGAAATAAAGTCCCCCTCGCCCTCCACCCTCCCCTGCCAGTTGCCTTTGGTCATGTGTTTATTGCAACAACAGAAACTCTAAGACAGAGGTGTGGTGGCGGGAGTGCAGGCATTGCACCCACACTCAGGAAACAGAGTGAGCAGGAAGTGAGGCCTTGCTGTAAAATCTCAAGGCCCACCCCCAGCGATTCACTTCCTTTAGCAAGGCTCCACCTCCTCAAGGTTCCTCAATGGGTCCCAACAGCACCACCAGCTGGAGAACAATTATTCAGACACTTCAGCCTCCAGGGGGTATTTCACATTCAAACAGCAACAGGAGAATGAGCTGAAGTGAAGGCTGGGCTGTGATGCACAGCAAGGAAAGCCGGAAGCCCAATGAAGGAAGCTCAGAAGAGTCTTTGGGGCTGGAATAGAGGTCACGCCAGGACAGATTCCGTGACAGAAGCCTGCAGTCCTCTGCTTCCCTTGAGTCATGGCCTGCTGACCGATGGATGGATTTTCAGGTGTCCCAGGGACTACGGATGGGTAAGTAATAGGTCACATCCACTCACTTCCCTTTCCCTCGGGGATGCACTGTGGTTTCCTACCCACACATGCCTCCTCAAGTTTGCTGATGCCTTTGTAGCCAGTGAAACCCTAATCTGTGTAGGATTATGACAGTTGAAGTGATTTGGCCTTAAAATACAGAGATTCTTGGGTTGAGCCATCAGGTGAGTGCAGCTCTCTAAGATGAAAGCTCTGATTAGCAGAAAAAAAAAGGAAGTCAGAAAGATTTAAAATACACAGAGGAATTTTTTTTCACTGTAATTAACTTAAAGACAAAGAGACTATGGAGTTAGGAATGAGGACAGCCTCTAGAAACTGAGAGGACCCCTGGATGACAGCCAGCAGGTACATGGGGACCTCAGTCTTGCAGGTGCATGGATGCTTCTGTGGCCAAAGTCACAAGAATGGAGTTAGATGAGGAGTCCCAGATCCCAATTAGATGCAGCCAATACACCTGACTCCAGCCTGGGCAGACAGCTATGGCGGCTACAGAGTGTGCACAGGGCTGTAAGCCACGAAGGTGATGGTGCTGTTATGAGGGAATGGAAGATGAATATGCACTGAGATTTCTTTTGGACAGAGGCAATAACAGTGAGCTCTGGTCAAGGCACTACCTATTTTGCATAGCCTCTTGTGTTATATGATGATGGTCTGAGGATCTCACACCCAGGGAGTAATGGCCTCTCTGCTGGGCTAGAGGAGTGGCCTTGATCCCAGCAAAACCCTACAGCCAAACCTGGCCACTCTGTGTCCTGAGGAGTAATTGCCCAGGTGATCTAGAGCCCCGGAAGCAGAATCAGTGCTCAGTCTCCCAGGCAAGGATTCTAGGGTGGCTTGTCCCACAGTGATGTTGTAGCCGTTAGTGACCTTTCTAGACACCTTCATGCAAGCAGCAGTCAGAAGCAGATGGGGGCAGTGGAGAAGCTGATTGTGACCCCATAGATCCTTGGAGACCCTCAGCAAGATGAAGACTGAGGGATCCTGCGCTAGAGCATGAAGCTGTCACTGTCCTCACAACCTCTTGGGACATCTTGTGCTAAGCACCTGAAGTCACTCCCCATGCTGCAAGCCTTATGGGGTTTCTTTTAAGACATCTGGGGTTTGTGAAGTCCTCACCTTGTTTCTGGGGACACATTTTTCTCCCCCAGGCAAACTCTGCTGTGCTAATGCCCACCCTTGGGGTAGCAGCTTCCTTCTCTCTGCTGCCAAGCCATCAGTTCCACAGTTCTGGCCACGTCATTCGGTGCGCAGAGGAGCCAGGCCACATCCCTTCATCCTCCCATCCCCCTCTTGAGGTAGGCCTAATGACATATGCTTGCTGTCCCAGCAGCAGTGGCAGAAGTGTGAGGCCAACCTGGGCTTTAGCACAGGACCCAACAAAAAAAAGCCAAATGGAAAAAGGAGGAAAAGAGAGAAAAAAAAACAAGAAAGAAAAGTTTAAACCAACGAACAAACCAACAAACCCTGTTTGCCAGGAAAACATTCCCCATACCGTGGGGCTGAGGGACGGAGTGAAGGAAGAGACAGACAGACGCGTCAGGCCAGATCTTACCAGAGAAACCCTCATTCATAAAATGGCCCCTGGCCTTGTCCCCTACCGGCTGGAGGCGAATGTCCAGGTGAGTGGCTGAGAGGTAGAATGGTTCCTCCTGACAGGCACTCCTGGAGTCCCTGTCTTGGGAGTTGGGCGTCCAGGCCTTTGTTTTCCTAACTTTGGGCCTCAGTGTGCACCAAGACTAACCCCTGACATTCTCTAATTTCCTCTGCAGTAACCTGAACTTTAAAGCGGCAGGTCAGCACACATAACTGTTTGCACCCGAGCCACTTGAAAATAAGATGGCTGAACTGTGGCCCTGTCACCTCCGCCACCCTCTTGCACCCTCTTGCAAGGTCTGCAGGTTGATGCTGACTCCCACCCGGACTTTCCTGGTTGTCCCAGTAATGGCCTCCAGTAAAAGGAACCATGTGTCTTGATTGGTTGTCCTGTCTCTTTATTCTTCCTCATCACGCCACAGGCCTTTGGCCTTCTGTGGCTTTGCACTTGAGGTGGCTGGTTATCCTACTTGGGCTGTATCGGGCAGCTTGACAGCGGGCTCTTCTCACTGGAGCCCCATTTTGAGTCATGTGACTGAGGTGCTGTCTGCCTGGCTTCTCTCCTGTGAAATTATTCTTCATCCTAGGCAACTAGTAACTGTGCAGGGGGTCTTCAGACCCACGTAAACATCCCATTTCTTGTTAAATTGTCAACTACTCATCTATATCAGCACAGAATCGGTTCCTCATTTTTTTTTTTTTTTGGTTCTTTTTTTCGGAGCTGGGGACCGAACCCAGGGCCTTGCGCTTCCTAGGCAAGCGCTCTACCACTGAGCTAAATCCCCAACCCCCGGTTCCTCATTTTTATGAGAGGTTCCAAACCTCCCTTCAAGCCGGCGCCTATGCCCTGTGTCCTTTTGACAGTTGATGTTCTTTGTGTATTTATTTGTGTTCAGGGCAACAAGATGTGTGCCCTCACTCTACTTTCCCACCCCAGTTCTGAATGCAACCGTTTCCCCAAAAGGACCTGGCTCATTTCAGTCTGTATGTCTATTTAGAAATGACGTTCTGAGTTCAGGGTATGTGTTTTGGAAGGGGGGTATCAGTGACTCAGCTAAGGAGTGTCAGTACGGACTCACCGATCCAAACTTCAGGTTACACCTATGCTGGTTCTGTCTCCTGAGGTAGATCTGTAGCAGCTCCTCAACTTGTCAAGTGGAGATAGCATTGAAAAACGCATTTAGCACGCCAGACCTCCAAACCTGATACTTAGCAACACAGTGCACATTACAAGACCAGTCTTTACTCTCCTGATCGCAGGACTGGCCGTGGCTGCAGTCTGAGGAAAGATCTGGGCTCACTATGTTTCTGCCTGGCAAGAGGCAACTGATGGAGAGGAGAGGTTTATCTTTGGCTTACGGTTCAAGGGGATACAGCCTAATCTGGTGGGGAAGACTGGCGGCAGAAGAATAAGGCATCTGTCACATATATCAATAGTCAGGAAGCAGAGA
Organism: Rattus rattus; assembly: GCF_011064425.1. Taxonomy (NCBI): domain Eukaryota; kingdom Metazoa; phylum Chordata; class Mammalia; order Rodentia; family Muridae; genus Rattus; species Rattus rattus. Next base: position 92,237,213 of record NC_046155.1, read on the forward strand.
GCAGACAGGAAGTGAAGCTGTGTTATAGAATGTCCGTAGTCCCCTCCAGCCCCCTTCCCCCAGTGACCCACTTCCTCTAAAAGGCTACCTCCTAAAGGTTCCACAGCCCTCCAGAACAGCACTACCTGCTGGTATCCAAATGCCCAAACACATGAGCTTTTGGCTCAAAAGTCTCCCAGGGTGAGGGGTGGGGGTAGGGGAACAGCACAGTAAAGTTCTTGCCGTGGGCATAGCAGCAGGTGCCTATAATCTCAGCACTGGGGAGACAGGGACAGAGGGCCAACCTGGCAGAACTTCAAACTCTAGTTAGAGAGAGACCCTGGCTAAAAATTAAGGTAGAAGTTGTGACCCTTCTGGACCCTGAGATCATCGGCTGATATTGGTCCATGAGGGCAAAGGGAGCATAGACAGGGGTTCGGGAGCCCTGTGAGTATGCACGTTAAATGATTATGCTGGGGCCCTCTATGGGGAGGCAGAGCAATGTTACTTGGGATGACTCAAGGCTTATATAATTTGGGGAACAAGGGTCAGATATCCAGGATAGGCTGAAGGCCTCATTAGCATGGGGAAGCAGTTCAGGAATCTCGGCTGCTAGCTGACCAGGTTATTATTGGGAGAAAGAAAGTTGAACCTGTAATCTTAACCAAGGCTACATGACATTTCTGAAGGTAGAGGCATGGAGTGGGGGGGGTGGACTCTCCAGATAAGATCAAAGAAAGGGAAGCCCCACCAATAAAGGGAGTGCTCCACATTGTCAGAGCTCAGAAGGCTACCTGGACATTGGTAGACTCTGGTCTTTAGTTAGCAATGCTTTCCCACAGGGAGTGACCAACATCAACTTCAGGCCTTCACATGGGTGTGAGCGCACGCCGCGCGCGCGCGCGCGCGCACACACACACACACACACACACACACACACACAACACGGTGTGTGCACACACACTCTTTCTCTAGGTGTGGGTAACCCAGGATTTTAGCTCATGCCCAAGGTGGGACACACCCTCCCCTGGGGCTGTAATTCTCCTGCCTCATACCCTGATGGTTGCTAGTGCGGGGTCAGGGGAAGGTGCTCAGCATGGTCTTGGGCTACTTGAAGGCAGTGACAGTAAAAGACAGATGTGGCTGGGCGGAGGAGAGTTAGTGGGCAGAATCTGGGGAGCTAAGAGAAGCCACGTTTGAGTCGGAGCCAGGTAGAGAGGCTAAGTATCAGCAGAAGCTGGATAGGGAGGTACTAGAGTCCTTCTGGCTACCCGGGCTGGGCTCTGTAAAGCCAGACTTCTGAGCGGCTGACTGTCAGAGCCCAGCACTGGTGTTCTGGCTTCAGTTCCCATGATCTGCACACAGTTTCCTGTGTGAGCTGCTACCATGGAGAGCCAGCACCTCTGAGCCCACAGCTTCAAGTACAGGCCCAGCTTTCAGGAGCCTTGTATTTGGCCCAAGGTGACCCGGGAAGCAGGGGCCACTAGCAGGCTGCATTCCCAGTAACCCCTAAAGTGTTCCTAAAAGGAAGTTTGGCCTCCTTTTCTTCCTCCTCTTCTCCTCTAGAGAGCTTTAAGGGTAGGAGGCCCTGGGGTGTTTGGCCTTCCCTGCAGGCAACCCCTACCCTCCCAGGTCCTGAGCTATGCAGAGGCTTGGAGCTCGAGGCTAATTGTGAATTAGGAGCCCAATTATGCCCTGCACAATTGGCTCCGCGCTACCTCCTCTTCCCGACAGACATGTATATTAATAGTTGGCACTTATTGAACCAAATATGAATATTCATCTTCATTTATATTTCAAGGCTTTTCCTCCTGGAGGCCCGCAGGGCTGCGACCAGCTTCAGCCCCATCACGGAGCTGACAGCTCACACTCCTGGGCCCTGACTCCTGGTTCGTGGGCGGCGGACTGGGCTCCCAGCTGTCCACAAACACTCATTAGGGGGGCCGGACCCAGCGAGCTGCGGAGAATGTGTAATCGCGCTGCGCGCTGCTAATTAGGGAACTGATGGGGCATTGAGGGCGAGAGGACGAATTCTTTAAACAGAGGACGGGAAACTTGAAGAGCTGTAATTACTTGGAGCAGAGTTCATCTCAGAACTTGGGAACCAATGAGTCTGATGACAGCCCTGTGCAGAGCAGGGCAGGGAGGAGGCTGAGCATCTGGGGCTCGCACCCGACCTCTAGGGGGCAGTGTAGAGCCACTTTTCTGTGGTACTGGTTCCTCCCAGCTGTGTGGTCCCCTCCCCGCCCAGGGGCAGCTTCCTCTGACTCATCTGCTAACCCAGGCACCTGCTCAATTCAAAAGGGTTCCCCTAGCACAGTGGGTTAAGCCAGGCATTTCTGGAACGACACAAAAGAACCCACACGAACTTTTTACAAGGTATCTAGCAAGAACGCTAATGGGGCTGTACATTTTCTGAGGTATGTCGCCTAAACCTTCCATCCATTTTCAAGGTGTATGGCCTTTCATAGGGCAACTTGCATGACGTCATCTACCAAAGTGTTGGCATGCTGGTGACTACCCTGGGATGCTTACACCCTGTAGAAGACAGATTGGACAGGGCTCCTAGAGGAACTGTGGCCCCACCACTCTTCTGCTTTGAATCTACTTTCCCATCCCTCACACGCACTGTCCCAGCAGCAGCTTCTCTAACTGTTGGCACTCCTAACCTGAGAGGGAAACCTCTGTCCTTCAAAGCTCAGCTTCCCTCATCAGTCAGTGTTTTTGAACTGCTTCCTTCCCTCGTCTGGTTTGGCTGGTGGAGAGGACAGGGTTAGAGGGCAGTCTGTATCAACTGGACAGCAGCTATAGGTCCCAAAGGGAAATTGGGCAGCTTTTCTCTCTTCTGTTGAGAGCTATGCCGTCTGGTTCATCGCCAGTGACCACACTGGGGTATTTACATGAATTAAATAAACTTGCAAGCTTGGTTTCTCATTCACACCAGCTGCATTTCCGCATTCAATAGTCATGCACAGAATGCCTCTGTGGTTATAGACCAACTCTTACTGAGCATGTGTGAGCCTCCCAATGTCTGTTAGAACTTTGAGTCTAAAACCTTTAGGGATCTTTTAGTCAGTACCCAGAGGGCTAAGGGGTGCTCTTAAAAGTCATCCTCATACCTGTCTCCCAGTTGGACATCAGAAGCTGCAATTAGCAGGGGACAGCACTGTTCAGTCATTGGTGCCAATTTCTTTCAGCAACATGGCCCCTGCGCTGCAAGAAAAGATTAGAAACAAGCATTCAGGCTAGGCCTGCCTGGTACCTCTCTGCATGAAGCCTGTGCCTAGACCTGTTAGGCAAGGCTGCCCATTGTGGTAGGGGGCTTCAGTCTGAGAGCAGCAGTGTGCAGTTGGAAGCCCACTGGCCTCTTCCCTGCTGACCAGCTTCTAATAGGTGCAGAGGCCTTTCTTGGCATTCCTCCAGGTTCCACTGAACCCAGTTGCTACTCTTCCATTGGGGCTCAGTCTCATATGCTGGCAAGGTTGAACCCCTCTGGATACAGGGTGGTTCTGTGTTCACAGTGTCCAGAATTTCATCATGCCCTGGAACAAAATGCCAGGACAGAATGCTGGAGTCACAAGCTCTCCCCGCTCCCCAGGGCTCCCTGGATAGGTACCCAAGCTGGGCTAAGCCATGTGGGTATCTGAGGGGTCACGTGCCAAATGAAGTTTCACAGGCCTGTTCTGGAATGTTAGGCTGCTGGGAACCTGTGCTTCTAGCCCCAGAGGTGAGCATGTGGGTTCAGATCCAAACATGAGTGCCCTTTTATCCAGAGAAGCAAGGATCGACAGTGATAGTGGGGGAAAGGGACCAAAAAGGCGACTTCTGAGGGTAAGGATGGAGGTTGAAATGGGGGTGGGAAATACCCTGGAAGCAGCCTCTCCCTTGGAGATGCTCCCCAGGTAGGAAGCAAGCTCTAGAATGCAAGGAGAGCCATGGTTGCACGTGCCTCATCTTGGTATGACCTCTACAGTTTGCAAAGAGTCCCTTGTTCTTCTTCGGAACTCTGGTAGGCCAGTAGGCAGGGCTGCACACTCTTGGTCCTCGGGGTGCTGCACAGAGGAAGGATCCAAATGTGACCCCTTTGCTTTACTCTCCAGAGTGGCCTATTATCACTGGCTGAGGCCATGGCTGCCAATGGAAAGGCCAATGTCACATCAGTCACACATGCGTCCAAATGGCTTGGATTGGGGGTTGTGACTTGTGTTTTATATGGAGTTTAAAGAAACTGACAGAGATAAGAGAATGTGAGTGACTCAAATCAGCTTTGAGAATGACCCTAGGAGAATCCTATATAGGGTGCAAGAGGTCCCTCAAACCCCCAAACCTTCCCAAAGGAAGAGCTTCTCTCTAAAACACCTGGAACAACAGAGAAGGGAGATTTTGAACATGAGTAAACATGTGGAAAGGGATTCCTTTTTACTTCTAGCTTCTCTGTAGAAACATAATGGTGGACTAAGGGTGAGACGTCGGATTCCAGGGGCCTTCCCTACTGCTAGGAGTGCACCTGTGCTTCTGCTGTCTATGGAGTTCATGGTGGGTCATGAACTAGCCAGGACAGTGTGGCTGGTTGTTACTCCAGAGAGGTAAGAGAAAAGAAGGGAGGAGGTGAAATCTTGGTCCAAGTGTGTAGATGTTCTTGAGAGCCTTTTGAGTGTTGTTCTAACCAAGTTCACTGGCTTCAGGTACTAGGGAAAGCCTTACCCAGATAGGAACAGAACTGTCTCACAGGCTTGTCCTAAAGCAAGCAGTCAAGAGTCCTGTGAAGAAATCATTCCTTTTCTTATGTCACAGATCCTCTGATCACTGTCCTTCCAGGTCCCAGGGGGCTGTGCTTCTACGTCTTGCCAGTCAGACCCCACGATGCTGTGTGCACTACAGTCATCGCTGTGTGACATCAGTCAGACCCCACAGTGCTGTGTGCACTACAGTCATTGCTGTGTGACATCAGTCAGACCCCACGATGCTGTGTGCACTACAGTCATCGCTGTGTGACATCAGTCAGACCCCACACAACAGTCATCACTGTGTGACATCAGTCAGAACCCACAGTGCTGTGTGCACTACAGTCATCGCTGTGTGACATCAGTCAGACCCCACAATGCTGTGTGCACTACAGTCATCGCTGTGTGACATCAGTCAGACCCCACAATGCTGTGTGCACTACAGTCATCGCTGTGTGACATCAGTCAGAACCCACAATGCTGTGTGCACTACAGTCATCGCTGTGTGACATCAGTCAGACCCCACAATGCTGTGTGCACTACAGTCATCACTGTGTGACATCAGTCAGACCCCACAGTGCTGTGTGCACTACAGTCATTGCTGTGTGACATCAGTCAGACCCCACGATGCTGTGTGCACTACAGTCATTGCTGTGTGACATCAGTCAGAACCCCAGCTGTGTGCACTACAGTCATCGCTGTGTGACATCAGTCAGACCCCACGATGCTGTGTGCACTACAGTCATTGCTGTGTGACATCAGTCAGAACCCAGCTGTGTGCACTACAGTCATTGCTGTGTGACATCGGTCAGACCCCACAGTGCTGTGTGCACTACAGTCATCACTGTGTGGCATCAGTCAGACCCCACAGTGCTGTGTGCACTACAGTCATCGCTGTGTGACATCAGTCAGAACCCACAATGCTGTGTGCACTACAGTCATCGCTGTGTGACATCAGTCAGACCCCACAGTGCTGTGTGCACTACAGTCATCGCTGTGTGGCATCAGTCAGACCCCACAGTGCTGTGTGCACTACAGTCATCGCTGTGTGACATCAGTCAGAACCCACAATGCTGTGTGCACTACAGTCATCGCTGTGTGACATCAGTCAGACCCCACAGTGCTGTGTGCACTACAGTCATCGCTGTGTGGCATCAGTCAGACCCCACAGTGCTGTGTGCACTACAGTCATTGCTGTGTGGCATCAGTCAGACCCCACAGTGCTGTGTGCACTACAGTCATCGCTGTGTGACATCAGTTTGGGTTCATGGCATCTTCTGACCTGGGCAGGGACTGTGTTCTCAGCTCTCCTCTGCTTACAGCTTTTGTTCCAGGTTGCTGGGTGTCTTAGGGTTTCATTGTTGAGAAGATACACCATGATCAAGGCAATCCTTATAAAGGAAAACATTTCATTGGGGCTGGCTTAGTTTCAGAAGTTTAGTCCATTGTTGTCGTGGTGGGAAATATGGCAGCATTCAGGCAGACATGGTGCTGGAGAAGGAACTGAGAGTTTACATCTTGACTCACAGACAGCAGAAGGGAATTGTGTCTCACACCGGGCTTAGCTTGAACACATATCCTCAAAGCTCACCTCCACAGTGACACACTTCCTCCAACAAGGCCACACCTACTCCAACAAGGCCACACCTACTCCAACAAGGCCACACCTACTCCAACAAGGCCACACCTCCTAATAATGCCCCTCCCTATGGGCCAAGCATTCAAGCACATGAATCTGTGGGGGGCCATACCTATTCAAACTGCCACAGTGGGAAAAATGTGCCTGGAACCTCTCCTGGGGTTCTCGTTTTTAAGCAGCCTACACTGGAGGTATGAAGGCTACAGTTCAGTGTGCAGGAGTGATGGGCACCAAGGATCTTCAGCACATACTGCTCCACGTTCCATGAGCTGGGGAGCACTCTAGGAGGACACATTGGACATGCACGTGGCTATTAATAAAACGGAGCCCTGATTTCCTTCCTTCTAGTGCTCCCTCTGGAGCCCATGGGAAGTGGGAGGGAGGCAGATGCTGGCATTCCTGGGTCCCTAGCAGAAATAATCTGTAACAGCCCCCAAACCTCGCCCTCAACCTAGAATGGTTATTAACATATTAATTAATATTTAAAAACTCATTATGCCTTGATGATGGCTTCCTTAATCTGCTTTTATATTAATCGCAGCCACCAAGGAGCAATAACCATACTTACGTGGCAAAATGGAGTCATTCTACTTAATTACCGAGGAGGTTTTACAGGCAGTCTTCAACACTCGCAGACAATCAGAGGGTTGATGGGATGTCTTCTTTTTAGAGTCTCTGCTAAATTGGATGCTCTGACAGTTGGAAGTTTTATCTTGTATTGAGATGAAGCCTCCCTACCCACACCCCTATTGCTCATTGTGCCAGCCTGGGGCCCCTGGTCTCCTCAGTTATTGGCCTGAGGAGGTGGCCTGGATTTTAACTTCCAACATGCACTTGGTCTGCCACCCCCAGAGGCAACAGAAACCGATGTCCTAGGCCCAGAGACCCCTCTGTTCTTCCTGTAAGGTTCTGCTTCTGAGCCTCGACCTGAAACTCCGGAGCTGTCCTGGTGCTTTAATCTTCCAGGAGGGCTAGGCCTCAGCCTGCTTGGTTACCTGGGGGCTGGTCCTGCCAGCTGTGGATCTGCACCATTTGTTACCTGAAGGCTTCTCCATGTTTCCTCCAAACAATGCCTACAGAGCCTCTACCCACCAGCTGTGCCCACTGCCCTTCTGTCCTTGACAGAAGCAGAGGTGACTCAAACTCAGTCTATTGGGACCACTGTAATGTGTCACACAAGCCTTCCTGTCCTGACTGGTCCCTAATCTTGGTCCCTTGGAGGATTTAGGCCTTCTGTCACATCTTGCAGGGCAGCTTGCACAGCATGATGGCCCTGGTGGCCTTTGCCTCACCTGCCTCCTGCAGCTTCATGGATATCGGTTCTCACGGTGACAACAGGGTCTCAGGTGAGTCAGGAGCATATGCTGAAGCCAGGGCCCACCGGGCCTAGTATGCTATCTGTCCAGAAGGCCAGCTGAGAGTGCTTGTCAGCATCTGGAAAAATGTTCACACTCCCGACCCTCCCTTCTGAGCATGGCCACACAGAAGCCTTTTGGGGGCAGAAACAGTCAAATGGTGTCCAGAGATGAGATCAGCTTCCTGTGCCCTAGAAATTATGGTGAAGTGACAGCCAGGAAATTGGTGAGTCCCTCCCAGGGTGCTGATAACCCTGGAGCTCATTCATCACCCATGCAGGGATGGGCCAGATCCACTCAGAGCGGCTGTAGCCCTAATGGGACCACACAGCCATCAGGGTGGCTTCACAGCAGCCAGGTAGTGCTGTGAAACCCGGCTCTGGACAGCTGGTAATTGCAGGCTTGAATCAGGACCCAGGTCTCAGGGTGGCTGTGATGCTAATCTTCATTGATTTAGAGTCACTATAGAAACACTCTGCTGGGCATATCTGTTTGGGTGTTTCCAGGAAGATTTAACTGAGAAGGGAAAACGGATTGCCCTGAAAGTGGGCTGAGCAAGACTGAGGAAGGACAGAAGGACTGATGAGATGGCTTAGTGGGGAAGGGAAGAAGACGGCTCAGCCTGGGGATTAGCTGTGTATCCAGGTGTCGGTCCCTCATTCGGGAAAGATTTGCTTAATTATCAGCCTGGGTGGAGACTCCGATAAAAGAATGAGACCAGATCCCCAGTGAAGCGCCTCCCTCCCGCACTGCTCCTGTGTATCTCTCCCCAGGCAGTGGCCTAGGAATGTCTGACGAGAAGGTCAAGGCAATGGCCCAGGGCATTCTCACAGCTGTCTCAGTGTTCACGGGCTCTGAAGAGGCCCTGGGGACAGTGATGGTGGATTCAAGGAGGTCAGTACATAGGTCGGGTATCGGAGGCTGCAGGACAGATGTTAGTGCGGCTTGGGTTGTTAGACCACTGTGTTTGCTTTAATTTGGTTTTGCCATGCCTGGCATAGAACCCAGAGCCTCATGCAGGCTAGCACCATGTGCCATAAAGCTGTGTCCCCAGCCCTGCCTGTTGGTGACAGCTATGATTCACTTCTTCTCCTAGCCTATGGCAAGACTGAGCTTCCTATTCCACAGTGGGGCCACAAAGATAAGCTCTGGCCAAGGCACCACGAGCAGAAGCTCCATGCACCACTTCTTCGGTGGAGCATTTAATCCCCCAGAGTTCTCCATATCTCAGATTTGCTACTGCTCTTTGCCATGGCCACCACCGATGTGGCAGAACAGGGAGGCTTCATCAGCCAGACCTGAGGGGAAGACAACAATACAGTCTGTCCAAAGCTGACTCATGCTGACAGGTAACACCAGCAAGAAATTAATCGCTGAATGATATACCCAGGTGTTTGTCATCACAGCATGACCTGGATTATATGTGGCTGTCACCAACTTCACAGCCAGAGGTGTGGGCAGTGTTCTGTGGGGCAGCATCTCCGTGGGCGCCGGGCACTACCTGGGCAACACAAATCAAATACAAAGTGTAGCACATAAGCCTTTCCCTTGTACCAGGAGGCCCATAAGCTGCCAGTGCAGATGGCTGCCTTCTTCAAACGAAAGACTTAACACAAGTAAAACAGAGGGCCATAGCTCAGCTTTGCAAGCATTTTCTTTGCAAGCACAAAGACCTGAGTTCAATCCCAGACCCATACTAAAAATATTAAAGCTTCGAGTGCTGGCACATGATTTAAATCTCGGGGCGGGGGAGGCCCAGATCCCTGGGGCTCACTGACCAGCCAGCCAAGGCTAGTTAGGAGATTCTAGGCCAGTGAAAAATCCTGCCTGTCTTAGTTACAATTTCTATTGCTATGATGAAACATCATGACCAAAAATCAAGTTAGGGAGGAAAGGGTTTGTTCAGCTTACACTTCCACATTGCTGTTCATCATTGAGGAAAGTCAGGAGAGGAATTCAAACAGAGTTGGAGTCTGGAAGCAGGATGTAGAGGCCGTGGAGGGGTGCTGCTCATGGCTTACTCAGCTTGTTTTCTTATAAACCCAGGACCACCAGCTGGGCCCCCCCTTATTAATGACTAATGGAGAAAATGCCTTACCACTGGATCTCAGGGAGGCATTTACTCAAATGAGGCTTCTTCCTCTCTGATGTCTCTGGCTTGTGTCAACTTGACACAAAACCAGCCTATACATTGCCTCAAACAAAAAAGTGGATCCCATTGTCCTCTGGGCTCCACATGTACAAGCACATTCATGCATGCATACCTGCATACATGCATGTACCTGCATATATACATGTACCTGACAACATGAGCGTGCATGCGCGCTGTGAGAGAGATAGTTTGGAACTCAGAAAGGCTGCATGTACCACTTAAAGTTAAAATAGTTCCTCTGTTTCTTCTCGAGTGCTTGCATATGTAAGACCAAGAACAAGATGGGGTGAATTATAGAAGAAGCCCACCATTTTGCAGAACTGGATGTATAGAATCTTGCAGTGTGGTAACTACTGGACTCAGGTGGTCTGACTCCCATCTATTCCTGACTGTCCCTTACTAGCCCCAGATAGCTCATATCCTGCCAAGTGCTGGGCCCATGAAGGAAGGGGCTCGAGAGATTTTGTGCCTGGTCCAGAAATGTGACAGCAAGAAAGATGAGAGCTGGTCTAGGGGTGGGAAATATAGGAGGGGACTCTTTTATGAGACTGGCAAGTTCTTTGTTCTAGAAGGAGAGACAGGGAGACATGAGACAGTTCTCTAGAGTCACAGAGCCAGTGGGGGCCATGCAGAGCCTCAGGGCGGACCCGGGCCTTGCTGCTCATCCCGCCCTCCTTTCTCTTGGAGTCTACCTCAGAGCACCACCCCATCATCTGTCACCGTCTCCCATGTCAGAAGTCCAGGTCAATCTTGACTTCTCCTTCCATGTGCAGCCCTCACATTTGGGAACTAGGAACTAGAGAACTAGAATGTCCAGGTCATGCTTCTCACCATGTCAAGTCTTCAGGAGGCTAGAAGCATCGACAGCCTCCACCTTGTCCTGTTACTTTTCTCCCAGTTTAGCTTCCCACCCCAACAAGGTCCCCAAGCTCACCGTGTCCTGAGCAGAAGGGCCGCACCTCCTCTGTAGCTGCTTCTCTCTTTGGTTCCCAACTTCCCACGCTTCCTAACCCCCGGGGCAAGATACCTATCAGTCTCATGCATAACCATGGTCACACCTGTGAAAATAGTCTGGGGACAAAAATGCCTCACCTGGCACCTAGGAGGACACCACCTGCTCTCTGCCAGGATGGAACAGATACCAGCTTTCAGGAAGGATTTCTACAAAGGATGCTGTTATCTACCTCAAACTGGAGAGTCAGTGGTACAGGAGCCACTGAAGCTGCAGGCGCTGTAGTCAGCCGCCACTTCAGCCACAGACAGCTCCCAGCACCGTTACTACCCCCCACACTAACCCCAGCAGCCACCTCCCTGGGAGAGAGCTCCAGTCTTTCCCCTGTGCATCGTCACTGTCCTCTGCCTCCAGGCTCTCACCCCTGCCTCTTCTACAGAATGAGCCTTCTCTGTGCTAAAACGCACATCCCTCCAACCCCCAAGATGCCCCCTGTGCAGAGAACCCAGGGGAGCCAGAGCTCCTTGTTCTAGCCCAAAGGCCCTGCGGACTCTTGACCCTACCCCTCCACAAGCCTTCCTGACCGCTCCTGTTGTGGTACTGTGAGCTAGAGCCCCCGAGTTTCTTCTTGGCCTATACTCTTGGAGTGAGTGCAGAGTTCATTTTCCTGACCGCCTCCCACAGGCCGTTAACCTGGAGAAGTCGGCGATAATGTCTTTTCAGCATTTTTTTCTTCATCAGAGGACTCGGCATAAATGTTCAGCACATATTTGTGTAAGGAAGCAAGAGAGAGGAAAGTGGAGCGGCCTCTCCCCTGGGCCAGGCCCTAGGTACATTGTCTTCCATTTACAGAGGCTGCTGTCCTTTAATAGTGCTAACTGGGCAGCAGTCTCACGCCTGCTGTTAGGTGCTGAGGGGTGGTGAGGCTGGCGATGGAGATGGACAGCAGTGGGATTCAAACTGTAGGGGTAGGCTGAGACTCGAGAGATGGGGTCTCTCAGCCTCCCATACTAGTCTATCCACAGACACTGGGAATTTTGTTCCAGAAAACAAGCCCACATGGCTTCCTGTACTAGGTAGGGAGCCTAGGTTTCTCCCACTTAGGTCCATCTACCCAGTATAGGAACTCCCGCATCAGCCCCACCAAGGAAACTGCATCCTACTGAGATGCAAACATCTCCACTTGAAAGAAGAGGAGTGACCTGAGAAATGTGGCCTCTGGGAGATGCTGTGGAGATGCCTCCTGGGCTCTGACCTCATCCTTTTCTGAGGTTGAGCATGGTATGGTACCGGGTGGGGTGGCGTAAAAGAGAGGTATGGGAAGGGAGCAAGAGGGAACAGTGACTCAGGGGCAGTCTCTAGCTGGGCCTTTCCGCCTGTACCGATCTGGAAGCTGCCTGACCTAAGGCAGACTTGGCTGGCAGGGACAAGGCAGCTCCAGGGGCCTGTGAGAGCTGTGAGATCCTAGGAGCTTGGAGAAAGGTGGAAGTGGTGCCTGGGGAGGGCCTTGCCTTAGAGGATGCTTCTAGTGAGGCAGCACAAGTGTGGGAGTAGCCCATTACAGATCCCCTGTTCCCAGTCATCGGTCAACCATGATACTTGATCCTACTGAGGCAAAATTCCCTTTCCTTTCCACACCATAGAAAGAAACAAGGCCATATGTTAATATCCAAACCTACAAATATGAAATAGCTCCCCCATCCATGAAGGATATATTTTAAGACTCCCTAGCAAATGCCCAAGACCTTGAATTGTACCAAGCATATATATATATCATTACTTTCTCCATGTATCCCACAGTAGGGCTGCACAGCCCCAGAGCTACTCTATCCTTCCATGTTCCCTGGTGTCTCATTTGCATCACTACTGTTGTGCTTTAGGCCACTGTTTGGGAACCAGGAGTCATTTCAGCACAGGCCTTTTGAAAACAGACAATCTAGAAACCTATACAGCCAGTATATGGTAGTGTGCACCGTGTAGAGCAGGTGGTGTGCACCGTGTAGATACTGAACAAAAAGATAAGTCATATCTCGTAAGGACAGCAGAATGTTGTGGATGAGTAACCTTCCCTGGCTTCTTGACTGGGTTAGACTCACTATGGGGGCACAACAAGTGTGTGTGTGTGTGTGTGTGTGTGTGTGTGTGTGTGTGTGTGTGTGTGAGAGAGAGAGAGAGAGAGAGAGAGAGAGAGAGAGAGAGAGAGAGAGAGAGAGAGAGACCCACCTGGAATGTAGCAGCGCTGTATCATGGACTGCGGTCCTGGACTAAGTGGGAAGGGAAAAGCAAGCTTAGTAGCAGCATCCACGCACCCGCTTCCTGACTGTGGATGCCATGATGTCCAGTCGCCTCACGCCGCATGCTCCTGCTGCTGCGGATAAAGCAGCACTAGCTGCCATGCCTTCTCTGTCATGATGGACAGTACCCTCAGACCGTGAGCCAAAATAAAAGCCGTTCCTTGATTAAGTCAGGAGTGCTGTCACAACCGAAGGAAAGGCAAGCAATACAGTGTGTGATCTCACGTGCTGCCTAAACCGGTGTGTAGCTTAAAGCCTACGAATTACCGCTGGACAGGTGGCCCAGCAGTGCGAGAACCAGGGCCTGACTCCCCACGCCCACAAGGTGTAGCCCTTGTTCCAGAGGATCTTCTGCCCTCTTCTGGCCTCTATGGGCACCGAATGGATGTGGGGCACAGCCTTGCATGCAGGCAACACACCCGAACACAGAAAGTTTTCAAAAAATAAAATCTATACATTGTACTTCTGGAATATTCCGTGTAATATTTTCTGACCATGGGTAGTAGAAACCATGGGAAGGGAAACCGTGAATAAATGAGAGGCTGCTACTATGGTTAAGGCCTTGGAGTTCTGCTTTCTGGGTTTGAGGGTCACCTCCGCTCCTTAGAAGCTGTGTGCCCTGGACAAGCGACATGACCTTTCTGTGCTTGAGTTGTAAAATGGGGGACGATATGGCCACTGCGTCATACAGCTGTAAGGGTAAGAGAAGTTAGGAGTACAAAGCTTTTTCCAATGGTGCTGGAAGATATGAAGTGCCATAGAAATGAGTCCTTTTATTTCTACGTGATTGCCTGGACGCTCGAAAGAAGAAAGGGGATTGGAATAGGCTGCATGGAAGAAGGAGCCGTGCGTGGGGACTTTGAAGGATTAATATAATTCCCCGTGGAAGGGAAGAGAGAGAAGGGTATTCAAAGCAGAGGCCACAGCTTGAGCGGGTAATTAGGTTGTCCTCTGGGGGAATGAGGAGGGGTGCGAGGTGACTGGCGCCAGCGAGGAAGGGGAGTGTAGTGTTGTGGGAGATGAGAACCAACCTGAGGTACTGCACTTGAGGTGGCTAAGAAGCGTCCAGAAGGCCCACGCCAGGGTCAAGGCACGGTCAGAACTGTGAAATGCAGGTGGGGATTTTTTTCAAGTAGAAAGCAGGAGCAGTTGTATAAAGCTACCTATGAGGCTACCCTTGGGATTACAGAACGTAGGGGTGTCCAGGTATGAGAAGTAAGCACAGCCTTCTGGCTAGAACAAGAACATCCGGGTACTCAGGTCAGTCCCTCCTTTCTCCTCTTTGCCCAATAGAATTCTCCAAAGCCCTGCCCCTCCTCTGGTGCATGGCCTTCACCTGCTGCGGTTCCGTCCTCTTCCCCTTTCCATTCTGGTGTTGCAGAATGAGAAGCCATCTTTTTATAGAATCCGGTCTCTGGTTTTGACCAGAGCCCTGGAGGCTTGTGGCCTAAGTTCGGTCTTTCCCCCAGTACCCTGCTCAGGTCTTGGTCAGTGAATGCACACGTAATGACTCACAAGTGGGTACCAGAGGCAGCTGCCCCACTGCCCCATCGTGTTCCCCCAGACACACACCTTGCTTCTTGGTCCCCTGTAGACCTGCAATTCTTCAGCTCTTTAAATGGTGCAGGCAAAATTAGATTTGTTTGGCTCTGTCTTTTTTTCTTCAGCGTTGGAATAGAACTCATGTTAGGCAAATGTGCTACCACTGAGCCATACCCTACCTCCTTACGAGTCAGAGTGGCACAGTAACTATACTAATATTTATCAAGCGCTTGCAGTGTGGCAGGCCCATTATATCTAATAGGAGGAGGGCTTACTAACTATGTGACCTTAAGCAAGTCTCTTAGTCTCTCTGTGTCTTGTCCTCATTTTTTAAGTGAAGAACTCATATCTACCTCACAGCCTTTTAGTGAAGATCTCAATGAATAGACATAAAGGTTTTTAAAGTCACACTTGGTATCTAGCAAATATTAAAAATAACCATGCTCTCATTAGCGCAACTTAGTAAATTAATGTTCATTCCATTTTCCAGGCAGGAAAATGGTCTCTGGCAATAGCGAAGAGACAGCAATAGCTAGGTCTCGCTTCAGAATCGACTTTTCTACCCCAAATAAACTGCCTCCCGCTTTGGCCCTCTCTGCTCACAGTCCCCCAGAGTCTGCTCTCTTCTAAGAGAGCCTAGCTCCAGTTCCTCCCGTGGCTCCCCTGTAGTGGGACACTGAGGGTGTGTCAGCTGCTTCTCTTCCCATACCTCGGGGGAAGCCAGAACCTTTGACTCCTGAAGGAAGCCATGAGCTAGAATATGTCACTGGACTTGTAGAGAGTTGATCTGGGAACCCAAGGCAGGACCCAAGATAGCTGTAGAGAGACACCAGGCGGGTATGGGGCAGGCCCACCTACTTGTCCAGAGATTGCCTGGATGGTTGGGGGCCGGATTATTAGAGTCACAACATACACCACGGAGTCCAAGTTCTTCAGAGTAGCCTTAAGGTCCGAGGGACCCAGTATTAGGTCCTCCAAGGGTCCAAAGACGGTGATGGGGTGGGGGTGGGCAGCCCTGGCTCCTCTACTATGCGAATGCCTGAAACACAGTCATCCAAGTTTACCTGAGGCAAGACAGATTGGGAGCCTTGTTTTCCCAGACTATAACATGTTATGCATAGCTCACCCAACAGAATTCTGAGAGAAGCAAACTGGCGCTGTGAGGTGTCTGACAGAGAAGAGAGTCCTGGGAATTAGAGCCCCAGCTTCCCATCCTGCTTTGCCCTCTGACCTGCTCTGAAGTTGAAGTAAGTCCCTCCATTTCTAGGGACTTTGGGTTTCCCAGTTGGAGAAGGAAGTGGTGGGCAGAGACAGGGGAGGGGCTTCTCAAACATCTGTATTCCCTGAAGAAGGGACATCTGCTGAGGGGCATCTGGCTTCTCCAGAGGTTGGCTCTCAAGGAATTTATTTATGTCAAGGCTGCTACCTGTCACCTCAGGACAGGTCTTGTGACATTGAGATATATCTTCATCAGAATAGGGTGCCCTGCCCCACAGAGACAACTTCAACTAAGCATAGTTTGGGGACCTTTGAGTGTTCCTGAGCATGGAAGGATACCTTGATCTCCAGAGGAAACCCGCTTGAAATCTCTTCACTTTCTTTTCTTCACTTTCACTCCTACAGTTTTTACCAATTGCTTGAAAGGAAGCAACCAGAGGCCATCCCTGTCCCTCGCAGATGCGAGGTGCGCATTTGCATATGGAAACAAACTTCTATTCCTCAGAGCAAATTTCCCTAATGCTCACTGCTGCTTCCAACCAGGGCCTGACTGTCCAGGTTTGCCTGTGGGGGATGTCTGCCTTGCCTAAAGACACAGGCAGCACCAAGAAAGTCCAGACAGGGCTTTTTATTCAAGAACTAAGGTGCAGGGATGGACAAAGAGGGGAGGGGACCTGGTGGAGAAATCTTCCCTGAGTAGGGCAATCTAGGCCTATAAGTTTCAGCCCTTGGTCTTGCAGCGCCTCCTGCAGAGAAGCCTGGCTGGCTGGTGACTGTTCCCGGGTCAACCCGCGAGGCTCCCATGGTCACCAGGGGGCGGCGCGCCGGTCCATCCCGGTCCACTGCGCGCTGCCCTCCGCCCTCCACCCTCCGCCCTCCGCCCTCAGAGCGCACATCTCTCTAATGGGATAAGGCGTCACACAGGTCAGGGAACAATTTATTATTCTGCTAGCTGGAGCCAAGTTTCTCTTTGAAAAATGGTTACTCCCGGAGTCGGCAATTACTTCAAAATAAATTTACCAAAGACAAAATTGTGCCTCTTGGGTCAGTAAACGACTTGCCTGTTTGGGGCTGAGCAGACAAGGTGTTTATTAAGGACCGCCTTCGTTTCCTGTGCAGGTTTTTCAGTTTGAATAATTGTCCAATTAAATATAATTTGGAAGTCGGTGCTAACCCAGTGGCTAGATTGCAAGAGGAAGAATCACTCGGAGGCGTGCATTAATAAATCCCGCGGAGCCCCATCGCTCCCCAAACCCCTCCTTTGGTTTAATTTTGAGAATTTTTTTTTGTCTTCCCACAGCCTATAGCTTCCCGGTTGGAAATGAGCTTCTTTTCCCTTAAGGATTCCTAGGCCTTGCTTCCATCTGTCTGTCTTCTCTTCAGCAAACATCTGCAGGAGGGTTTCCACAAAGGGTTTCTGCGGCTGGGACCTCACACTGATCCCAGGACTAACCGCCCATTCTTTTCTGGGCTTCACACTTCTGGGTTCTTTCTTTCGTTCCTCCATCCATTCAGTTAACAAACACCTACGAGCACTTTTGTTTTTCTCAGAGCCAGGCCTGGGAATGGATCAGGAGAAAAAATCAGACATAATCTTGTTCTGAAAAGATGATTCAGCCCAGCAGGAGGAATCATCATTGGCTATCAGGCCAAGCCCTTCACTGTCGCACACGGGGAAACTGAGGTGCTGCAGGTGGAGAGAGTCATTGGGGAGTAGCTGGGGAGCAGGACTGTTTATATGCTAACCTAATTGTGTTATACCTAATTCCCCACTCACAGGTACCCGGATCTCTACAAGGTACTCCACCCACTTGGACATGGTTTACAGAGGGCAGCTAAGGGATTAGAACATGGATGTGATGCTACCCTGTTCACCCAGTGGGTCCCATGGGATGAAACACCACCACCATGGGCATCTCCCTGGTCACAGTGACCAGTGACATTGCCCTGGACCTAGAAGCCATCTGTCCTA
Source organism: Rattus rattus (assembly GCF_011064425.1). NCBI lineage: Eukaryota > Metazoa > Chordata > Mammalia > Rodentia > Muridae > Rattus > Rattus rattus. Next base: position 92,255,040 of record NC_046155.1, read on the forward strand.
GATGGAAAGCAATGACAATAACTAGGCCAAGTCTCGGGCCCAGGGAAGGGCCCGGACCTACTCTCTAGGAGGCTGAGTTCAGGCTGGACAGTCTGCATGGTACGTTCTGTTGGGAGGCTGGTGCACAGATCACAGGAGTGACCAGTGTCCCTCCAGCGGCCTGTAATCATCATTCATTCATTCAACAACTGTCCATGGAGGCCCTGCTTGTACTGAACACTGCTCTAAGTTCCGATGATGACAATGGGGGTTAGGAATCCCTGCGGATAGGAAGGCTTTTGGTGTTTTCTGCCTTTCTTCAGACAGGCTCTCACTCTGTAGTCCAGGCCTGCCTGGAGCTCAATGTGTAGTTCAAGTGGCCTACAACCCATAGCAATCCTCCTGCCTTAGCTTCCCAAGTACGGAATTCTAGCGATGAGCCACCACATCCAGCCAAGTCAGACAGACAGACAACACAAGCAAGAAAGCATGCCATGTGTTTAGAGTTACTCAGACAATTCTGGTCAGAGCTGTCGCTTATCGGGTGCAGTGGATGTGGGGGGATTTGAATGGGGTGGCTGGGGTGACTGTCACTAAGTAGTTGGCATTTGAGAGAAGACTTGAAGTAAGAGGATGAGACCAGGGACCATGCCTGGGAGGGCTTTCCGAATCTGAAAACAGATTTCTGTTAGGTCCCTTGCGCACGTGTGTGTGTGTGTGTGTGTGTGTGTGTGTGTGTGTGTGTGTGCGTGCGCGTGCGCGTGCGCGTGCGTGGAGGGAAGAAAGTGTGAGGGCTGTCGAGTCACGGGGGAAGAGATGCCGCAGACACAGGAAGTGAGTGAGAACAGGCAAGGGGAAAGACTACTTCCAGGTTCCTCTCTAAACTCCATGCTCCCTCAAGTCCCTGCAGTTCCATGGTCCCCAAGCCTCACCACAGGCCCACAGTGACCTCCTCCGGCTCCTCTGAGGAAAGTGCTGGCTCCCAGGCAGCACTGTGGAGTCCTGTGGGAAGAAGACACGGGGCAGGCACTGAGGAGGAGGCAGGGCCCAGCAGGCTGGGCCCCTCTAAATGTCCTTCCCCCCAGCCTTTCTCATCCTCACAGAGAAGGAAGGAACAGCACTTGTCCGCCTATATTCACAGCCATGGAGGTGATCCAGGTTGAAAGAAAATCAATAAGATGTGTCCATTTATGTGGCACAAAGGAAGAAAGGTCTGCAGACAGAAATAGGCCGGGATTCACACGCGGGCGACTTAATAAGACTTTTCCCCCAGTTTGAAGAGGACGGTAATTTAGATTTGCCTTTGAACGTCTCCTTTTTGTGCCTCAATAACTCTCAGGATCAGCCTGCTTAGGAAGCAAGGGAAGAGAGATTGGCCGCCTTCTTAGAAGACAAGCCCGTTTGGGAAGGCTGCTAGCTCGGAGAAGTTCAAACACTGGCCTTGAGAAAAGATGAAAGTGCCGCGTCAGCACATCCTCGGCCCATTGATCACGATTGAGGCCTGGGCCTGGTGCATTTGGCCTGAAGCGGGACAATGAGAACAAGGCCAGGCTGCCAGGAGGCCTCCTCTGAGCTTCTGTGGAGCAGGAGATGCTCATTACTGACAGCAGAGCTTAGTGACCAGGTAGGGGCACTTAGAGACAACCGGGCCCTGAGTGCAGAGAATGGGCCGTACAGCATACATTCCAAGGCCCAGGGGGCAAGCAGGCTTCTTCCTCAGAATGGGGCCCACAGGACCCAGGCTGGATCTCCCACCCAAGCCTTGCCCATGAGTAGACCCAGTTCATTTCCTTCGCCCGAGGATTTCTGCAGAGTAAGTCTAGGTTGAGTTTTGCTTACAGGACTTACTGGGAACAGCAAGGCCTAGCCTAGACAGACTTTGGACTACCTGCTTGGTGCTGTCTAAGGGACTCTTTCAGCTGGTTTGTCCACTCTGACAGGAAATGAGTCCTGGGGCAGTTTCAGGAAGCTGGGTGGGTCCCTACTGTAGGAAAAAGCTACCTTGGGCAGATTCGCTGCCCTTTCCGTAGACTTTGCTCAGATGTCTATGTGCTCATCATCCTGTGGGAGCCAGGGGCACTTGCCGGATACCCCAGCACTTAGTGCAGATCAGGAGTTCAGGATCACCTTGATACATAGTGAGTTTGAGACCCACCTGACCTACATGAGACCCTATTTAAAAGAAAATTCACCTACAAAAGAAATACCCTATCCTCAGTAGTTATTTTTCCAACCAGAGCCCTCTCAACATTGTCACTGTGTTGACAACCCTCCAACTGCAAGCTCCTGTAGGATGGGCACTCTGCCTGAAGCAAACACACAGAGTAGCTACCACTGCCATCTTCATGGTTCTCCTTCTCTAGCCTCATGGCTCAAGGGCAAGGCCAGCTAGGGTCAGGTAGTTCCTAATCTGCCAGGGTCAGATGTGTCTGGTGAAAAAGGCTATTCATGTCATATGGGCTGTAGCTTAGCTCAGAGCTCTTCTATCTCGGCGCCTAAAGTCCTATAATGCTCTGGGTCTTCCAGAGCAGAAGTAGGACTGGAAGCTGAAGTCAGGAGACTTTATCCCTAAGCCCGGTTCCATTTTGTCTCCATTACCCTCCTTCTCAGTCTCCTCTGCACCGCTTTCTCTCCAGTATGGCAGCCCAGCTGTGGGACTTACGCCCAGCTGGTTGACATTGAGATGAGCTGTAAAGTGTAAAATCTACACAACAATCACACATCATAATTACACATACACAAAAAGAATGTAAAATATGTTATTAAAAGGGGACGTATCTGAATTCAATCCCCAGCAAGGCAAAAAAAAAAAAAAAAAAAAAGAACATATCTGGACCGAGTTATTATTTGAATATCAAGTAACTCTCCAGAGGTCTTGTATGAAGGCCTTGTCACTCATGCAAGCCGTGTTTTGAGGTGAAGCCTTTGGAGTGTAACCTCTGACTTCATCAGTGAATCAGTTCCTTATCATGTTCCATCAATGCTTTCATGACATAATGGTGTTCTTGTGGTATAGAAAGTAGGAGGTGGGACCTTCTTGTAGGAAGGGCCACTGGGGTATGTCTGTGAAAGATTTGTCTTGTCTTAGGCTTCTTTCTTGTTCTCCCTCCCTCTCTTGCCAAGGGACTAAAAGCAGTGGAGCAAGCCAAAAGTAGATAGAACCTTTGAAAATGTGAGCCTTTGAATTTTCTTTCAGCTGATTATCATAGTGACAAAAAAACAAAAACAAAAACAAAAAACAAAAAAACCTAACACAAATTATATATTGAAATGGTATAATATTGAGCTTAAAATATAATGATAATAACAGGCTAAATAAATGATCAAAACTGATTTGATATTTTTTAATTTGACTATGGACTCTAAGGTCTCTGATCATGAATGTCCTAAGCATCCTTGATATATGTGGTGGGTATAAAAGTACTTGGATTAGCACCAGTTTCCCAGGGAAGATCCAGGCAGCTAAGAGAGAACATTCCCTCCTGAGGATGGTTAAAGTCTGAGGATAAGCCTTTTGGAAATATCCTTCAGATTTCTCTAGTACCAGGAGCCAATGGCCAATGTAGTGAATGACATAACACCTTTAAAGGATTTCTCCCATTGGTGACAGAGGATACCATGAGTAAGAAGAGGAAAGCTCCAGGCGTGTCTGTCTTCTATCTCTGCTGTATATGTGATGACAAAACAATGTATTGATTATTTTTCTGTTGCTGTGATAAAAATACCACAACTAAAACAACTTTTAGAAAGGGTTTAATTTAGCTTCCAGTTTGTGAGGAAGAGCTCATAATGGTGGGGGAGACATAGCAAGCATGGTGGTGACAACAGCAGGAAGCTCCACACATAGAAAGCTAGGAGAAGGGTCAGGGAGCAAGGTGAGATTACAAACCTTCAAAGCTCACTTCCAGGAACATGTTTCTTCCAAAAAGGCTGCACTCCCCTAAAGGTTCCATTATCTCCCCAAACAACACCAAATGTTCAAATACATGAGCTTACAGGAACAACTCTCACTGAAACCACCATAAATACTGTTAGTAGAACAGGTAAGTAGGGCCAACTGATCTCCAGAACAGGCTTGGTAACCAATCCTAGGGCTAAGAAGGGACACCAGAGCTGTGTGGGCTGAGATAGGTCCCCGCAGCCCATCTGTCCTCTCTGCACGGCATTGGCTCACTAGTTGGGATGGTCTCTTGTCTCACCTAGCAACTCCTGCCTGAAGTTGTGAGATCCTGAAACATTCTCAGGATCACCTCATCCTGGACCATGGCACCCCAGCAACCCCAGCATGAGGAACCAGAGGAGCTGGTGCAGGGGCCAGGGAGCTCAACTTCATCTGAACAACTTCAGGAAGGAAGACGCTAGAAACCAAGAAGGGAGTCTGTCTGGGGTCCAGCAGCTCCCAGTGACCTTGGAAGCTTCGGTAGAGTAGAGTCCTATAAGAGATGAAAATCCTGGGTGATTCTGGTGAGAGGGTGGGGAAATGGGTTGTAGAGCAGGTTGGAATGAAATGCTTCAGCTAAGAGCCAGAGCAAGCCTGAGGGTGGATGGAGGCTACATACCCTCTAGGTAGAGTCTGCAGGTCTCTGAAGGAGTAGTAGAACTCTTAAGTCTGTCCCCAGATGAAGCCCTGCCATGGGTATGTGTTACCAAGGCAACTGGACCCCATGCTCTGCCACTCAGCTGTCCCAGGACACCTGTCCACATCCCTTCACTCCTCTGAGCCCTGGAAGCCGAGTACACTGTTGTGGCCTGCAGTCAAGCCACCCTGCGGGTGAATAGCAGCCTTCCACAGAAGCCCAAGGCCCCCTCTAAGCCTTGGCCTTCTCATCCTCTGGGGACCCTGGCCATTGCCTATCCATCTTGGAGAACCAGTGGTGTAGCCTTTGCCCCTTGGTGTGTGTGGGGGCTCCAGTACCTCAGCCTGCAGGAGCTGACTGACCCGCAAGCTCCCGACTTGCTTGTGGGTTGGGATGGGAGATGAAAGCTGCTCCCCCCCATCCCCTCCTCAGCCTCCAGGCCAATTCTCTTCACCTCTCTCCCTCTCCTTTGCAGCACTGTAAGAATTATTATTTTTTAAATCCTCATTGGAATGCTAATTTTGATTTTGAGTGTCTGTCATGGGCTCTTTGAAGTTTTTCAGACAAAATAAGTACCTCCTTAGCAGAGAGGATTAGCGCCTACTTGTTTAGAACCCTCTGACTGAGAGTGACGAGCAATTTCAGAATCTGTGGGGTTTAGGGAGGCTGCAGGAAGAGGGGCTGCCTACTTCCCTGTGGTCAGCATTCCATAAATGGCTTAATGGGGTTAGAGTTTAACCCCTCAAACAGGGATCAGCGCCCCCAGCTTGAAAGCCAATGAGCAGCGAGGCAGAGCTTGCTATTTAAATCCAGCAGGGCTTGGTTAGAACTCTTTTATTCTCTTAAGTTTAAAGAAAACAAACCCATTTCCCTTGCAGGATTTAGGACCCACTTCAGCCATCTGCCCCTCTAGCCTCTGCCTGGAAACGCAGCCTTCCCTCTGCAGGTAATTCATAGGCCAGGCTCAGCCCAGGCTGGGATGCTCCCGGCTTTATGATTCCATTCAATTCAGGAGCGCTAATGGGGCAATTTGTAAAGAAAGAAATATAATGAGTTATCACAAAGCCCAGCAAGGACTCGACCAACCGGGCACTTCCCATCCATCAAGCATCCTAGCGTGGTCGAAGACCAGCAGGGCCCGAAATCTTGTGTGGCCACTGGGAATGCAGCCTTGCCTTGGTCTGGGTGTGCCTGTGCATAACTGCTGCAAGCACCCCCTGGCCTCTTTGCTTATTCCCCCAAATCCTGTGGCCCCGGACAGCCAGAACCCCTGGGGACATGGTATAAAGAAGCAAAGGAAAGATCCTTAAGATTTATTTGCTAGAGTGAAATGGCTGTGGAGGCCATCTTGAAACAAACAAAAAGCATTAGCACAGCATGTGAGGCTCATTGAAGCCAGCGTGTGTGTGTGTGTGTGTGTGTGTGTGTGTGTGTGTGTATACATTGTGTGTGTGTGTAATATGTGTGTACATTGTATGTGTGTACATTGTGTGGGGGGGTGTACATTGTGTGTGTGGGCATGTGTGTGTATGTAATATGTACATTGTGTGTACATGTGTGTGTACATTGTGTATGTATACATTGTGTCCCAGGGCCCAGGCTGCCAGCGACGCTGAGGCTGCTTGGACTGTGTTTGACTAGTCATTAGGCCTAAGGTCATGGATGATGTCGGGCAGTCAGATTCCTCCAGTGACATCTTGAACTTAAACTCTGTCCAGTCTGTTTCTGGGGTGGGACTATGGAGGCCTTTTGAAGAGAGCAAGTGGTGTGCCAAGCCCACTCTAGGAGATAGCAGCGTGTGAACTTGAAGGCTTGGCCCACAAATAGACGAGCCCTTCCCATGAGCACAGCGAGGGTCAGAAAGGGGAATGAGGGGGCTGGAGAGATGGCTCAGTGGTTAAGAGCGCTGACTGCTCTTCTAGAGGTTCTGAGTTCCATTCCCAGCAACCACATGGTGGCTCACAACCATCTGTAATGGGATCTGATGCACTCTTCTGGTGTGTCTGAAGCAGTATCAGTGTAGTTATATACATAAAATAAATAAATAAATACATCTTTTTTTTAAAAAAGAAAGGGGAATGAATTGCCATAGGAGAGTTAAGACAATGACAGCTCGTTACACTGTGTGCACGTCACAATCCAGACCCCACTATGGCTGAGGCAACACAAGCCAGTAGAAAGGAGAGAGTTTTAGAGGGCTCATCAAACAAGCTTAGACACCAGGCCCCTCAAATCAGCAGCTAAGCCGACCCATTCTTCATGCTGGTTTACCTGGATTGGCTCTTCTCTTTTCCTTGCTACCTTATGCTAGCTCTGGCCTGGGGGCCTGAGGCACAGAAGTCTGGGCGGGTCTAAGTCACACACACAGGTGTCTCTAGGCTGAGACTGTGTCTTTTTCTTTCTACTGTTCTACCTTTCTTCTGGATCTTGGTGATGTCACCAAATCACTCAGCAGCCTCTTACCGGAACTACAGGTAATAGGAAGACCCTATGATCAGTGTGGGGACAGGCAGATGTCCTCTGGAACAGGGGATGGCCTCTGGGAGCACTTCTGGATCTCAGATACAATGTGCCATGCGTTCCAGATTGGTCTGTACCATGCCCCACCCATTTGGGTCCTTTCCTCTTTCCTTCTGGCGTAGACAGGTTGGGAAGGGATCTCCCCAAAGCCAAGGAAACCTTGGAGCATCAGAGTAGGCAGGTTCCACGGACCGGACCAGCCTTCCCCCTTGTATAGCTAATGAGCAGCTAACATAGCTGATACTTCCTGTGCCCCAAGGGTGACTGACCCTGGATGTTGTTCTTGATTAACTCATTAATCCTCTCAACACAACTGAGGAGGGATGCTTCCGCTCTCATACCAAATTTTCAAAACAGGGAAGGGAGGCACAGAAAAGTTATACAACTTGCTTAAGGTCCCCCTACTGACTCAAGCCCAAATGGCCTAAGCTGGGAAGCTGGGGGTGCTCTGCCCCAGCCAGGTCAAGTGTCAGAGAAACAGAGTCCTGACCTCTGCACTTCTCCTTAGAAGAGACTGTGGATTCCTGGCGTCGGGAATTTGAGGCTTTCTCTAGAATGAGTGAGGATCGAGAAGAAGGCAGTGTGTATGGCACAGTGAGTTCCACCTGGAGGCACACCCCAAAAGGCATTGAGACAACTGAATCCATGCTTACTGTGCTAATCGCAATGTCCTATGACTTCCCACAAGTCTCCGGGCAGCCCCACAGGTAGGAACTACTGATTCGTTAAGGTGGAATGGAAACTCAGCAAGACAGAGTAATGTATCCAAGGTCACACAGCTCCCAAGAGAGTTGGCTCAGTTTCAAACTAACTAGGTCTAGTTTAACAGCTGGGCGCATGCCACCAGGTGTTAGAGAGAGGCCTGTGGAGACGCAAAGAGGAAAAGGGATAGAAGTGTTGTGACATTCCAGGGAAGGCAGAGATGGCCCTCCCTGTCATCCAGAACTAGTAGACCAGAAACTAATACCGGCTACCAGAAGAGTCTCAAGAAAAGACACCCATCCTACCACAGGGTAGAGATCTGTGTGGAGGCAGAGGGATGCAAGGATTGACCTCAGCTCCTGGGCTGTCACTCCTAGCCTCTCCCTAAGGCAATGAACAGGAGTATCTGGTTGCCGCCTAGGCCGAACCCTGTTCCCATTACATCAGCGAGGAATCCCCACCCTCAAGGGCTCCAACACTGCTTGGCCCCTCCCCTCTGCACCTCTGCGTCCCACCCCGTCTCTGTGTTCCGCCAGGTCACCGCTCCAAGCTCCCCATCATTCACATGTCCTGGGAGCGGAAGGGTTACGGCAGACGCCGCTGAGTGGAGGCTGCTGTTCCCCAGCGTTAAGCAGCTTTAGTGTCTCCTACCCCAGCCCTGATTTAAAATTCATAAATGCTAATCCTTCATAATTTACGGTTTAAAAGCAGCCCCACTCACAGGCCCCGTGGCTACAGCTCTGTCAGAGTAATTATGCCGCCAAGCTGAAATTGGACTACTAACTGAGATATTAAACAGGGGGGGAAATCCTCGCGCTGGCAGCCGACCCAATTATTCCAAATAAGCAAACAGATTAGTGAGTAATTTTCCAGTTAAATTTGGTGATTGGTGCCAGAATTGTATGTTAAATATTCAGAAGTAAATAGATTAAAGATGAAATGTGCCCCCCTCCTTTTTTTTTTCTGGGCTTAATTTACTGTGTATATTAAAACTTTTTCATGAGGAGGAAAAAAAGTAAAAAATGATAATTAAAAAATCCAAATAAACCCCTCTGGGCGTCCCGATGAAGCTTGTCAGAGGCCAGAATGGGGCCCTCCAGCTTCTTCTACTTCCCAGCCCTCTTGGGGAGAGTGAGGCCCAATTCCAACTCTTCCAGGGGAGAACTGGGTGGGGCATGAAGTCTGGGTGGGCTGGGGACCCCAGTCCCCACCTGCTGGGTTATATTTCTTTACAAAGAGAAATCCTAAACCTATTAGTGGTGAAGTCAGGCAGATGGAGGGGGGCAGGCAGGGGTACAAAAGTGGCTCTTGGCATGCATGCGAGGCCCCTGGGTACTAGGCTCCTCCTCCCTCAGAGCCAGGACTGACACTCAGGTCCCACTGTTGAAGGCTAATACCCCCACAACAGCCACCGTGCTTTCCAGGCGATGGTGCTAGCCTCTTGCTTGAAAACTCTGCCCAGCATTGACACACACACACACACACACACACACACACACACACACACACACACACACACACACACACACACACACACACACCCCCCCAGGCTGGTCCTCCCTTCTCTCTGGCTGCCTACCTTCTTCTCCACCCCTTCCTTAGATTCTCAGCAGGTTCTCCCCATCTGTGCATCTAACAGAGACAGGACTGCGAGTCATCATCCCAATAAGAAAACTAGAACCAGAGACCCAGAGAGGCCTACGGGCTGTCCCCAGGTACCCAGCATTGCAGGGGCGGAAATGAAAGCCTAACAGCTGCTTAGCTATTCAGTCTGTGCTCTGTGCTGCCTCCTAGAGGTTACAGAATTCTGGCATTGGCTCATCCCTGACAGGCGGGCAGAGCCAAGCAGGCTCAGATGTTGAGGCAGACAGAGAGAAGCCTGTGTTCTGTCAGCAATGGGTTGGTGGAAGAGGTTCTGCAGGTGGGGAGCAGCCAAATAAAGCTCATAGGTTTTGAGAGGACAGCTGGGTCTGGACACTGAAGTCTGGCTCCTGTCCACTCTCCTGCCTTTCAACATTCCAATTCCAGGCTTGGTGGCAACTTAAACACAGCTTCCTCCAGGGCAGATCCCTAACTCTCTCTGTCTCAGGGATCCCCTTCCTGGGGTTTTCAAATCCTGTCTGTGAGAGGGAGGATGGGGGAGTTCAGAACATATTATCAATCCAGAGGCTGAGGTGTCAGTGGACCAATGATGCCGAGAACACCCCCTACTGGAGCCACTCCCTGTGAAGGCTCCCCTGAGGGAAGGGCGACGCAGCTGCTTCTCCCAATGTGAGGGGGCCTAGGCCAAGCCACAGGTTGGCACCTCACATAAACACAGGCCACATGGGCAGGCCTTAAGGCCTGTGACCCAAGCAGAGGAAGATGGGTGGCAGGTGGCAAGACAAGGACATTAAAGGGAGCCGCCTGGCTGAGCCTCCTCTGTCTGTTCACAATGTATATGAGCGTTCCCTGAGAACCCTCACAGAGCATGTTCCCACACACATGCGAACTGGAGAGTCCTAAGGAACACTAACCAGCTGCCCTTGGAAAGGCGCTGCTCCTACACAGAGTTTGCAAACTTTGAAAAGCAGTGATCTGGAGAGAGGCATGAAGACAGAAGTTCAGATCCCAGCACTCACGTCAAAAGGCCATGGGTGCCTCCAAGCCCAGCTCTGTAGGAGAAAGAGACCGAAGGATGGCTAGGGTTTGCTCCCTGTTAGCTTCCTCCAAGTTCAGTGAAAGAAGTAAGGTAGGAAATGATGGAACAGAACACCTGATGTCCTCCTCCAACCTCCATGTGAGTTTACAGGCCACCACACCCTCACACGGACACACACACAACACACACACACACACACACACACACACACACACACACATGTACACACAGAGAGCAGACACACACACCCCTCACACAAACACTCTCACAATGCACATAGATGCACACATCCTCACACAGCCATATAACATACACAGATACACACATTCTCACACAGACACTCACACAACATACACAGACATACAACACACACAGATACACTCACCCTCACACACCCACACAACACACACACCCTCACACAAACATTCACGCACAATACACACAGACATACACACCCTCACACTCACAACACATAAAGACACACCCTCACTAAGTCACACACTTCCTCACACAGACACTTCACACACACACACACACACACACACACACACACACACACGCACACACACACACAATAGGTGAACCCCTTCTTCAAACCTACAAAGCAGGTCATAGTAAGTCTCAGAGTACATGTCTCGTTTGCTGCTTCCTTGTCCCTCAAAGATCTGAGTAAACTCTGGGGGACCCCATAGAATGAATAATCCCCCATAGACAGCAGGCAACAGAAGTTGATCTTCTGGCTTAGGCATCCTGGGGCTGCCCTCCTTGAGGGCCCCCTCTCTAAGTATGGGATGGTCAGTGATGGAGGCAGCGCCATGGCCACTCGGACAGTGCTAAGGACAGTATGTGCTGACTGGCGGGCAGCTCCTGCTGGGGGTCTGCTTCTTTCTCAGGAAATTGTCAGCCAGTGTCTCTGAGAGTTCCCAAGAAGGACTAAAGAGTGCCTGGTCGCTGGTCCCTACTTTCTGGCCACTGTCCTCTAAATATAGAGGCTTTCCCTGGATTCTTACAGGGTCACAGCAAACAAAACCCTTCCCTCCAAGGCTCTTGAGGGAGATGGTGGATGAGGAGGCTGGATCCCTGAGTCACATCCTGCACTCTTGAGCAGAGTTTGGGGACCCAAGGTGTGGAGATATTTCAGCCTTTTGTCTCTTCCTTATGTAGACAAAAAAGTGTCACATACACAATGCATCAAAGGCAATCAATGAGACCCTTACCTTGAGCTCCCTCAGCCCTCCAGGGTTGAACACTCAGCTGTGTCTGGGCCACTTGCTTTGACCTGGAAGAAAGTTTGCAGTCTTGCCCTGTGCCTGGCCTGACTGAGCCCAGCCTCTCACCTGCTCTTCCTTCCAGTAAGCGGAAGTGCTTGTTGCCATAGTAACCAGTCCATTCCCACCTTTCCATTGATTGACTCTGGATCTGGTAGCTTAGATTGTCCTTTAACTTCCAGGAGTCTCCTTTTCCTTTCAGTTTCCTATGTAACACTTTCCAAAGGGACTGAACTTTGTTTCCTGTGACTATTGAGTTAAAAAAAACCCAATAAATAATCAGGCATAATGGTACATGCTGGCCATCTCAGCACTCAAAAGACTGATCACTAGTTCAAGGCCAGCCTGGGTTACATAGCAAGACTATCTCAAAACTCTCTCTCTCTCTCTCTCTCTCTCTCTCTCTCTCTCTCTCTCTCTCTCTCTCTCTCTCCTCCCCTCTAGATAAATAAATAAATATCAACTAAATGCACCAGAACACAATGGTTAAACCCAGCAAGTAGCTACTAAACTAATCCATTTCTTTGCACGAGTTCCTGAGTCCTTGGCCGTTAAGCTGTGTGTTAAGGCCTGTGTTTATGGGTAGTGTGAGCCTTTGTAGTCATGGGGCACATTTTCTGTATAGATCCCCTCACTAAAACATGTACACACATACAGAGAAAGTCACACGAGCAAATGCATATGTGCACACACTTACAGGTATGTGGTCCCTTACACATCTAGGTCATGGGAATTGGACCTCCCCAGGCAGTGGAACACTAAACCAATCTCCAGGGGGTAAAGCCTTGGTTTGCACTGTTCAACAATTTCTTGGTGTTGTATCCCCACTGTAACTTATTTCAGGGTTTGAACATTTGATGGCCAGCTAATAGAATCCCTGAATATTTACTAGCTGACTCCAGTGGATCTCTGTCTTTAGGACCCTGTGTATTCCTGTTTCAGGCCCCTGTTGTAGGAATGACCTGGCTGAGGGGCTCCAGTGAAAGAGGGAAGGTCTTGGCTTGGGATGGAGGAGAAGAGACACCAAGCTCCTGGGCAGCAACAGTTGGATCCTACAAAACCTTGAGAGGTTGGAAGGGACCCTGTCAGGTCAGAGCTGATATCAGTGGGAGAGTGGATTAGTCATTAGACTGACAAATGACATTATCACTGTTTCTCCAGAAAGTGTTAGTCCCCTGTCACTGGAGGTGTAACCAGGACGCAGGCCAACTGGAACCCTGAAAGGGGTCTACACCTCTGTATCTTACTCCTTCCTCAGAAGCCCACACTCAGCTTCCCCCCTTACCATCCCACACTGCAATACAGGGCTCCGCTGTTCTTGCTTGCTCTGAGCAAGAAGAATGCAGATCCCTGGCTGGCCTGGGATGCGTGTGCTAGAACTCACTCTGTAGACCAGGCTGGCCTTGTCTACAGAGATCCACCTGCCCCTACTGCATGAGTACGGGGATCGGGATTGAGGGCATGGTCCACCACACCTTGTAGATACCTAGTTCTTACTAGTAGAGCCTCGACTGCTGAATTTTGGCCTCTGCGACACCTGTGACCATTCACTTTTTGCATGGGTTTGGCTGAATGTCTGGCTTCTTCCTCTATTCCCCAGCTCTTGTTTATACCTTTGGTTGGTCAAGAGGAGAGGTGTGGACATCCTAAGGCTGCAGCAGCAAACTAACTCCATGCTTCTCAGAAGTGACTTCCTAGCATAATCTCAGAGACCAGATCTGCCTTCTACCACCTCAGAGAAAAGTCCTCAACGATGAACACATCAGAGGACAGAAGGAGGGAAGAGTTGGTAAGGACAGAGTATGTGCACATATGTAAAGAAAAAGACATTTCTTTTGAGACAAGGTGGTTCTCACTATGCAGACCAGGCTGGCCTTGAACATGCAGAGATCCTCTTGCCTCTCCTACCTGAGTGATATAGGTGTTCACCACCAAGCCCAAGGAGGAAAAATAAAATAAATAAGATAAATAAATAAATAAATAAATAAATAAATAAATAAATGCCAAACAACCTATGGTCATAAGCCCGATTCCTTCATTTACCAGTTCTATAGGTTGAGATTTGTTCTTAATGTTCTTGGTTCTCAGTTTTCTATCTGTAAAATGGGTATTTAAGAATAGGATCAGGGCTGGAATGATGGCTCAGTGATTGATAGTAATTGCTGCTCTTCCAGAGGACCTGAATTCAGTTCCCAGCATCCATGTCAGGTGGTGGCTTGTAACTCCAGGAGATCTGATGCTTCTGGTCTCTGGGGGCACCTCAGGTGCACACATCTACACACATCTACACACACACACACACACACACACACACAGACACACAGACACACACACACAGGGGGGGTGAGGAGGGAAGGGGGAGAGAGAGAGACAGAGAGAGAGAGAGAGAGAAAGAGAAAGAGAGGCAGAGACAGAGACAGAGACAGAGAATAGATTTTTTTAAAAAATAGGGCCTACCTTGCAATAGTGATAAAAATGAAATGAATTGGCATACATATTATATATGTGTCTATACATATACAGAAAACACACTTATATTACTAAGATAAGACTGGGGACAAAGTGTGACACAACACCAGCTGTCATTGCAGTCATCCTTATACAAGCTAGTTCCAGGGCCTTCCTCCGCCATCCCTATAGATTCCAAGCTGGCTAGGTTTTTGTTGTTGTTGTTGTGTTTTGTTTTGTCAACCTGAAAGAAGCTAGAGTCATCTGGGAAAGGGAACCCCAAGGTGAGAAGATGCCCCCATCAGATTGCCCATGTACAAGTCTATAGTCCTTACTGATTGATGTGGGAGGGCTTAGCTCAATGTGAGTATTGTCCTTGTGGGTTTAAGAAAGCAGGCTGAGCAAGCCATGGGGAACAAGCCAGTAAGCAGCACACCTCCATGGCCTCTGCTTCAGTTCCAGCCTCCGGGTTCGTGCCATGAGCATCTGACCTGACTTCTTTCCTTGATTCTGTGCCTGGGGGGTGTGAGCCAACCAAACTCTTCCCTTCCTGAGATGCTTTTGGTCCAGATGTTTTATCCCAGTAATAGAAAGCAAACCAGAACAGATATCGAAATCCCAGAGAGTCAAGTCCCTTATACGAAATAGTACAGTGTGTTCACAGAGCCCACACACATCCCCCCAAGTGCTTTAAATCATCTCTACACTACTTATGACACACGATCCAATGTAGATGCTAGGTAAATAGTTGTTCTGTATTGTTTAGGGAGCAATGCCGGGAAATTAAGACTGTGTTTGCTCAGTACCAATGTAGTTGGTTTGCGGGGTTTTCCCAAGCATTTTCCACCCATCACTGGTTGATTCTGCAGATTGGGACCTCATGGATACAGGAGCCTGCTTATATAATTATCATTATTCAATGGTCCAATCAATGTCAGATACTGTGTGAAGCAAATTTGGGGGTTTAATTTAATCATTGTAACAATATCATGGAGTTAGCACTATTACCAAGCCCCTTTCACAGACAATTGGAAGCTCGGAAAGGCTAAATGACTGGCCTAAGGTCGGGGTGGGGGGTGGGGAGTGCTCTACAGTATGGCCAAACCTTCAGCTGTTTCAGGAGGCACTTAAGCCACAAGGATGGCACAAGAGCCATTTTATTTTATTTTATTTTATTTTATTTTATTTTTAAGGCTGAGGCTTATGTATCCCACACTGTCCTTGAACCCACTATGTAGCTAAGAATAACCTTGAACTTCTGATTCCCCTGTCTGCAGGTGCTGAGGATTGTACCTAAGGCTGTTAGGTAAGAATCCCACCAACTGAGCCCCATTGCCAGCTCTGTTTATTGCCTTCCTAAAGTGAAATCCACCGAAACTGAGCCCACAGAGGCCCCACGACTTTCTGGCACCTGCAAGAACCAGCAAAGGGCAGCTACTCAGCGAAGTGCAGGGCCAGAATGCACGGTGGGACGGCCCAGCCAGAACTTGCCTAACTTTGAAGTCCCGTGTACCTCATCTGTGCCTCACCTATAAAAACTGTAAAGGTCTGTTGCTACCTGGTGACCCCAACATAGAGATATTTGGCGTTTGTCTCTGCCAGCGGGACTCAATTCAGCTACACCTGGAAGATCCAAGCAGGAGAGTATAGAAGGATTCCTGGAGATCTGCTGATATTCAGTCTACTTGGAAAGGCCGAGGAGGCCCCGTTCTGATGTCAGTGGCAGCAGTGGGGTGGATGGGCTCACCAGCAAGCAGTGAAGATGAGCTTTCACAAAGGACCCCGGGCTATATCTGAGCCACTGCCAGGGTGCTGCCTACTCTAGGGGAAGGTTTCTTCCCATCCGTCAATCCTTCCTTCACAAAGCCCTGCACCAGGGTGTCTCTCAGTTGATGTTAGAGCCAGTCAAGCTGACAACCAAGATTACCCATCATGACAACCTGAGAGCTGCAGGATAAGATTCTGGGCAGAAAGTTCCAGAGCCAGGAGCATCGGTTCTTCACCAGCTGCTGCCTTCCCCACTGCCAGCGATTTGGAATTAGCCCTCTAAAGCCAGCAAGGGCTGGAGGGCACCTCCTGGCCTTGCTGCCACAGGCCTCTGGCTTTGATACTTTGCCTGGAAATGTCACAGCTGTGGGATTCGACGCTCAGTCAGAGCACTGCGAGCCGCTTGTGTTCCTGATCAGAATCCGTGATCCATCCCGTGATTTTTAAAGAAAGAACGACGTGTGTACACCAACATGGTATAAAATGCGCACTCACGTGCTACATCCACAGGTGAGCATGCACTCACTAGACATATGCTGTCTGTGTCATACACCATGCAAATGTCCTCATGAAACACAGAGGTGGGGCAAGGGTCGGGACGGCTCTGAACACAATCACCCAGAGTGACTACCTGCACCTTTTGGAGTGCAGCTCACCCTGCCACCCTGTCCCCACCGCCGCCCATAGCCATTCTCACTTCGGCCTGCTCCCCGAGGGATTTTATGAATCCCAATCTCCCTTCTTTGGCTCCCTCCTCCCAGGTTATCTCTCCCCTGTCTCCCTGATCCTGATCTCCCCTCCCCATGCCTATAACTCTACCGGGACTTCATACGATGCGTCTTTACCCTGCTTTGCCCTCAGCTACCTCTGACCACTGCTGGCATCTTGCTGGGCACCTGATTAGCGTCTGTTTTCCCACAGGTCTTGGAGGTGATCTGTTTTAGGGAATCGTGACAGAAGCAGAGTGTGCCTTCCTGTTCTGTCTCCATCCCATTTCCTCAGCTGTCTTAAGTTGCTTAGGAAAAGAAACAGGATAGACATTAAAATCAACAGGAATATATATATCTATATTATATATAGATATATATATATAAGATATATATATATAAGATATATAAGATATATATATAAGATATATAAGATATATATATATCTTCTCCTCAATCACTTGAACACCCCCTTCCAACCCACAGTGATACTTCCTTGTGTGTAAGCAGAACCTGCCTTTCTTCCCTTAGGCTCAAGGTGCTAGGGCTCCCCCTGGAACCTTGTGGCCACAGTCCTAGTTCAAGGTACAAATGCAGAGCTGGGAGGGGGTAAACAGAGTGGCCCTCAGCTAAGGTGCCAGACTCAAATATGTGCCTGATCAAATGCTTCTGTCCTACTCTCTGGTTCAGGAGAGCCAAAGGCCTCCTGGATCCTCCTAGGGGTTAGGGGGCCTAAGGCCTTGCATTAGGTTCTCAGCAGCAAGGGTAGTTTGGACAGCCTTGAGGAGCGGCCTAGCAGAACAGGCAGGGGGCAGGAAATGCCTGGAGGGTCCTCCAGTCAAGGAGTGGTGCCTGCAAAGTCACCTGCCGATCAGGGTTTACAGCAGCCAAGCACAGGGAAATCAACACCACTTTCTACTTCCAGTGCTCAAGAAACTCATTCAGTAAGAAGGCTCAAACCACCTCTCTGCTGCTGGGGACCAGAAAATCATGAGCCAAGACAACAAACTCTGCTCTAGTTTGTGTGAGCCTCTAGGCCTAGCTGACATGGGTGTCTTTGGTCTGTGGTCTGTCTCATACTGCCTGTAACCCGGGCACCCCCAGATGTATCGTCCTACCCTTGGTCAGATTCACCCACATTCTCCAAAGAGTAGACTGTGTGGCCGCCTAACTGCAAACTGTTCATCATTTTAACCCTTTGGGTGAAACCCTCGCCCAAATATTTGCAGCTCTAGCTTGACCTACACAAACCCTGTGTCTTCATTTCTTTTTATTAAAATAATAAGTATGTGTTATGCAAAGCTTGGCAACCTCAGGCCATTAGAAGGAGAAATCATGTCATTCAGGAGCCATTAATAAAAGTGTGAACAGGTGTGCACGTACTTGTGCCCCATGGGGGCTTTAATCTGAGCTGAAACCTCACCTTGTCTGAGAATGAAGGGAACTCCACGGTCCAGGTTGATTTCTGCTTTTGTGCACTTGCCTTCTTCTAGAGCAGTTACCTTGCTCTCAAACCACCAGATGTCTGTCTCATCTGTATTCAGGGCTCCAGTGTTACATGGTTTCAGAGAGCACTAGTCATATTACAACCTTCGTGCTCTGTACCTGTGCCCCAGATTTGTGCAGTGTGCAGCCCTTGTGACCGAACACAGACGACATTACAGCCCTCTTTCATTAAAGTCTAAACTCTATTAAGTACTAGCAGTGGATTCAGTGTCCAGAACAGTGCCTAAAATATCCAGTGCTTGTTGAATGGATGCAGGAATTGCCTATCCATACAGCTTCTCGGAGCTGTCGAGATCCTCTCCTGGGTCCAACTCAGCCAAGAACCAAAAAGAAAACAAAGTGCTTTAAATGAAATTCATGGCCCAAGCCTCACTTGCAGGACCCCTCTGACACTGTCAGCTAAAGTCTACTTCCTTCCCTGTCACAAGTAAGTCACAACATTTGCCTTTCTGCTCCTCATTCTCCAAAGCTGACTTCCTGGTCTCTAGGTGCTCTGGGGATCAGGAAGAACTATGAGGTCATCAGGGCAGAAGCCCTGGCGGCTGTAGCCTGGGGTCAAGTATATATCTAAAAAGAAAACAGAAACTACATAGGCATCCACATGCAGAGCTCCAAAAAACGACACTGGATCATTTCTCTAAACACACGAATAACCCTTGTGCAAGCTAGTTTTATGTCAACTTGACACATGCTGAAGTCATCTGAGAGGTGGGACCCTCAATTAAGAAAATGCTTCCGTAAGAGCAGGCTGAAATCAAGCCTGTAGGGCATTTTCTTAATTAGCGATTGATGTTGAGAGGGCTTAGTCCATAGTGGGCAGTGCCATCCCTGGGCCGGTGGCCTTGGGTTCTATAACAAAACAGGCTGAGTAAGCCATGGAGAGCAAGCCAGTAAGTAAACTCCCTTTCATGGCCTCGGTGTCAGCTCCTGCCTTCCGGTTCCTCTCCTGCTTGAGTCCCTGTCCTGACTCTCTTTGGCGATCAGCAGTGATGTGGAAATGTAAGCCAAGTAAATCCTTTCCTCCCCAAGTTGCCTGCATCACAGCCATAGCAGCCCTAACTAGGACAGCCCTGTTGACATGACAGTCTCAAACATAAGTGCACACCGTCCCGTGACCTTGACCAGCTCGGGAAGATTTAGCCCTGTGTAGAGCGCTCCCTTTAGGAAAGCATGTGCTTTGCCTTTTAGATCTGAGTCCTCCAGGCGGCTCTTGCTGTAGCTATTCTACACCCTTAGGCCTAGGAGCTCACCAAGCTGCTGCAGAAGAGGAGAGCACACCTGTGAGGCCTCTTGTGCCTTAGGATGGATCTCAAAGCACATCTGCGCCACCTGGCTCTCTCAAGCCCACCCCTTCATCCTTCCCACCCACCGTGGCTCTCCACTCAGGTGGATCCCACTGCCCCCAGAGCACACCGGCTTCTGCAACAATGATTAACCGGCCCTAGCAGTTTAAGAATGCTTATTTGCACACAGTTATGAAGTGTCACGATATGTCTCCAATGCAAGCGGGTTCCATTAGAAGCGGAACGGCAGAGCGGGAAGCGCAGGCAATATTTCCTTAGAAGTTCATCGTAGGCAATGGGGTAGTGTGCGGAGCTAAACAAATCCAGGCAATAATGGAAGTGTAGCATGAAATTACTTCTGTAAACAACAACCATTCATTATTTGAACATTTTTCATAAGCCAGCAGGCAGGGAGAGGGGTGGCAGTGGGAGGGGAGGGGGTGGCTGAGGCCAGGCCCAGGCACCCACCAGAGTCTTCGGGCTGAGTTCTCGTAGGGGCTTCACTACCCATCCATCTAAAGAAAATGCCCAGGCTCTGCTCCGTCCTGCCCAGCCTGCTGTCAGGGTTCCCTTTCTTCATTACGCAGGATCCGCACGGGCAGAGGGAATGCATGATTTAAGGAGGAAAGAGAGACCCACTACTTAATGTTGATTTGGCGGAGTGTATAACCCCGGAGAGAAATGTAAATAGCAGCTCGCAATAACATGACAGCCCACTAATCATATTTACAAACGATATTAAATCTGTCCACACGCAGGCCTGCCTGCGGATTGGCCCGGCCATAATTGTCATTGTAACCAGCGCCGGCTTATGGGAGGATTTAACTGCAGTGATATAAGGTGAGTCGCGGGCTTATTATGACTTTATTATTACTCGGTTTATGTTTATTAAAACAATTTGTCATGCAGAGCAGGAATGGAGGAATGGGGGGCATTAAATCGTGCCATACTCAACCTGGAGAGATGGCTCCCAGGATGAATGGCAGCAGGCCCAGTCCTCTGCTTGGTCCCCTCTGGAGCTGGGGACCTGTCAGCACAGGCCACCCAGAGCCCGGGCCTGGCCTGGCAGGTCACTCCAACCAGAACCTCAGAACACAGCAACTCCGCTCAGAGAATCTCTTTTGCAGTCATGTCTTCCTTCCAAGAAGGTGACTTGGGTTAACCACAGGAAGGAGGAAGGCCTGGGTTACTGTGAGGTGTTTTTAGGGCTGGCCATCGGGAAAACACCAGGAGCTCCCTTAGCTGCCCGGGAGAGGAGGACGGCCTCAGAGGGTTCCATCAAGGGAGCAGATAGAGGCTCAGCACAAAAGGTCTTGGAAGAAGTTTAATAAAAGCCATTTTATTTTCTCTGGGGGTCCTTATTGGTTATTATCAAATTTATTTCATCCCCAATCTTTGTTCTTTAGAAAGGCAGTGGAAAGGGGGTTGGGGCTGGCTAGCCTTAAGACGAACATGTCCTCGTGCCCAGTAAATAATACTCCCTTTGCCCCAATCCAATTACCCAAGGCAGAGAGGTGGCGGGAGGCGGGAGGCCTAGGCAGTAACTCCCCACCACCACCGAGGCGGAAGCCTCTGCGGCAGGCATAAAAGTCACAGGTACCTGCTGGGTCTCACAGCCCCAGGGGAAAGCATGCACGGTGTGGAATGGAGGGTTAGGGTGCCAGCCCCGAGTCCTCAGAACTGGGCCTGTGCCCGCTACTAAAATGTCAGGAAGTCACTCATGTGTCAGGGTCCTAGAGCAAGAAGAGCCGAACAAACACTGACTGACAAAACCAGTCCGCATCCAGGTAGCTGCTGCTTGGGTGCAAACCACTGCCTCTCTTCGGAGATTCCGTTCACCTTCATGTTGTCTGCATGCGCGTTACACTTAGAAAAAGGTGCCTCTTCTTAGAGGCAGGGCCTGTGATTGACAAGTGCGGCCAAGTCCTGATTGCTACCCTCATTTACTACCTCAGTCCTTGTGAAGTGAACAGCCCGTACAACTATGCAGGAGGACCCTACCCCCTGCCAGCAGCCTCGAGGCCTGAAATGCCATTATTTCAGTGATACACTGGCTGAACAAAGTCTCCAAAGCCATTAATGTCCTGAGCAATGAAGTAGGAAGTCTCTAGAGAGGACGGTGGGGGTGAGAAAGGATGCTCTCCTATCACCAGCCGGTAGAATGCATTTGTCAGGTCTCAGGCCTCATGGTGGGTGAGCACCTGAGCAGACAGCGTGGCTCCCTTCTGGGCCCTGGAGCATAGTTGATATGGAGCACAAGGCTAGGTGCTCACAGCGAGAGGTGGCTGAGGGCCTGGTGTCAGCTTTCAGCTTCCTCGGTCCTCTGAAGGGGACCTGGCTCCAACTGACTGCCGCAGCTGTATACCATGTCTCTGGGAAGGCCTATTTATCCCACATTCCTGTGAAGCCTAAGGGCCAGTCTGGGGACACTAACACTGACTATCAGTCCTAGAAGTGACCTTCTGGGCACCCTTCTGGAAGAGGGGCTCTGTTCTCTGTTCACCTGTCTTTTGTGGGCGATCCTCACTCTCTGCTGTTGGAGACCTTTCCTAGTTGGAATAACCCTACCTCCAGGGTGGGGCTCAGAGAACAAGGCTTGATTCGTGTATTCCATCCTTCTTAGCTGCTTTCCAGAGGTGCAGCTCCCCCATGGGAGACTTCTGGGTCCCTCCCATTAACTCTCTATAAAATGTGAGTCCCTTCCAATGGACAGTACCCAGGTTTTCCCTCCCTTGTGAATGCAGCCCCAGGGGAAATGACATTGGATTCCCCATTCCAAGGCCTGGCTCTAGACAGCAGGGGAAATGTTGGCTATTTGTGGGTCTAGCTCTCCATGCCTGTGGTTGCCTGTAGGCCTCGGGTTCCCTTTGTCTCACTTAAGAAAGGAGTCACCAAGCAGTGACTCACAGGAGAAACAATAAGCCTTTATTGCGGCTGCCCTTCTCCTCAAGTGTTCAACCTGCTGGCCGGCAGGAGAGCCTTGCTGGCAAATTAAAAGTCTCTAAACTTTCTTTATGTCTCCTTGGATACTTGGGGAGCTTTAATGTAGGACTGGCTAGCCTAGCTTGGTGACATGCCACATTGGGGCCAAAGTCACAAGACAGGGAGGGTCTGGCCTAGGTGCAATTGGGCAGGCCTGGGGCTGGATGAGGGTTGCTGCAGGTGGTGGTTCTGGGGCCCCCAGGGACTTGGGACACCTTCTGTGCTACTTAGTCCTGTGGGAGTTTGGAACTCTGCTCACTAACAGTCTCGACACCTAGGTGTCAGGCGTGAGTTCTCTCTGGCCCAGACCTGCAGAGTCCCAAGGTGGGCACAACCCTAGGAGAGGGTGGTGGGAAGGCAAGGTCCTGGCAGGGTGAAGCTCACCTGCTCACAGCTCCCCCAAGAGCCTTCTTTAGCTTCTGAGACCTCTCTGCAGGCTGGTAGGCAGTGTGTGGGCAAAGGCAGTGAGACTGGACTCGTTCAGTTAACATTCGTGCTATCAGCTTCATAAGCAGCACCTCTCTGCCGCAGAAGAGTCTCATCCACTGAGCCTTCCAGTGCTGGGCCAGGCCATATAGTCCAGCAAGAGCTAATCACTGGCCACCAGGGGGAGCTCCGCCAGGCCATCAGGTACTACCTCATGGTCACTCTAAAAGCAAAAGCTACCAGGCTTTGTAGACTAGAGATGCCCTTTTAGAAGGTAACCGGGAGGTGGAAAGGAGCACCTTGGAGCCTCTGGGGGCTGGAGGCCTTGTAGACTGTGAGTTGCTGGTGGTTGCAGGGGTGGACATGGATGTAATACACCTTCAGGATCTATGGGCTGAGCATGCCACAGAGGAGAAACCATGGCTGACTAGCCCCAGTGCTTTCCTTTGCTCCTCCTAAAGGTCTGACTTTAGAAGCAGGCAATGCAGTACCCAGTCAAAGTACCCCCCATGGTTCTGCAAAAAGCACCCCCAAAACAAACAACCCTCTTACCAGCTGTTTTGCCAATACCAGTTATAATAACCCTTTGGGAACCTCACTCACAGCTGTACTTTCTCAGGAGATTGGGGTGGACTCTGTCTTACTTGGAAATGGGCCCAGGACTGGGGTGCTGAGAACAAGGCCAGGTCTTGGTCACTGAGAGGTTCTAGGGTATAAGGTTTGAAATGGGTGCTGTCAGAGGGGAGGGTGCTGTCCTTGGCTGGTCGGTGTGGGATTGGAGGGGTATGTTGCAGGAATGAAGATCCAAGGTTGAGACACTTGCTGGATCCTGGCCTGGAGTCTGGGTCAGAGACAGCAGGAAGTGGATGTGGACCCTGCCAATTCTGCTAACCTGTATAGAGCTGTCCAGACTTGCGGGCTCCTCCTGTGGGGGAAAAGCCCCTTCCCTTCATCGCTCTATCTGATTGTCTGCTAGGTTAGGTTTTGGCTATTTCTTGCTCCGTTTCTTTAATCCCTGATTCTTTTCAAGCGCAGAGGAAAAGGCAGAAAGCCCGAGGTGGGAGGTTAGGAGTAAAGGTGAGGCGGATATTTAAAAAGACGGAAGGAAGTGGCCTAGTCTGGAGCACCAAAGCTTGATAAACTGTGGGGACAGCAAGAGCTCTAGGGATGCAGATGGGAGCCACGGAGCCCATAGCCAGGGCAGCATCCCTTCCTCCACCTCTCAAGAACGACTGACTCCGTCCAGTGTGAATAGACCGCTGGTCTGTGATGCTGAGCGGCAGCCATTTTTATGAGCGAAGAACTTAGTTTGGGATGGGAGAGGGGGCGAATCAGAGGGAAAGTCAGGCTCGTGGAAAGAAGGTATTTGGGATTCCCTCAGTTCGCAAGCTTCCAGATGCAGGGCAGGAGAGAAGAGCACGCCAGAGTTAGACAAAGCTGAGGCAAGTGTGGAAGGGGAAAGCCTCGAAATGACACCTTCCCCCGTCATCTTGAGACTACAGAGGAGAAGGATCAGGTGGCAGTCACAGCAGACCAGTGGCCCTTCCTGGCATCTGACCGTCTTTCTTTCTTGTGAGGATGAGGTGGTCTGGGAGGGATGGTGGCACTCGGGCCAGTGCTGGGAAACGGAGCCCATGTGAAGCCTGACTTCTTAGAGGAACTTTCTACAGAGAAGCTCAAATCATAGCAGTAATTAGGCCACTTATTCTGCAAAAGTCCAAATTAAATGGAAAATTTGGTGCTAATGAAAATGTTCCATTTTCCCGTTTTATTAAATCTCACTCTGTGCCTTCCAAGAGTTTGGGAATAGCCAGCCCCTGATGGCTTTCTCTCAGCCAGTTCATATCCTCTGATTGTAGAGTTGCTGAACGGAACACACGCTCCGGGCCTTCAGTTACTGGCTCAATTGAAAAATGCCCTTCATAAGGCAGCTGCATTAACCCACCCCAGCCACCTACTGTTCCCCCATCTCTTCTCTGCCAGCTTCTCTCGCCTGACACCATCCTCAGCGTGGGCCCCTGGGAGTCCAGACTCTGATGGGGAGAAAGGCAGATGCCCTATAAAGCTTGTCCACCTCCTCTTCATCAAAGAACCCACAACCCTACCAGGTCAGGATGCTGACTCCTGGTAACAGATGTGGGAAGACTGAATCCCCCACGAATCACGTCACACCTCACACCTGGACAGCATCCTTTTCAGTGAAGGACCTTAAGTAACTAACGTACTCACTGTGGCCACTTGGAGTTTGTTTTCTCTGTCTATGGATTGAGGCGACTAACTGCCTCCTGGAGTGTTAGGCAAGCGGAGAGCTGTACTGCAGATACTGACACAGTGATCAGGTAGGTCTCTCATCGAAGTGTGATCTCTGGTGGTAGGGTCCAGTGTATGGGTTCTGACATTCCAGCCTCTCAGGATGTCCTCTGGAAATCTAGAAATTATCTAAGGAAATTCCACCATGCCAGTGTCAGGGGAGGAACCGCATAGCTAGTCTGGCCATTAGGATTCCTGGATATTGAAAATGAACAGATCATGGTGTGTGTGTGTGTGTGTGTGTGTGTGTGTGTGTGTGTGTACGTGTGTGTATATGTGTGTGTATGCATGTGTATATGTGTATGCATGTGTGTGTATGTATATGTGTATGTATATGTGTTGTATGTATGTGTGTATGTGTGTGTATGTATGTGCATGTGTGTATATATGTGTATGTATGTATGTGTGTGTATGTATGTGTGTGTATGTGTGTATGTATGTGTGTGTATGTGTGTGTGTGTGTGCACTATTAAAAGGTTTTGTTTTTAATGTGCATGCATCCCCACAGCGAAAGTCATTCCATATTTGCAGACAAAGAGATGAGAATAGATGCAGCAATGCTATTGTTCGGAAGAAATGTCGCCGGTCTGTGTTAAATCAGCCATCAGTCCTTGTATTATTGAGAAGTGGTAAAACCTTTAAGAAGTGGCACCCACTGGAAGGAAATTTGGTCGTTAAGAATGTGCCCTTAAAGTGAATTTTAGAATCTTGGCATCTGTCAACACATACTAGTTCAGCCCTAGACGTCTTCAATTGATCTGTTGAGACCATGGCAATATGGTCCCAAGATACCTGCAGCTTTATGCATATGTCACACATAACACCTACATTTTATTTCAACTCTCAATTTGTGTATCCATAAAGATTCGTTAGCAACCTAGCATGTATCCAACATTAGGCTGGGTATCTGACATTCTGGAAAGATAGTGCTTCTAATCTTGGTGTGGTTATACACTTGTTAACTTTGTTAAATTCTGTGTGTTAAGTACATAGCTCTCTACACATGTAGGCTTGTATTTGCTGGTTCAACCATATTTGAATCATTATTTTGATTTTACAGTTATCAATACTGAGAATTTTACTTTGCTTAAACACATGCTACAAAATGGCAGAAATATGTTTAGGATCTTTTAAGACATCGCTGAGAATTCTGTCCTAATTTCAAGTTAAAAGTTTAACAATTTTTAAAAAGTGAAACTCAAGCCAACAACTCAAATTCAATTTAAAAAATTTCAAACATTGCAACACAACACAATCCAAAGATAATACAAATTTAGTACTTCTGTACTGAGAAATATCACTATTAAAAGGTTTTGTTTTTAATGATCAAACCATTGTGCTTCTGTAGGAGCAGAAAACTTTGTATGCACAGTAAAACCTCCATTCATGACGTACGATAGTCTTGCCTCTGAGCTGAGGCGTTCCTGGCAATGTTTGTTGGTGCTACATGCCGTGATGGTGTGTGCACTCTAAGAACTCACGTGTGTGCTCAGAGTTACGGCTATGCTGAAGTTGCCCAAAACAACACAAGTGAGAACTGCCAGAAAAACTTCGGGTTCATTATGTATCTGTTTTCCAATTTACTTTTGGTCATCCCGCATTGAGAAACCTTCTGCGGTTGCCATTTTTTTCATGATCCCATGGGATCTCAAACCAGTATCGGAAGCTAGGCCCTGAACCATGTGGCATAAGAACTATTTGCACAGCATTGACATTGCATCAGGTTGTGGGCATAATCTAGATGAGCTTTAAAGGGTACAGTAAGATGTGCAGGAACCACATGCAAATGCAGTCTACCCCGAGTTAGACAAGGGGTTTGGGTATCTGAGGACAGTTTTGGAATCGTTACCTCTGAGATGCCAAGGGATGACCTTCTATGCTTTTGTCTACATGTTACACGATATCTTTACTACAACAATGAAAGAAAAATACAACAAAAAAGAAGATATTTTTACATAACTTTTGCATTGTTTTATAGTTTTATTCCATGAGAGTCGCAGAATGTGCCGTTAATTACAGCAAAATTCTAGTTTCTGTTTAGATTTCCTTTGCGGGCCATTAGTTAGCCCATTTAAAAGATGTTTCATGAATTTACAAAGAAAGGGTAGGCTCTTACATATGCATATTAAACTCATGGTGATTGAATGGTTCAATCGGGGATACTCAACTCCACAGATTTTACTGATTTTTTTTGGGGGGGGGGTCTGCTGACTTTCTTCCTAAAAGAGGAATGTTAAATCTCATCTTCCAGTTTCTCCTGAAATTCCTGACATTTTCTTTGTGTGTCTTCTTTCGCTTACTTAGCTGTTTCCCTTGTATCTCTGTCATTTTTAAACCCATGTCCCCAGAGCCATCAGGCTTAGTGTTACCATAGGTTACTATTGGACTGTGCTGTTGGACTGGTCAGTAGTCACTTTCTTTAAATATCTTTTTTTACTTAAACTCTCTTTTGCCTGCTGTTAATATTACTGTGTCTCATTTCCTTGGGTGAGTACTTACATTTTTTTATCCTTTCGTCTTCAAGCTTTCTGTATAATTACATTTTAGTTATTATGCCTCTCATAAAGAAGTTATAACTGGATTTTTAAAATCATGTCTGGGGATGTCTCAGAACTCCTCTTTAATCCATTTAAATTTATTGGGGAGTCTGATAAACCTTGACTTTTTATACAATATTTTAAAAATTTGCCAACTATTTTTCTTGGCCACTTCTCGTTTTCTGCATTCAGTTGGGTTTATTGAGTTCTTTTTATTACTCTTTTATTCTCTTTACTGGTTTGGATGTCATATGTTTCATTAGAAGTCTAAGTATGATCAATATTTTTATCCACCTCCTAAAATACAAATATCTTTTTAACTGTTTTTGTTTTACCTCCAACACCTCCTGCCTTCTTGTCATGGTTATGAAAATGTTCAGTTTTATCCTCTCCTGACTTTTCCCCAAACTTAGTTTTGAATTTTGAGTCCAGTGGTTACTTTGATTAACTAGATCTGCTTTCTGATTCATTAGCTTACTATCCCTTCCTTTCAGTTTCAATTTCCTTTTTATTAATTTAATATGCCCTTAGCTATTAGCTCAGGAAGAGCCACAATGCTAAACAAATGCTCTGAGTTTGGGAGCTATGTTTGTTTGCTCTTTGCTCTGAGAGAATTATAAACTGTCCATTGTTCTCCTTGCTGCTTTGTGAATAATCTTCCATTGTCTCCTGGAATCAATTTTCCCACTGAAAAGTCTGCAGTCAGTTTGATTGGTGCCCTTTTTTAAAAAATATTATTCTCTGCACTGGTTGCCTTTCTCTTTGATGTTCTGAAGTCTCTTAGGTGTGGGTTTATTTACCTCAGGATTTAAGAGGGATGATGAGTTTGAGGACCTTGCTCTTTCTTCCGTTCTGGAAAATTCCCAGGTATATTCTTCTTTTCCCACTTTCCCCTTCTCTTTGCTTCTAGAACCAATTCAGGAATATTTGAACAGTGCGGATTGCTGTAGATACTCAAGTGAGGGCGGGTGTAATATAAGACCAGAGTCTGTGATTGGGCAGTGAAAAAGGAAAGCAGGCTGAGGGTTTTAGAGATGGGACAGAGAGATGGAGAGGACAGAAGGACAGAGAAGATGAAGGAAGAGGAGGATGAACCCAATCCACGTGGCTTTAAATAGCCACAGGTAGCTATGAATATCAGAGAAGGAATAGAATAATTTAGGACAATTTGTCTAATCTAGGTGGGCAGCTTGTATCAATATCAATTAGCTCTGAGTTCATTGTGTGGGTGTTTTGTGGGTTGAGAATTTACTGGTATAAGTCTGACTGGTAAATTAAAAGTCTCTGGAGTTTTGATTTACTGGGTAGCTGGGATTTGTGACAGCTAGCTGCAGGGGGCGGATGACTGGGAATGTGAGCACGTTCCACAGCTAGCGAACCAACACGAGTTGGGCAGGCGCCACATGGGGACCATGGGGTGGGAAACCGCATTATAAAAGTGTAGCTGTCAATATCATGGATTGATTTTTTAATATTACATGCAACAGAACCATCTTATTTCTACTGATTCTCACTCCTGATGTCATGGTTCCTCGTGTGCTTTGTAACAGTTTGTGGAACTATGAGAGTCAGTGCCTCTTGGAGTCTTGTGTGCTGTAATTACCAAAACATTCCTTTTAGAAGTTAGTGACTGCTGCGGCTGGCTCCCGGGACCCAGTTTTGCTCCCCTGTCTTGTGGCTTCTGTGCCATACATCGAATATACATTTGGATCTCATACTTCCTCCCTGTTCCTAAGCCTTCAGGTTTTCATGGACTCCTTTTCACTCCATTCCCTGCCCTGGGCATACGATATGCTTTAGTGATGTTCTCTGAACTTATGCATTTAACTTCTCTGGTTCAGTTTTCATATAGATGCCAGCCTTCAATGCTCCCAGTCATACAGTGGCTAAGCTTTAATTCCGCACTGTACATAGCAAAGAGTTAAGTCCCCATTCCTCAATGGTGTTAAAGCCCTAACCCTCAGCCCCTGGCATCTGTGTTTGTATTTGAGCTCCCTCATTTGTACAACTACCACCATCCAGCAATATACGTTCTCTGCCTATGGTGCTAGTGGTTCCCTCCTCCTCCTCCTCCTTCTCCTCCTTCTCCTCCTTCTCCTTCTCCTTCTCCTTCTCCTCCTCTCCTCCTTCTCCTTCTCCTCCTCCTCCTCCTCCTCCTTCCTCCCTTCTCCTCCTCCTCCTTCTCCTTCTCCTCGTTTTCCTCCTCCTCTCCTCCTCCTCCTCCTCCTCTCCTCTCCTCCTTCTTCTCCTCCTCCCTCCTCCTCCTCTCCTCTCCTCCTCCTCCTCTTCCTCTTCTCCTCCTCTTCCTCCTCCTCCTCTCCTCTTCCTCTTCCTCCTCCTCTCCTCTCCTCCTCCTCTTCCTCTCCTCCTCTTCTTCCTCCTCCTCTCTCTCCTCCTTCTCCTCCTTCAGTGTGCTGTTGTCTTGAATATTCCATTCACTTCCTTATTTTTGTTCAAACCAAAGAAGTTAGTTTCTTTAAAATCAGTTGGATTTTTAAAAGCATGTTAATATAACTTCTGGTATAACTTTTATAAGCAGTTCCCAGCTGGGTTAACTAATGTGTTCAGCCATCTTCCCTTGGTCCTCATGCTTTCTCACATCCCACTTGCTTTGTTTCCATGGCCGCCTTTACTCTGTTCCGAAGATGCATCTCTGTTGTACTGAAGAGCAATGGAGCCATATTAGCTTAGTCTTTGTGAGTCTGCGTGGCATTTTACTGATGCCTTCACCATAGTTAATAAACTAGCGGGTGCAAAACCCCAGATCAGTTGTTTTTTCTCAATACTTGAAGATATTATTTCAAATTATTCTGACATCAATTGTTGAAACGGATTCTCTATTGGTATAGTCTGCATTTTCACTGAGCTACGTTTCTTCTTCCTAATAGCTTTTTGAATAATCTTTTCAAATGATCTTGATGTTTGGAAATGATGTAGTTATGTTTCCAGAAGAGAATTCTGTTTTTATTTCTCTAACCAGATACATTTTAGCATAAGAAAGCTCACAGCTTTCTTCAGTTTTAACACTCCTATTTTAAACAACTCTTGACCATAACTCATTATGTGTTCCTTTACTGTTACTTAATTCTCCTCACCCTGCCTCCAGCCCCAAGTCCGAGGGATCAAACCTAGGATCTTCTGTATGCTAGGCAAGTGCTCTAACCACTCTACTGTATCGCCAGACCTTTAAAATGTCTTTTACTTTGACTCTACAACTCATAAAGTTTCTACAGCTGGCCCTAAGTTTGCTCTATACACCAAGAAGTCCTTGAACATGGAGTCTTCTGCCTTAACTTCCCGCATAGACTGTAGCCTCCATCACGTCTCTTATGTAACGTCTATTGTGTGCACGTTACAGCTCAACAACGCATCCTTACCCTTCCCAGCTGTTTACACACACGTGGTGCCTGGCCTCTGTACATAATAGTGCATAAACATACTAAACCCACATCCACATTGATGTGCAATTTAGATGAATTTCTCCAAAAGTAGTTTCTGGTTCAGTAACATTTCTCTAAACATGCTAAGAGTGCCCAGCCTGGAGATTGCTTCCTCTAGTGAGCATTTGATTTCAATGACCATTTTCTTTCTTTTTGAGGATTTTTAAGTTGGCTTTCTTTTTTTTTTCTTGTTTATGTCTTGTTTTATTTTATAATCTTTAAATTTTCCTTCCGAGGAAACATTACCCATTATGCCTTCAAACTTGTAAACAGCCTGAACTCCGTCCAACTCGCTTGTCAAATTATTTGTATCTAGAGCAGAATTTTTTTGTAATAATCTCCTTCCAATATATTAGAATCCTGATTTGCAGACATGTTTTCAAGCAGGATTTATTTCTCCATTCCCTTTTCTATCCTCATTATTTCCTCTTCCTCATCCTCCACCTCCATTGCCTCTTCCTCTTCCTCCTCCTGCAACTCCATCCCAGCTTCTGCCTCCTCCTCCTCCCCCTCCTCTTCCTCCTCCTCCTCTTCTTCCTCTCCCTCCTCCTCCTCCCCCTCCTCCTCTCCTTTCTCCCCTGTTTTCACCCATGTCTGTATGGCTTATCATGTGTATCAGTTATTTTCCATTGCCAGATAAAATACTGTGACCAAAATGGGTTTAGTTTGGCTCCCAGAGCGAGAATCTATAATGGCAGGGAAGGCATGCCATGTTAGCAGGAACAGAAAGCATGCCATGCTGGCAGAAACAGAAAGCTGACTGATCACATTTCATCTACACACAGGAAGCAGAGAGAGGGAACAGGAAGTAGGGTACCTCTACTTAAAGCCCACCCCCATTGGCACATTTCCTCTAACAAGGCTGTTATCTCCTAAAAGTTCCATAAGCTCCCCAAACTGCCACCATCTGGAAATAGAGTATTTAAATACATGAGTCTATGGTGGGATATTTCTCATTCAAACCACAAAACCATGAAACTGTAGATTGTAGTTCCTTCCTTTGGTCATAGTGGAATGTGCCACCCAAAGTCACAGAGAAAGGAGGCAGCTGGCTTTCATTCCTGACTATGAAGCTGCAGATGCCCCCCTCCCATGCTTCAGGTACATTTTAGTCCCTTCAAATGTCTGTACTGAACTGTCAACTACACTGTATAAACCATATGCAGAACCTTGTAAAGCTGCAACCTTGTCCGAGATTTTAAGTTTCTATTCTGTTCCTTGTTGATGGAGATGTTAATCCTGCGTTTGAAACTGCATTTAGACATTTAAGTTTCTCTTACTATACTGCCACTGTTCCTCACGCAGACTAAACCAGGCAATGGAAGTCTGAGCCAACACATCTCAGCTGTGTCAGCGCCTCCACTTAGATTCCAAAACCTGGCTGAGAGCGTGAAGGGCTCATCAGGGCAATCACTAGATCACTTTAGGGCATATCCCACCTTGTGGTGGAGGAGCAGCCTGGGCATCCAGGCTGGGAGCTACAATATGGCAGCAGGAGAAGTTTCCAGTATAAAGGGGGAACTGTGTCCCTTGAAAGGAGATAGGATCACATGCTGAGCTGAATACAGGAGTGGCTGCCATGGCCACTAGGAAAGCCATGGTTCGTGTGATCTCTAGAGCCTGGGAAACATACCTACCACTGTGTTCCCACTTCTGCAGCGTCCAGTAGAGTACTGGGTATGAGGCGAGAGCCCCGCTGGATTACTGGGGAAACTCACTGTTATTTGTGTGTGTGTGTGTGTGTGTGTGTGTACATGCTCCTGTGGGCACGTGCTGTGTGCAGATGAGTGTGGAGAAAGGCTGGCCTCTGGCGTCACTTCTTAGGCATCATCTGCCTTCGTGTGTGAGAAAAGATCTCTCACTGACCTGGGAATGCCAAGCAGAGTAGCCTAGCTGGCTAGTAAGCCCCAAGAGCTGCCTGTCTCCAGCTCCCCAGCACTAATATAAGGAAGAATGACCACACATAGTCTTTAAAATGTGGGTTCTGGGTCTCTGTGTTTACATGGAAAGCACTTTCTTGACTGGGCCAGATGACAAAATACCAAGGCTACAGATAAGACAGCAGACCTGAGATTCTCTCCTTTCCCCCATGTCACTCCCAGGATGATGGAGGAGGGAGTGGGGCAGGTGGCTTGGCCACCAACAGAGTTTCCAAGATTGAGGTATGTCATTATTCTCTTCTAGCCCCCGAAACAGGACTGTGGAAAAAGAAGCTGCTGCTTCCAGAACAATGCTGTGAAGGGCCCAGCACTAACGTGTGGGCTCAGGAGCAAACTTTCCTCCAGGATAGAAATGACCGAATGGCTTACGGCCCAGTTTGAACAACCCTCTTAGGATCACGGGAGACCCGGCAATGTGGTAGAGTCTCTGTGGAGAAGTCAAGCAGGCCATGAACCATTGAGTACTGAGGTACAGGCCTTGTTGCTCACATCAGGGCTCTCTTAGAAGTGGAGACGGGTGGTTCCCAGGCAGGGCTCCTGGGACACCTTCTACTCTCTGACACCCTAGGCCCCTTTTTGGAGACTGCTCAGAACTATCATGGCCATAGTCCCTGTTTAATGGCATCTTTCATTTCATTTAGAACTTGATTTGTTTACAAACTAATAAATATGATTTATAAAATGTGCCCGTGGTTTGCTAATTACTGCACATATGGCGTTTTATTTTGTAAAAGTGGCATTTGCATTCTTTGTAGATTATGACTCTGTGTCCCCCGTGCTAATTAGTCTGATTAGGCAGATAACTTCCCTGTTGCTAGGCCGGAAGGCCGAAGGCTGGGCCACTGGGGGTGAAGGGGCCGTGGGGTACAGTCGGCCTTGTGGGCAGGAGCCATGGAGGCCCAGGATTTTGTGGAGGACCTGGGAATGTCAAGCAGCTGCTCTGTGTCCTTCCCCAAATCCAATTAAGCACAGTTCATTAGCACAAATTTCTTAATCAGCCCTAATCTTCCCATTGAATGAACAATTTCTGGATTGTCACAGAGCTGGGTCAGCCTGCGGGGACCAAGAGGCAGTGGAGACTTTGGGAGGAGAGGGCATGGGAGAAGCCTGAGCCATTGCCAGGGAGCTGGTGAGGATGCCCAGCGCCAGGCTTGTCCACCATCCAAGATCATGGATGGACAGAGAGTATCAGATGGGCAGTCCCTCGGGTGGTCTAGCCCACAATCTACCCTGGCCCAAGGACAGTCCTAGAGACCATTATGTATTAGTATCAGTTGCTTTGCTCACTGCTGTGACCAGGCTAAAATGACTTAAAGGGAAAGGGACATATGGCTCGGGGTTTTAGAAGAGTTCGTTATGGTAGGAAATGGCAGGGGTTGGAGCATGAGAATATTCAGTGGACACATTGTGTCCCCAGTCAGAAAGTAAGTAGCGACAGTTACTGGTATCCCCTTCTCTCTTCTTCGTATTCTGTCTGAGGTCCCACATTTAGAGTGAATCTCCCTGTTCCCAGAACTATGTCACCTAGCTGATGCTAAAGCCAGTCAAACTGACAGTGGCATTCATTAACCGTCAGGATGGCGATATTCCTCGGTATGGTGAGGGTAAGCTAGAAGGGAGAGCCTGGGCGCCATCACCTTGAGCGTGAGTCTCAGCAGAACCGCCTGACTTTAAATTGACCACAGTTAGGAACAAAAACGTCCATGTCTGAGAACTAAGTCCTGCCTGTTCTTCTGAGCTCTTCTGGAATGTGTGACCCCTGGAATTCTTGTAAAATTAAAAGGAAGGGAAGGACAGCTCCCCCCCTCCCTTGTAGGTGGCTCCTCAGGTCTTTTGTCAGCCTTGGTGAAACTGATTTGTGTTATGCAAATGAGAAACTATAGCTTTGCTTGCACCCCAAGTGACATAGAACAATTAGTACCTGCTTTATTCTGCCTAAGGGGCATGGCAGTCCAAGAGTACTTAGAATCAGGTATGGCCCACATTGTTGGAATGTTCCTTGCTGTTGAATTTTAAGCAGCATCTTGATGTATGTACCATGGTGGAATTTTAAGGAGTATGGAGTACCTGGCCAGCTAAATGTTTTCTAGAGGTCTGAAGGCCACATCCCAGAGGCAGGCCCCTTGGCCCTGAACCAGATGTATTGAAACAACCTGGTTCAGCATTGACCAATGTCCTTCTTCCGCTGTAATGCCTCTCTCCTTCCCTCTTCTTCTCCCCTCCCAACCCCCACCCTCGATTCCCTCCCCTCTTCTTCCTTCTAGTCCGACATGTCAGGGCTAGCTCCTCTCTACCTGCCAAGGTTTGGAGACCTCATCTCTTGCAGCAGGAATGAAATATCTATGTTCCCATGGCTCCTGAGCTTTTTCTGTCATAACACTTAACACGCTGGGTTGCAATGATTATTTTCCTGTCTGTCTTCTCAGGCCCATGAGCTGGTTAAAGGCAGAGCTGTGCCTTCCTTAGTCTGCTATAACTGGTGTAGCTGAATTTGCTCAATAGGAGAAGAATGGAAGGGTCTCAAAACCATCTCCCCTTCCTCCCTTCTCACTTGTCACTCCTTCCTCCTTGAAAAGATCAGCGTTGAGGATAGATAGGACTACAGTTTGGATCTTCAGTGTCTCCAAAGACTGTGTGCAAAAGGTTCAGTCACCAGCGATGGCACCACTGGGAGGTAGTAGGACCTTTAAAAGGTGGAAGGAAGTTGGGTCACTGGACCTGTGCCCTTAAAGGGAAAGGGGAGTTTGAAACTCTGGTCCACTTCATTCTCTATTCTCTCTCTCCCTCCCCTCCTCCTCTTTCTTTCCCCCTCCCCCTCCCTCTATCCCTTTCCATTTGTTTCCTAAACAGCATGAGGTGAGCAGCTTTGACCTAACATAATCCCATCGAGATGTTTCACCACAGATGCTGACCAACCACAGGCTGAAAAGTATACTCAAAATGAAGGTTTTACTTGGCTGACCCTGGGTATCATCATGGCAAAGGGAAGCTGACTAGCAGAGGCCAGGTGGAGCCAAGAGGTAGCATTCCCCTGGGACCCACTTCTGTCACTTTAAACAAGCTGAAGCAGGGCGGTACTAAGTTCCCACAATCACCTGGGTCTAGATTGTCCTGCTGGTAGAGTCAAGAACCGGGGAGGAAGCTCAGACATACTTGTAGATCTGGACAAATCTAGGAGAGCCCTGACATTGGAAGGTGAAGATCTCAGACCTGATCCTGACCACCTCAGAAGGGTCAGTTTGAGCTTTGATTTTCTTTTTTAAGCAATAGAAATCAAACAACAGTTTGGGCTTTCTTCCCAAACAATAGTATAGTTAAGAAAGTAAGCTTAGGCAGCGTGGAACTGGTGTATGTGTGATGTATATGTGTGTGATCAGATACCTATATATGTACATATTCTTGTTTATATGTATGCATGTATATGCATTCATGTATGTCTATGTGTATATATGTGTGTGTATAGATAGATATGTATCTGTACACATGTATGCTTTATACATATGCAAGCATATACAAATATGTCTATATGTGCATAGGCATGTATATATACATACATATGAATATATATTGTGTGTCTCTGTGGATGTGTGTATATGGGTATATCTGTGAGGATACATGTATATATGTATGTGTGTGGGTATGTATTTGCATGTGTGTATGTATATACATATATGGGTATGTTTTTGTATTTGCATACCCATGTGCATATATAAATGTATATTTAAGTATATGTGTACATATATGTGCATATGTGTATGTATTGTGTGTATATATGTATAAAGTATTTGTGTGTGTGTACTCATCCCTGAGTGTCCTGGAAAGGAAGCAAATGTCTAGGAACCTAGGCAAGGTGATGATTTGCACAGCTGTCCAGCCAGGGGTGTCCTCAGCACTGTGCAGGGTTGGCTCCAGTCCCCTCTCCATCTCCCGGAGTCTGACTTGAGGGAGGGACCATAAGAGGATTGCTGTGGCCGTCCATTTGAATTTCATAACCCTCATCTCAGCTCAGGGATATGATTCTTTCTCTTTCTTCAAAAAAAAAAAAACCCTAATGCATTCTGCTTTAAAATTGTTTTGAAGTAATAAAGCGATTTTCACAGGCATCAGATGAGTCTCTGCACAGACTTCATTGGTGCCCAAAGCCAGAGAGCTGGATTCCCCTCCCCTAATGGCACCTTTGAAGTGAGACAAAGCAGAATCCTGCAGCAATCCTTTCAGGGGCCTGCAGATCTGGGGGAGAGGACCTCTAAACCCTTCTCCAGGCCCGGGAGCCTTGTTTCAATCAAACCTACCTCACAGCTTCACAAACTCCTTTCAAACCACTGGGTACCCACAGACAGATGGCAATGGTGACCACTGTCACTACTCACCCCTACCTGGGAACCAGACTGATCGAGGCCTTCACCCTTGCTAGAGTCAGAGAACACAAGGAAAGGCCATGGGCAGCTTCCAGGAAATCTACCTTCCCCTGCCCTTCCCGCCCCCTTTGGAGTCTTCCCAG
Source organism: Rattus rattus (assembly GCF_011064425.1). NCBI lineage: Eukaryota > Metazoa > Chordata > Mammalia > Rodentia > Muridae > Rattus > Rattus rattus. The sequence continues at coordinate 92,292,574 of NC_046155.1, forward strand.
AGACGTTGAAAATGTATCTTCAGTGCTGTGAGCATGTTGTCTGGAGCCCACATTGGCGTCCCTTTAGGTCAAGCTGAACGGGTGAGGTGTCAGCACACACTTTTGCACAAACATCTACATATTGCATACATCGCACTATGTATATGCATGGGTACCACACAGCACCCCTCATACACATGTAGACATGCAGGCTGCACACACAGCCTGCCAAACCACCATATGCCCACATGTTCTTACAAAGGCAAATCTCCTACAATATACTTGGGAGTCTTGCTTTGCAGACCCTGGAGAAAGCAGCATGACGCAACCAGTGGTGGGTGAAAAGGAAAGGTGTGGGGGTCGGGGTGGGGGAGAAGAGGATAGGTTTTACTTTACGAGCTGAAGTATACAGTTCTGAGGTGGCCTCTGCTGGCACCTCACTTGTGGGTCACGCATCACATGTCACTGTGGGGGTTGGGCAAAGCTCAGGCCTCTGAAGCAGAAAGGCTCTGTTGCAGTTTGCGTGCTGCATGTCCCAGCCAAGCTGAGAGAATTAAAAGTCTAATCCCCAGGGGGTGCTGTTGGAAAGTGGTGGAATTGTGAAGAGGCAGGGCCTTGTGGGAGGTCTCTAGGTCTTGGAGGCATGCTCCAAATGGATTGTGTTCTTCCTCTTTTTTGTTTCTCAGCCATGCAGGGAACAGTTTCAACCTCTGATATGTTTCCACCATAAGGTACTGCCTCATCAGAAGCCCACCTGTCAATCAGACTGGAATCTCAAAAACTATGAGCCAATGCAAACCTCTTCTCTTTGTAAGTTGATGAGCTTAGGTAATTTGTCACGATAATGAAAAGCTGTCTAACACAGGCTCTCTCCCCAGAGAAGTCCTGAGAGTATCTTCTGTGTCTTGGATTACTTTCCAAGCCTTAGGGACAGCTCTATAGCATAGAAAGAGCTGGGCCTTGGCGTTATGTCTATAACCACTGTTTTAGACTGCATGACCTTGCAAGTTTATGTAATTTCTGGGGGCATCAGTTTCCCCATCTGTATGATGGGGGTCACATGCTGTCTACTTCCAAGGATGGTGAGAATCAATAAGAGTGACGATTGTTCGAAGCTGCAAAGCCCTGTTTAATTCGAGGGTTTATTGCTGTGTTCTCTGCCCCCAAAGCTGGCCTTCCTGGAGGACACAATGCAGTGCTTTCAAACATGGAGCAAAGTCCCCAAAGTGTGCCCTCCCCCTCTCTAGTATTTCTGCCTTGGGTTGTCAAAAATGGTAATCTTCTCTCAGGCCTGAAATTATGAGCCTGCTTTATTGGTCAAAGGCCATAATAATTTGAGCTCTTATTTTATAAACTCATTTCTGCACAGTGATATCCTGATAGGAGCAGGAATAATAAATCACAAACATGTCCCCCAAGATTGCATTGTAAATGTCAAACTAGACAGGAAATTGTAATTAAAGAAAGGAAATTGCTACAAAGAAGCACTTGATTTTAAAATGAGCCAAGCATAGAATTTTCTAAGCATTTAATTATAGTCCAATTTCAACTGACTTGGCTTTTGCAGTCATATTTCTTATTATAACTCTTCCACATAATAACCAAACCTCCCTGCTCACATAGGTCCGGCCTTGTCAGAGGGTAGGGACACCGCATAAGTACAGGGATTAGGGACTTTATAGGGATGATAATCATGGTAGAGTCTGGGGTGATGGACACAGGGTGCCAGGCTCTAAATCAACCACGGTCTGATTTCCAGCATGTGGGAGACACCTTATGCCTCTGTGGAAGCAGATTTGTCTTGACTTCAGCTCACAGAGAGATTTACCCAAGCCTCTACTCTGTTAGGAGGGGTTGACTCAGGCGTCCCAGCTCTGTTCCTCAGCCAGATAACATCCGCAGATGCAGACCGACCCAGCCGATCCTCACCTGCAGGCCACGCCCACTCTGCAGGAGCTTTCCCGGGCAAGCTCTGTCTCTGGCACCTGACTGCCAGGAAGTTAGTTTCCACGTGATGCTTGGTGTCCAGAAGCTCTGCAGGCAGGAGACGGTGGTCAACTATACCGACATGGTGCCGGATGGGCTGAATTCAGATCTTACCTCACCACTGACCATAAGTGAGCTGTTGCATAGCCTCACGAGCCTCCATTTGTTCATGCGTGTGGTAGGGAAATTGATGGTCCCCATCTCAGAATCGGCATGCATCTAGTGTCTAGTTAGCGGTCATAAATGGGCATTGGTACCGTCGTTGAAATAGAGTGTATTCCGCCTAAGGAGGAAAATAGTAGAACCTGTGGACTCTTGGTTGATGTGGGTGGCTTGGTCAGATGCTAGAGGTCTAAAAGGGAGAGGTGATGGCCAGGTACATTTTGTTGCTCCCTCACATGACAAAGAGTGGTTCAATCCAATCAAAAAGTCTTTCCAGGCCCAAGGAACCCTGCCCATCAGAACCCTGCCCATTCTTATCTTTGCTGCAAACATGTAAGGCCCGGAATCTGGTTAACTGGCTGTGAGCAGCGTGGTGTGTAAACTCTCATCACTGGTAAGGAAGGGCTGAGCTGTAGCTCTGATGCTGTCTTCATGGAGTCACCTGGATAGAGCCTCAGCCTGTCTAAATCTGTCTTACGTTACTTTTGCACTGCATAATCACCGTGTAAATTTTAACACCGACCACAACTGAGTGTCCCCTCTTCCAACTGGGCAGTATGCAGTCTCCACAACTGAAGGGGGTGAGCCCAGACCTAAAGTGATAGAGGGATCAAGCCAGTGAGAGGAGCAGATCCATTTGAAAATGAGGACTTGAAGAGCAAAAGGTCCCAGGGTGGAGGTAAAAACTAAAGGAACAAGGGTCTCTGCAAAGGTGTGTGTGAACCCTCCCCTGCAGGCCTCTGCTGTAAGGGGACTGTCTCTTAAGTTTGTCCCCTGAGGAACAAATATACTTTCCTTCCCTCCCTCCCTCCCTCCTTCTCTCCTTCTCTCCTTCCCTCCTTCCCTTCTCTCCTTCCTTCATTCTATCAATTCAGAAAGTACTGAGTCTGACAACTATGCACCAGGCAGTACAATCACTTCAGAGAACGGAGCAGACAGATACTCTGGACTTCCTGAAGTTTCCTTCTCACCATGAATAAGTACTACAAATAAATTGTGTGAGGAAAAAAACATACAATTAAATAAGCCAACTAAACAATATGTCGGAAGGCGTAAGTACAGCCAAAGCAGGGATCTCAATTTTAAACAGATGGTCAGGGACCGTGTGATGGCCAGTCTTGGTCACCTGGCGCATCCAGAAGATGAAACCTTAACTGAAGAACTTCTTTCAACAGACTGTCCCTTGGGTGTCTCTATGGAGCGCGGTTGCTACTTGATGTATGAAGGTCCAGCCCACTGTGGGTGGTGCAATCCCTAGGTAGAGAGCCCTTGGCTGGATAAGAAAGAGAGCCAAGCAAGCCAGTCAGCAGCTCCACTGTTCTCCTTTAGTTCCTGCCTCCAGGTTCCTGCCTTGAACCAGCCCTGGGTTCCCTTGAAGATGGACTGTAGCTCAGAGATAAACTCTTCCCTCCTCATGCTGCTTATCAAAGCTACAGGAACCAAACTACAACAGACCTTCTGGGGAAACACAATATTTGGAACAAGACATAAAAGGGTAGACAAGTATGGCAAGCAGACTTTCTGAAGAATATTCCAGGCCGAAGGAAGAGGGTGTACCAAGGCCCTGAGGTCAATTACAATCGGGGAGCAGACACGAAGCCACTGTATAGTGAGGCCAGAAAAGCAGCAGGAAACAGGCAGAGCGATACTGGAGATAAGGTTGGGTAGGCCTTGGTTGTAAAGGTTCAAATACAGTCCGGATCTTTCTGACTACATGGCTGAGGAAAAACTGAATGGGACCAAAAATAGAACCACAGCGAGCTGGTTGGAATCCTTGATCAGTCACCTCGTAGCTCTGTGACTTCAGAAACTGCCTTATCTACTCTGGGCCTTAGAGAAGGGATATACCCAGGAAGCTGATAAAGCTCTGTAACAGGGGTTAAAACAGTGAACACAACCCCAAGTGGCAGGTTGTAGGTAAGCATTTGCTATGCTATTCTAGAAGAGAGGGAGACAGGTGCTGGCTGGGGGGAGGGGGGGTAGAGGGGAGAACGGAGAGGTCCATGCAGGGTCCATGTGGAGAGGAAAGTGTCCTGGATTGAGGGTTAGAAGGACTAGAGATCAGGGAGGGTGTGAGCGGAATGCGTGTAGCGGCTTTGGCAATGGTCTGGTGTGGGAGTCAAGGGACAGGTGGAAGGGTTAGTTTGGATAGCTCCCATCATCTGCCCAAGTCTGAATTGTCTTTCTCAGCATTGTGCCTACTGAGGTCTCAGCACATCTTTCTGCGCGCGCGCGCGCGAGCGTGTGTGTGTGTGTGTGTGTGTGTGTGTGCGTGTGTGTGTACTCTGATTCCCAGTTCCCATTTCGAAGCTGAGCCCCTTCGTACTCAGTCACCAGGGAGCTCTCTCTCCATAGCCCACTCCATCTCTTGATCCATCCCTAAGGTTGTGCTTCTGCTTGCTGATTTTTCCTCAAATGTCTGGCAATCCTCCCCAGTGCACCTCCAGGTTTGGTACCTCAGGGCTTCCATGTGGCTCTTGGCTACCCCTGGGCAGTCCAAACCCCATATCAGGACCTGAATTATCAGCAGTCAAGGCTCAGAACCATGCTCTCTGGCTGACCAGTACCTCTCTGTGTGTAAGTGGCTCTACTGACCATGAAGAAGCTCCACTCCCAATACCTCCACCCATGATCAAAGGATCTCTTTGGGAAGGTGGCTGGTGAACTCTGGACTTGAACTCCCTGTCCCATATTTTGCCACCCTTTGGACAGGAAGCCTCTGAGACAGAGCTGCAGGAAAAGATTTCCAGGCATCTAGACCCCATGGCATTTTAAGGGGGGCACTCACGTTCTTAGGAAAGGCAGCCAATCCTACTCTAGGGCACAAGTTAGCCTTCTCCTCTGAGGGAGGGCCCTCCAGGCTCTGTCTCGGGCTCTCTTTCCAACAGGTTAGAGACCATAGCTACGTGTATTGGTCTGAGTCACAGGCAAATGGAAGCCCTGGGTACCAACCTGGAGGTGTACCGGGAAAAGCCAGCAAACAGAAGCATAACCTTAGGGATGGATCAAGAGATGGAGTGGGCTATGGAGAGATAGCTCCCTAGTGACTGAGTACGTAGGGGCTCAGCTTCTAAATGGGAACTGGGATCCAGAGCTTTCTCCGGAAACCCAGAGAAGAAAGAGTTTATTTTGGTTTACAGGTTCGAGGATAGTCCTTTCCCCATGGGGAAGGCAAGATAGCAGGAACGAGAGAGAGAGAGAGAGAGAGAGAGAGAGAGAGAGAGAGAGAGAGAGAGAGAAACTAGTTAGAAGCCATCCACAGCCAAGAAGCAGAGAAGGGAATGTTGGTGCCCAGCTTTCTCCTCCCTTTTATTCAGCCTGGGACCCAGCTTGTGGAATGATCCTGTCTATAGTCTTCCCACCCCAGCTAACCTAATCTAGAATCTCTCACAAGCAAATTTATCTCCAGGATGATTCTAGACTGGTCAAGTTAACATTCAATATGAGCAACATTTCAGGTTTCCTATTTTGGCCACCAAGTTCCCTGTCACCCTCTTCTGCGAGGAGACTGTAGTGTGGACAGGCCAACTCTCCCTCTGTCCTGGTCTCAGAGGGCTGGTTTCCACCTCTCCCATTCCCATATTTCCTAGCCAGCTCCTATACTATTCATTCTAGGAGTAAGCCTCCCTAACCTACCCCTATCTTTCCTTCTTCCCCCTTTGTTCCTGCACACACACACATACCCCACCCTAGCCATCCAGGGGTAAGTTGTACATTTCAGCCTGAGGTCCCAGGCCTTTCTTCTGCATGGCTCCTCCAGTGACTACAGTCCTGCCTTCCCTTCTCGTCATGTTGTAGGATATTACTCCATGAGGGTGCAAACTGAGTACCTGGACTACGTATACTTCAAAGAGAAAGACAGAAGCTAAAGCCTCAAGCCCAGACCCACGCCTGCCTAGGATGCTTCAACCCTGCAGGAGCCTTGGCAGCAACAGTCCTTAGTTGGACTTAGAAGGTCCTGAGGGGGCCTTTTTGATAGACAAACCTGGCCTTGAGCAAGAAGGCCCAGCTGCATCTAAAGGAAAGGCACCACCCATTAAAGTCCATTAACTTTAACACTGAAATCAATGTTGCAGCCACCAGAAGTAATTAGCTTAATTCACATTTCAGATCAGATTTTTTTTTTTTTTTTGGAAAAACCAAGTTTAATTACATTGAAAAATGACAACTTCATTTCCCTCTCTGTATAGGTTCCCCCGATGTTCCCTGTACTTTCATTAAAAAGAGGACTGGTGTAAGGTTGGGTTTTTGCTTTGTTCCAATGCCATTAAGCAAAAGAATAGCTTGGGCTATTCGGAGCTAATAAATCCAAAAGTTCAAGGGTCTTGAAACATTTCCCTTCTGCATTTCACGGCAAGGCCTGTGGTTTTAGGGCTGAGAGGGTCCTGTGAGGAATCTGAGGCAGACAGCGTGGCATATAAAGATCATTGACCCATTTTTAAAATGGGCAAACTGAGGACTGGCTGAGGCGGGAGAGCCACTCAGAAGCCTCTTGTCCTGCAGAGGCTAGGTACAAGGATAACAGAGAGGTGTTCCTGCCATCCAGGAGGGGCTGTGATGAGTTCCACATAAATGAGCTGAAGGGAACCAAAAAGGCTAGCAGAGGGAGTGGCAGCAGAAATATCCAGAACCATCTGTAGAAGGATCTAAGACTTAGCAAGTGAAAGGCTCCACTCAAGGGACATGGGGAGGTGGCAACGAAGTCCAGAAACTTAGATATAAGAGACTCTGGGATGTCTTCTTGGGTCAATGATGCCCATACAAGGGCTCTCATGTGTCAAGAAATTCAGGGTGCCACAAGTCACCTCATTGCAACTTTTCAGGGACCCTCCCTCCATGAGAAAAAATTGGGGTTCCCAGCAAGTGAAAGATGGTAGCCAAGAAGCTACCCTTGTGCCCGTCTCATCCCATCCTCCCAACAACTCCTCCAGCAGTACTCCAGCCCCTCCACAAGCATCTTAGCACCCCCATTCCTAGCTTCCGGGGAAACCAGCCTGCTCTGTGGCCTTACCCCTAACAGATGCAGGCGCCTCCCCCAGCCATGACTTGGTCCCATGTGTTTGTTTAAGAGGCTGCCATGGCGCTAATTGCTGTGTTTATTCCTGCTCTCCTAATGCACGCTGTTCTGTAGGCATTTGGCTCTGGGTGCCTGGTCTTGCTTGATTTTCTTTTGTGGGAGGTGGGAGTTGGGAGGTGGGAGTTGGGAGCTGGGGAACATATCCCTTTGACCTATATTTCTCAGCACTGCCCTTCTGGGGCCACAGCACCAGGCTCAGGGGTTGTTCCCATCTCTTGGCTGGGCTCTGGTGTGGATCTTGGGAGTACAGGCTTACAGCTGGGGGGCTGGGCAGCAGCGTTTCTCTCCATGGATCCATGCTTCTGTTTTCCCAGCAGCCCCCGTGGCCAGCAAAGCAAGCATGAGCTCATTGGTTGTGCAGTCTGGCCTGCCCTGTTCTCTAAGTAAAGGAACAACCTAGATGAGAATGCTGTGCTTCGCTGGATCTCAGAAGATGAGGCAATAAACGGGAGCCATCCCAGCCTTCAGGGATCCCCAAGAGGGCTGCTCAGCCAGGCGGGGGCTCCCACCTCAAGCTGCTCCATTGTGTGGGCTTGCAGAGCGGGTGTGGGGAGGGTGACCGGTCCAGCTTGCTGGGGTCTTCTCATCACAGCCCCTTGCTGAAAGGGCCCACCCCCCTCCCCTGGGCCCCAGCAGCCAGGCCAGGGTCAATGGGATTAAAGGCTCAATTCACGCCAGTCAGTTCTCTGGTAACACGATTTCATTAGGGGCAGGCAGGGAGGAGAATGGACGGAAACAGCTGGTGTATAAATTATAAAGTCTACTTTGTACTGACTGAGCACACCTTTCCCCAGCCACATGACTAATTAATGTGGCGGGGAGTGGACTTGAAGTCAAATTGCCTTTCCCCTACTCTCCCGGGGCTTGGTTAACAACAGGTCCCGGCAAAGCTGGGAGAAGGGAAGATTATGCAAAGCTATCATCATATGAAAATAGCGTATTAACATACTGCCTGTGAGCTGTGTCCAATCAGTTCCCTCCCAGTGGCCTGTGTAGGAAACAATTAGAATAGCATTTCTACCACGCTTCTTTAATACATTTTGGCATTAATATAATCAAGGAGTGGGGGTCCAGACATCTTGCAAGCGGGGTTTTCTGTAACGCCCTGGGGTGCTGGAGGGGCTGGGGGAGAACTTGGCTGGGCTCCTCTGGACCAGAACTTTGGGACTGGGGCTCTGGAAAGACTCTTGAACTCTGGCAGCTGCCGACAGACAGCCTTGGTTCTCTGGCTGGAGAGCTTCCTTCCCTCTGAGCGAGGGCCACAGATCCCTGGGGCTCCTCCGCCAGTCGCTGCTGCAAGAACTCCAGGGTCAAAGTCATCCTTCAAAACACCAATCACATCTTTTAATCCCTGCTTAGATCCTTCCCACTGACTTCCTGTCTCCCTGCTCATACAATGCACGGTCCTCACTAAGGCCATGGTCTAGCCCCTGTCCGCTTCTCCTGTCTCCAAGCCTGGTTCTCCTCACCATGACTCTATGGACCTTCAGCTACTCCCCAAGCGGCCCCAGGCCCTTTGTACACGCTCTTCTCCTAGCTGCTCTGATGTGATGACTTTCCCTCTTGTACAGGCCTTGGCTCCTGATCTGTATTGGTTCTACCCCAGACTCCGCCTCTTTGCTTTTCTCACCTCAGGTATTTTGTGCATGGGTTGACCCCCGTTCCCCACTGCTTGCTCGTTGCTTCTCTATATAGAATGTGAGCTCCCAGAGAGGACAGGGACTTGTTTGCTTAGTCATCACTGTGGTCCAAGTAGCTACTGGCACATAGTAGGCGCTTAGCTTTATTAATAGATGATCAAATGAATTGGTGGGTCCTGTCCTAGATTCCAGGGAATCTGGAGGATCAAGATGTCCTGGTAGGGATCTTACCTTTGTTTCTACCCCTGTTCATGGTCCTGGGCACCCCATCTTGCCCTCTTCCTAGCCAAGCCTTCACTTGGCACCTGTTGATCTTGAAGAGCTGGGAGAAATAGGAACCATGTGTGATTCTGCCCTAAGGGGTCCAAAACCTACTTGGGGAGACAAGTCTAAATATGAGAAAAGATCAACTGTCTGAACTCTAACACAGAGGTGCCGGGAATAAAAGGTGGAGCCAGGACCTCCATTTCCTCATCTGCAAGTCCCAACACAGTCAAAGTCACACTTGGGTTTTATTGTGTCCATTTCAGAGATGGGAAAACTGAGGCACTGAAGTAGAACAAAGAGTTACCTAGGGTCACAGGATGGATCTACAGCAAAGTCAAGACCAGGATTCAGCCTGTGGGCCATATATTCGTGAGATGATAGAATCCCTGTCCCCTCTGTCACCATCCTTTCAAACAGACTCACTTTCCCTGGGAACCCAGTTCACCCTTGGCACTGACACAGAAATCCAGAAAATGAAGAGCAAGTCCTGATTTGTGCATGTGTGCCTGTGTGTACACTTTAGCTATCATCCTGTAGGTGCCACCCACTTGGATATTTCAAGACAGTGCCTCTCACTTGCCTGGAACTTGCTCACCAAGGAGGCTAAGTTGGTGAGCTAACCAGCCCCAGGGATCTGCCTACCTGCTGGAATCCTGTACTAGGATTATAAAACCACACAATATTGCACTGTGGCACTGGCTTATTGAACTTAGGTCCTTGTAAGGCGAGAACTTTACCCAAGAGCTATACAGCTGTTTCCAAAGCCCAAGAGCCTGATCTTTTTTTCTTTTTCTTTGTTTGTTTGTTTGGTGTTTGTTTTTTTGGGTTTTTTTTGTTGTTGTTGTTGTTTTTGAGACAGGGTTTCTCCCAGTGGTCCTGGATGGAGCTCACTTTGTAGACCAAGCTGGCCTTGAACTCAGAGATCTGCCTATCTCTGCCTCTGTCTCCCAAGTTCTGGGATTAAAGGTATATGCCCCCATGACTGACTAAGAGCCCTAATCTTGAAGAATGCTCTTCCTTCCTTCCCTCCCAGCACTGTGGGAAAGCTGTGTGGGGCACCCTTCCCCAGCAACATGGACCGGGTCAGAACTATCTAGAAGTAGCTGAGTACCACTCTACACTCTCCAGGGCTTGTGTGAGCAGAGACAACCTCTTGATGTCCCTTCTGTAATTTAGTGACACCCAAGAAGCTCACCCTACTGAACCCTGATCTCCACACTTGGTATCACCAGTCCTATGGCCTGAAATGTCACTGGAATACCACATGCTAAATGCTAGCCCAGGGGCCAGAGACAGGAGGAAAAAGCAATGGTTTTCCCCACAGAGAGATACATACCACTGCTACTGTGCTACAGAAAATATTCAGGTGGCAGTAAATATTGTGCACACAAAGCCAGTCAGGAAGGGGCCAGGGATGGGGTGGTGGAAGAGGCAGGGAATATGTCTTGAACGAAGAGACACAGGCAGGAACAAACATAAAGTGCTGTATATGGGCAAAGGGCATGCTCTGTAACCTTGAACTAGGAGGGCACTTAGCCTGCATGGAGAAGTAGAGGAAGCCTATGTTTGGAATGGAGTGGAGCCTGTCTGCACACTGGACAGAAGGTTGAAGGCAAGTGGAGGAAGGAAGGGACATGTCATATAGAGGCCCTGGGAAGGGTTTCGTGTTTCAGTCTAAGACACAAGGCCATTAAGGAGTGGTGCGAACTGACTGTTGTGTTTAAAATAACCACCCTGGCTGCTATGGACGAACCGGCCTGCAAAAGAGGAATGTTAGACAGCAAGCAGGAGTTGACCACAGTGACCTGAGCGAAGACGAGAGTTAATGAAGACACTTATGGATTCACACACCTGTTGACTAGGAGTCAGGCCTGCTGCTAAAGAGAGAGACCTGAGAGTGAAGATCCTGAGACAATGGCCACTGGGTCATTTTGGAGGGTCTGATGCTTGTGAATCTGGCCAGCCACTTCCTTGGGCATTGTCTCTTCCAGCCTTCAACCAACACAAGAACGGCAGGGCCATACTGTCAGTTCACCAAGACCCATGGGATCAGAGGGCTCTTCAAGATGAAGTTCAAACCCTATTGCAGCTAACCTCTGAGTAATAAACCCCCTCCCAAGTCACTCACCGAACCTCTTTCTTTCTTTCCTTTGAGAGCCTACTTTGCCTTTTCCTCCAGGGATTGCGGTCTGGGGTCGAGGGGGTGGGTATGGAGGAGGTTTCAGAGCTGGGGAAATGTTTAAACTTCCTCCTGAGTGTAAGCTTCTCTATATAAAGGAGTGCTGCCTGGGGACCAAACCCAGAGCTGCCAAGCCTCGGTGGGTCCTTCCTGGGTTCATACAGCCCACCAGGAAGCAGACAGCCGAGTCCTAGTAGTTTGCACCACCGTCAGAACCTCACTAAATTCTGAGGGTTCCACGAGAGTTTCTCCATTACCATGAACTCAGACACCAGTCCCCATTTTACGTGGGAGGCAGTTCAAGCCCAGGACACAGAGCCCAGTGAGGCTTTGAACTTATAATCTGCTGATGTCCTCGGACTCCAGCTCCTTCCTCCAAGGCTCTGGCCTCATGGTAGCTCCCAAGTGTAGTCACAGCATTCCTTACACCAGGATTCTCCACCCCCACCCCCAAAGCCTGACCAATGGAATAACTAGATTGCTTCTCCAAGCATTTGGAATAGATGAACTCATTGAACCCCCAAGATAACACTTCAAAGAAGCCACCAGCGTGTGCCCCTGCAGTGCAGGGACGAGAGGTGAGGTCTGCATAGCTTAAGTAACAGGCACACGTTCACACAGTGACACTAGTAAGTGGCACTGTCTGGGAGATTCTCCTCCGCCGTCTCGTCACAGTAGTATTGGCCAGCACCTGAGGAATTAACGAGTGTATATAAACAAGCGAATTAAAACCCACTGGGTGCTCTATGCCTGTTGTCTTCGAGTGGCTCAACATCTTGACGAAGAACATAGACGATAGGTGGAGAGAGGTAGATAGAAAATTCTGGGGCCAAGAAGAGGAGGAATGAGGGCAGGAAGTCCAAGTGGAAGGGTGTGGCAAACCTTAGCCTTGAAGGCCAGGCCAGACTGAGCCTGCAGCATGGTAGGAAGGCAGAAG